>NW_017257323.1:35834-36166 GCF_001594055.1 Mycetomoellerius zeteki
AAAAGTTGGTACCCATTGCCGAGTCTAACAATTTAGACGATTCAGGAAATAGGATCCAACCCCTCGTCACGAGCTAGGTCTTGAAAAAATCTAGTCCTACTAAGAGCTAGGCTCTGACCAAGTCAGATTAAACGTGATTCAGCAGGTAGGTAAACGCAGAGAAATGAGCGCCCTGACCAGAATTATACAACTCCTTTTTGAGCGACCACCAACGAAATTCTGCAACTCGTTGTGCAATCGTTATAAACTCATAACAGCTGTATAACGAGTAATAGAATACACGCAGAGACGAATCCGAGACAATCGATCGCTTCTTACCGCTAAGGGCCGAA
>NW_017257323.1:36487-74676 GCF_001594055.1 Mycetomoellerius zeteki
GATACTTAAGAAAAACCGTTCTTTTCGTGTATATCCTCGAGGTACTGAGCCCTCCCACCACGTCAAGGTCGTACCCAGTGAGAGGGAAAATACATATATATATTATCTGAAAAATATAATATACAATTATCTATAATATTACTATGAAATTATCGGTTAACTTTTAGAAATGAATATCAAACACACGTTAATTCGTCACCATTGCGAAATAAATTCAGAGCAGATAAAAGCGCTGAATCTCTTATTATGATGTCTGTAAGATATGATTAGAGTCAATGGAATGTGTTATGTAGAGATTAATAAAAAAGAGAAATATTTCTTTTATTACCGATAAATAGTTTCAAAGTTGCGGTCAATTTTTTATTATATCACGAAAGATATACGAAAACGAAAAATTAATTAAATTATTAAATAAAGATAAATGCAAACATCTTTTTTAAATTATGAAACAATTTGGACTAAATAGAATAATATATATGAATAGCATTCATATACATTTAACGATAAATAATTTAAATATAATTTACCTATTACTTTTTCCGGATTAAGATCGAATGCTAAATAAGACACGAGAATGACAGAATTAAACAGTTCGAAAGTAATAAAAAGCCGCAAGGCATCAATCTTTTATTAAAAACATTGTGTAAATTGTGCGGATTTCGTGTAATAAAATGTTATTACAAACTAATAATAGCTTATCGTAACACAATTAAAATATCTAAGATATTCATGAGCTGTGTGCGTAACGAATGTAAGAAGTAAAGCCTATTAATCGGAGAATATTAAAAATGTAACGAATAGATTATTTTATTTATTTTATAATATTCCAGATAACAAAATACTTCCACGGTATTGGATTCCACGATATCACGTACGTGCGTACCTAAAGTGTACAATAACAGTACACCCTATTTTGATACGCGATACCGGTAATGTACGCCTTAAGTACGCACGTTACCAAAATTAATTAATTTTATAGTTTTATTGCTAAAATGAGTATTATTATTGTGATCATTGATTATATATATAATATCTTATTCCAGAATACCCATGATAAAATTATAATTAAAAAAAAAACGTTTTTCCCTGAATTCGAGAACTAATTTCATAGTGCTTCGAAGCGTCACCTATCTGATTGCATACCGCCATCCAATGTGCTTGACTTCTAAAATCGTATGGAAACCGCTAACTTCGATGATCCACGAACACTTATATAATCATGTATAGCTATGATACATCTGGTCAACATGGTCCTAATAGAAATTTGTGTAGAAAAAAACGTCATTCTGCCCGTGAAACGAGATATTAATCTTATAAGTTAATTATATAATGTTCAGGTTAGGAAATCATACGCTGTACTCTCACAGTACCAAAGAAATTCAATTTGTCTTCGATTAGAGGTCTCCACAGTCTCTCTCCTGTCGATAATAGTACGTCGTATTGATACGGTACTGCATATGTATCATGATGACCTAAACAGTATGCACAGTACAGGTCCAATTGATACGGTGTACCATAATATTATGTATGCTTTTTGTACTTACCGTACAATTACGCCGTACACCGCCATCTCGTGGCAGTACCGTAACAGTATGATAGTGGTATTTTGTGCGAATATCGCACGGTTGGTTATCTGGAATGCGTTAATATTTCTACAAGAAGATCGGCGCGCGGCCTTGGGGATTGTTTTGGCGCGGAAGGTCGGGTGGGTGACATGAGGCGACACAGGGTGGCACGGGATAGCACGGGGTGATGCGACGCGTCGTGTTAATGCGAAGTCACCGCGCAGTTATTCCCTTAAACGAGATTCGTACAGGCAGGTAGCCGTGACGCATGCCGATCTCCTTCACATTTCTTTTTAAAACGTAATCACGAAAAATGCTACATATAATACGAAATATTATACTTTCAATACTCACAGTATACGATTATTAACTTGCTCGATTAATTATTAATAAAAGGATCGAAATAACAACATGTATTACGAAACAGATATTTCGTACGGTTCATTCATTTGAAATCAAAACGCAATAGAAAACAAAATTTATTATTATTTTGCGATAATTACGGATGACAATTATTTTTGTTTAACGTAAAACGTTTTCTCTCGCTTGAGTATAACTCTCGATTATATTAAAAACTGTATCAATTCATGCGATTGCTATATACATACTTTCACATTTAATGTAGTTTACGTAATTAACCTGCCAGCATTTTTTCGTTAAAATAGTAGTTCTTTTTCGAAATTTTTTTTTATATAAATAACATATCTACAGAATATCGAGATTTGTGCAGGGTCATAAAAGTGGCTTTCCCGGCAAGAAATGTACGATCAAATAAAAAAAATGTTTATCTTTTCAAAAAGTGTATTTCAGGGTTCTTGATATCGCTGATTCTAATTCTGAGCATAGATTTAGAAAATTTCGAAACCTAAACGTAATATTGACGTATTTAATTATAAAATAAAATTATTTAAAATATATACTTTAATAAAAAAAGATAAAAGGATTATTTAGTATTTATTATTTTAAATAACTTCTTCTGATCTACTTCTTAAGTAATATTTTAAATAAGTTTTCGGAACTTATTTTATATTTTTTAAATAAGTCGTATCAGTCAGGAAGTCGATCGTATTTAAAACAATTTTATTCAAAAAATGTATTTTATAAATAAAGATAACAAAGCAATTATTTAGTATTTATTAATTTAAAAAAGCTTTTTCTAACTTATATATATATATATATTCCTTATTTAATAATTTTAAATAAGTTTTTGGAATTTAAAGTACGACGTTTCATATTTTATCTGGTATAGTATTTGTCGCAAATATGTTTCAAAAAGAAATATAAAGAAGAGAACAGCACGGCTACCTGTCTACATGAGCGTAGGGTAAGTGAATGACTACACAGTCGGCGGTGACTGCGCGTAAACTGCGTAAACATGACGCACCACCCGTCCTCCCTACCGCGTCAAAACAAACCCCAAGGCCGTGCGCCAACCATCCAACTCGAAATATTAACGCATATTATGAAAAAAGTAAAATAATTTATTCGTTATATTTTTTATATTCTCCGATGAATAGGCTTTATTGCTTTATTTCTTAGATTCGTTACGCACTCATACAGCTCACTTATATCTTAGATATTTCAAATATTGTATTACAATACGCGATAATTAGTTTGTAATAACTCTTTGTTACACGAAATCCGCGGAACGTATGCAATATTTTTAACAAAAGATAGACATATTGTAGCTTTAATTCTGCAGTCATTTACGTCTTATTCCGCATTCATAATCCGCACTATTATTTTATTACCTAATCAAAAACAAAATACGTACGCCAGAATCATAGACATTTGTAGAATACAGGAATTACAAATCACTGTTTTATTTCAATTAGTATCATATTTTAACTTAGTACTTAGAATTCAACAAATTTCGCATATTGCATTGTGAATTTAAATATTATATATAATTTACAAAAATATCCCCTTTTTTGCGGTGCTCCTGATAGAAATAAATCGTTGAAATAAATCTATCTCAAATTAATAGAGATTTCAACGACTTCAGCGATTTATTTTCATCAGAAGCATCGAAAAAAAATAGATATTGTGTTTGCATCCACTTTTTCAGAAGGCAGTAGTGTGCGGAGGCATTTTGCGGTTACAGGAAAAAGGCCCTATGTCCTCTCTCAGATTTCTCTCTGGTATTTCTTATTGTAATAGATATTATTCACTGCTTTAAAAACACAAATTCACTACTTTGAAACAAATTCTCTGCTCTGAAACACAAATTCACTGCTTTTTAGTAGCAAATTTACTGTTTTAAAAACAAAAATAATATAAGAAGATAATTTCTGTTTTAGAACAGATAATTTATTTTTAAAGCACTAAATTTATGTTTGAGAACAGATAATTTGTTTTTAAAGCAGTAAATTTCTGTTTTAAAACGAATAATTTGTTTTTAGAATATGTTACAACTTTCCCTAGCTCTGTTTCATTTTGCCCTAAATTGGAGCAAGATGTATTAATTTGGATTTTTATATTTTATTCATAAACAGCTTAAAATTATACCTTTTTGCAAATAGTACTATAAATCTAAATAGTTGTTGAGTCATATACATTAAAAGAAATAAACATATACGTTATAGATAAAAAAATATATGCATATTTATAAAAATTAGTACAACTGTCCCCAGTTTCCCTTATGTATAATATAGATTTAAAGTCGAGTTTAATGACAATTAATCATAAATCTAAGCATTCAAAATTTTAGCTAAAAAAAGGATCAATAAATTTTATGTAAGGAAGCTGTGTGCCCCTCTTTTTATCAGTTTTCAACAATCTAGAAAGCTTCTTAAATTGTTTAACATTAATGTTTTAGAAAATTTTGTAGAGTCAATTTTTGGTTTGTGTTTTTCATGTAAATGCTAATGTTTCTCAAGTTTTTTTTCTTATTTAAATAAAAATTTCCTTTTCAAACGCAGAAAAAAGAAATGCTTTAAGAAAGAAGCACAAATTAATTATACCGTAAAATATTATGCAATCACTGGTTTTTTTATTAACAATAACATAAACTTTCAATAGAAAGAATAAAGGTAAACCGAGTGCATTCTAAAATACTGACATGACAAGCGAAAAAAATTCTCTCGCGATTATATTTACTTCTTTCGCGATCTCATTCTGACGAAACAGTACATCATCCTCTAAGCTTAATCAGAATTAAATACATTGAGGGATTGCGTTGGCCTGAAAACACGAATTTTAATACACTCGCAAACACATAAATACGTTATCTTCCAGCTTTCAACATCCTTTCAACTATAAAGTTGAAACCTAAATTTTGAAAAGTTCCATAAAGACTTTACTGATTATTACACTTTCATAATATAAGTAAAATTTCAGTTTAACAATTTAATAAGTTTCCAATGTTTTATTTAAGACATTTATTGAAAATTATGTACCTGATTTTAGTACTTATTTATAATTATTTATAATATACATTTAAAAACTAATTAAGTTAAACAAATTGAAATATTTAGATTCTAACGAATTAAGCCAAAAATGTAATGATAATTTATACTCTGTCGACAATTAATTTATTTATCTCTAGACTTTTATTTCAAAAAGATTATTTCAATAATTGTTTATACATCTCACAAATTTCACTCCATTTTACTGTGATAATTTTTACTAGAATTGTTATTAAATGTATAAATTTTGATATGTATAAATTTTGATATAACTGTTAAATCAATATTGAAGAAGATACCGAAAGGAAAAATCAAAATATTTATTTTTTATTTTAATTGTATCCTTAATCAATATATTTCGTATACATATGTCCATCCAATGTTGACTCTTAATTAAATTAAATTATACTATTAAAGTATAATTTACTAATTCTAATTTCATTATTCATTATCAACGTATGCACATCAACGCAAAAAATTAATAACGCTATGTTCATCATTTTGTACTATCTAATCGCAAAATTAAATAAATACAAAATTAAATTTAATTATTAATTATTAAATCGTAAAATATTGCATTTAAAATTACTCGTAACTTCGTATTTTTCCATTAATTGCTTAAAAGATCATTTAGCTTTGAATGCTTTATTCAACGAGACGTAACGGCTCTGGCCAATTCCACTTCGGAATGTGCGCTTTGAACATTCGATAAAGAATATACATTCGATGACGCCGACTGCGAGCGTTTAAAGCAGCTTTGTATAGTAAGAGAGAAGCAAACCCACACTCTGCAAATATATTTTACCAGAAGCAAATAGGAAACAAAGGGTTTCATACCTTGCTCGTGAGAAAGAATGTCGTGAAAATTGAACGACGCGACGTGGAAAGCGGTTGCAAACTATTTGTATCTTTTGAATCAAACACAAACATAGGTAAAATAGTCGAAAGCTTTTGAAAAGAATGTCACGTTGCGTAACAATGTTTGACAAATTATTCCTTTCAGCTATAAATCTCCAATAAATAATTTTCCTTTTTTTCAATTTGCGCATTGCAAAGTGCATACTGTAAAACTTCAGGTATTCCGTTATAAAAATCAATGATATAATTAACAAAACGAAATTAACAAATATTAAAATTTGAAAGTAATTAATTAATTAACTTTTGACTCATTTTAAGCTCAATAAATATCACATATCATTATCTCAGCATTTAATACTCGTATATAGTCTATGTAATACTTATATTATTAAACAGATAAAACTAAAAGAAAGGTTAGACAGTTATAGAGTTATTAGAAAGTTATAAAGAAAATTATAGAGTTATTGTTTTCTCCGTTATCTATTACAATCAACATTAATTAGTCTTATACATCCTTCATTAATCCTCTTCCAATCACTATTATATGTACCCTATAAATAAAAATTACTAATTTGTAGCAGAACATAATTTTAAAGACCAGTTTTTCAAAATGTAGTTTAATTAAACAGTCAACTTTCTCTAATCTAAAGATATACTGAACCGAGAAAGTTTCAGCATAAGCTTAAACGCAGCGTGTCATTGCAGTCTCTATTTGTAAATGTCCAAAGCTTTAGCTGTAACGAACCTTAAACTTCCTGATACACGAAACTTTCTATGACATATGTAATAACGATTTCATCCGTTTGCTAATTACATAGACTCAAATCAAAAAGTATAAATGTCAATATAAAATATACGTATTTTTATAAACATATATGCTATATGTTTATAAAAATAATATATTTTATTATTTTATAATATTTATTATAACTTAATTTTTTTATTATTTTAATACGACTCTTTGTAACAAAAGATTGCTGAGATAAAAGATTAATAATATAAAAGTTATTAAAATTCTAAGAAAATTTATTTTAGAAAAGTTTAAGATTTCGAAAATATATTTTAGTATTATCTAAATTTTATTTCATTCCATTAATTTACAAGTTATTATATTAAATATTTTGCACATCAGTTTAATGAGAAACAGTTCACCTTTGAATGTTGCTACCAAAATAGTTATGCATGTAAATTATTATGCAAATTCTGGAGAAAGAAAATAGTTAATTTTCTGCTATGTATATATAATAGCTTTTTGAGTTAAATCGATAACCAAAATATAAATTTATTTATGTTTTATATGTTGATAATTTAATAATTTAATTAAAAGTTAATAATTCTTATTAATTCAAAGTTTAATTCCAAACACTAATTCATGTTGTTTTTCAAAGAATAATCATTTAATTAAATGTTATCAAATTTTCCCTTCTACCACATATCAAAACTATATATCACATTTAAAACAAGTTCAGAGAATAAATGAAATGCCAATAATTAGATTCTTCTGAATAAATGTCAATGAATTTAAATATTTTAAAGCAGTTTTTGTATACAAAAGATTATATAGAAAAGTATTGTGTTGTTTTCCTATACTTATTTCTATCCTCAAATATTCACATTTCTATCCTCGTTTCTACCTATCTATTGTTTTTATCTATCCGTATCTTTACCTAGCAACCTATACAGTTCGGCCGTAATCATGAAAACGTGCACAAAGTTAAATTTCAACACAGATAAGCATAGGTTTAAATTGCGAAAGTTAGACTCTTTAAGACTTTTATTTATGTGTGATTGAAATTTAGTTCGGAACGTCATTTTTCCGTTTTCAATTACATATAATCGCATATACAGGGTGTCATTAACCGATTAAATCACCCATTGTGAGCAGGTAGTTTTATTTTCTTTTCATAGAACTCTAAGAATTTTTTCAGAATTTTTTATCAACTTTTTAGTACTGCATTTTCTTATTTTTATTATGAGAAAATACGGTATTAAAAAATTCTGAAAAAATTCTGAAAAAATTTTCAGAAAAGAATGATGAGATTCTTTATGAAAAGAAAATAAACAATTTTTGTCTCTTACAGTTTTTCTATAAAGTTGATAGTATTTGAGAAAAAAATTATTGAAGACCAATATTCGGTCATTTTTAGTAATTAATATCTTGTTAACTATTGCGAAAATTGCGAAATGGTAGGGGACTTTTCGACTCAGTTCGGTTCACTCTACCTGCTCACGATGGGTGATTTAATCGGTTAATGACACCCTGTATATGTAAAAACGTTACTGGTTTATCTTTGCACAAAATATGTCTGGTACTTTTTACACTAACCTAACTTGTATATATCGTCTTTTTCCTTTTGGTCAGATTAAACCTATCTTTTGTGGCCTACCTTGGATTCTAGTCAATATCGTTTCTGACTTCTTATGGTTAGAGATAAGAAGGAAAAGTACTTCTTCTATTACGGGATAAATCACAGCCGTCAGATAAGCGTAAAAATTTATGCTCTTTTATGATACGCAAAACATGAACACGTCACGAAGCTACTATATTAATTAAATTAATTGCGTACAAAATTTGCAGTAATGTTAGTACTTTCGACTCTAATTAAAATTTATATACAATTAGAAATATATTTAAATTTGGAAAAAAGATTTTATATTGATCGCAATCTAATATTCAAAAAATACTCAATAATTTTGCAAATGTTAATAATTTTACGCTAAATTTTACGATATAAATGTGAAACTTTAATTCCGAAATAAATGAATAAAAATTGCTAAGTAGGATCTAATAAAATGTGCACACCATTTTCGTATGTTCGTTTCAGCGAATAATCATTATCTACTGAATCACATTTCAAAAGCATAAAATCATGAGAAATTCAGAATAAATAAAATAAAATTCATAGTGAATAAATAAAGTGAAATTCTTAATAAATTTGGAAAAGTTATCGTGAATAATGAAAAGTTGTGCATTATTTAATTAAAAAAAATAAACACCAAACACTTTTTGCAAATGCATCGCCGCGAGATAAGGCCGCAACACAAATTTTTGCATAATGCATGAGCCATAAAGCATACATATAAGAAAATTAACCAGAGTTCTTCTTCATATTTTGATTAGTTGATTCTCTTATCTCTTATACCTAAAGCCCGATCTATATAAGACATACAATGCGAGCACTACCTATTTATTCGACGTGCAAGTGACAGCGTGGCAACCTTGTGTTTACGAAAATATTACGGAATATATTCCAGGATAAACAAGGTTGTGCGTCAACTGACATGCAGTATCTTTAAAACATTTAATACTTTGGTTATGTATTAAATTTAATTATGCAACTATCTAGCGAATTACTGTGTGCGCATTAAATTTAACGTTTATTTGAAAAAGATAATTCATTTTAACAGAAAAAAAAATTTATGTAAAAAAATATTTTTCTTGCTGTACCATTTTTCATTATTAAATTTGTACGTATCGAGCAATACATGATTGTAATAAATCAAGAAAATTAAATGAAATCGCTGTATAAAATATAGCAATTCATTTTTTTTAATTTATTAAAAATCACATACTTTTACTTCGTTCAGTTTATAAAAATTTAAAGAAAAATAATAGTGATAAATTACATACTCTCCATTTTTCTATCACAAGCGAAAAAAGAAGAAACAATAATTAATTGCAAACTGTATAATTTTAATAAATATTACAATCATTAATTAAAAGTTTCTTTAGAACACGTAGTATAATATAAAAATGATGTACCTATAGATATCAAAATGGCTTACGCTAAAATGTAAAAGTTGAAACGTTTAAATTAAAGTTTAATAGAATCTTAAATGAATACAAGTTATAAGAATATTTAGAATTAAAAGTTTAAAAATGAGATACTTAATTAAAGTTTTCCAAGCAAAAAATTAACGTTGAAAGAAATATATGAAATGAATATAAAGAAATATGAATATCTCCAATTAGTTCTTTATAATTGTATCTTATATATATATATACTAAATATATATATATCTATTAGATATCTCGCATCTTAAATATTATAAATGTAGGGTTCTAACTACAGTTACATAAATAACTTCAGATTACCTAAGCTTTCGCCAAACTTTCCTCTAACTGTCATAAACCTCACTCAAAATTATTAACTAAATTAACAACAAACAACAGACTTAGACATTGTAACAGATGTCAAAATCCTTCACGCGCTTTGATATACTTACCAAAACGATAAGCTTCACTAGATTTGCTGTGCGGATTAGTTTCACAACCGTAGAATTTCTCACGCAACTTTATCTCTAATTAGTACGGAAGATTCAACTCTCAGTTTTGGTAGAAATTTATCAGTGCGGATGTGGACGAGTTACGTTCAGGAATTGATCGTAGATATTCTCGGAAGTTCTCGCTACGTAAACTTCATTATTACCGATGTGGATGTCACGTTCCCGTATTATACTGTGGATACTGTGGTATTGTCATTCGCACCAGTATGGAAACAGTATTATCTGGTATTATTCGTAGCGAAATGAAATTGGCGCCAATTTCGTGACGGATAAATTGGCTGAGCTTCTAAAACGTTCTCGGAACATAACTCGAATAATATTGTCTTCTCTACATAATACTACGAGCAAATATACAGTAGCCAATGCATTGCTCGGATTGGTTATCGCTTCTATAGCAGCTAGGTTTCTTAACACCAAAGAAACCGAGTTACATAACAGCAAATTCTATTACGTATTTCATCTTAATGGAATTTTCATCTTTATCGAAAAATAAGGGAACCTCGAATAGCAAAACTTTCCATAAAATGGATACAATGTATATCATCAATATTGACATTATTTTTATTAAATATATAGAATATTTTAAAAATTTCAAAAAACATAAATTTTAAAGGAGACGCAAAATGTCTTCAAAGAATCACTTTAATAGTTATTTTCTTGGAATTATCACTTGTTTCCAAGAGCTCGATTAAAATAATTTGAAGTCATATTTATAAAATCCTGTTAGATAAATTTAAAATTTTTGCTCTTCATGATATATTATTGTACCGTTTAAAAAACAATCTAAAGTATCTATTTAATCTAAATTAAATAAAATCATTTTAAAAAAGCTTAAAAGACATACCTTTATAAATAAATTTGTTTCTCGACAATTAATAGTTAAACCCAATTGTCAATCAATATTTAAAACGTAACTATTTAAAATGATTATATTTAAAATAATTATAATGTAAATATTTACTGATTTTTAAGAATAACAATTCATTTTAAGTATTGAAAATGTTTATGTCACGTTATATTGTTAAAGATGCTAAAGTTTGTTATTGCAAATTTCCATATACTATATAATTAGACACATCGAAATATGTCAATACATTCGTAAAAAAATTAGATCAACACACAACAGCATATAACTTTATCGCAAATTCCTGCAAAAAGTATTATATACATAAATACATTAACCTATAAAATCTTACAGCACACAATGGCATCCTTTCGCACAAGTCTATAATACGCGCATAATCGAGTAGCAAACTGTAGCTTTTGTTGTTGAAATAAAACAATGCTATAGCTTAAATCCACCATCGCCGATCGTTATATTACTGGCTGAAGCAATCCAACATGATCCTGTATTGTATTCAGAACCGCGGAATTCAGATTGGAATGCTAATCGATTGTATACAATACTCGGACAATAAACAAAATATTCTACGAGGATGTATCTTGTAAATATTATTTATATAGAATTATAGATGAATGTTTTTCGCAGAAACTACATTACAAATATTTTAAAATTAAAAACTTGGTGTTCGATTACATACAAATTTATTTTTTCGTTCATAATCTTTTTTTGTATAGATTTTATTAATCTGATATTATGTACACTAAAATATCGAAATATTTCTTGTAGTTTATATGTAATTTTTTACCTATCACACGTGAAGCTTTAATAATTTATACAGAACAGTAAAAGCAATATGAAAATGTATTGCTATTTTTAATTATAATCGTAGTGACTCATAAATAACATTTAAATAAAAAGAAATTTTTCTGTTTTATAGAAAGCTGACGAATAATTATAAATATTTCGATATTTCAACATAGATTTGAAACGTTCGGTTTTACGTAACAAAGGACAAAGGGCGTATTATGTATACATATTGAAAATTTATAAAACGTACCTTTCTACTTTTAAATTTTTTGGTTGTACATTTATATGCTTTTACATGAAGATGTAATACGTAAGTGCTATGTACTTTAAACGCTTTCAACGATAAGAGATGGAAAGAGTTGCAACGTCAAACGAATTTTACATAGCTAAGTCAAAAAACAACTGACGCGAACAAATCGTCTTACACGCAATAAGACTGACATAAAAAAATTCTCGAGAAAATGGGCCAAACATATATTACGATTTGACGTGATTTAAAAAGTTTTTTATTTCAAGGTTTTGCAATTAAGAGAAGAAAGAAAAATATTAGAAAACATAATTAAATTTTTTTCAGATTAATTCATAAGTAATTAACAATTTTTTTTCCAAACCTTTTCCGTAAATCATGATTAGTATATTATCTATATTATAATAAAGAAATTAGGTAGGTATTCATCTATTACTTAGAAGGGGGGGAAGGTTTCAATTTGCAGTTCTTTTTAATATTATTAAGACATTATTGATCTAAATCTCTTTATAAGTAAATATATTAACATAAAACCATATGAATAATGTTGCAAAAATTATTGCAGAATTGCAATTAATTACCGAATACGATAATTTCGATGAAATAATTCGATAATTCGCGTTACTTGTGTAATTAGCATCACAAGTATCCGAGTTAAAGGCTTATTATTAACTAGATATGAAATGTGCATATATACTGAGATATCCCTTTCTGCTTTAGTAGAGTACTCTCAATACTATATAGCCGGCTTTACGAAAATCAATAGATATAATTAAATCCTGCAGCAGTATTGAAATATTTGTTAAAATACACAATGCCGCTGATCCAAAAATTACATATCACGTTTAAAACTCATTTATCTCACTATAAACACGGAAACCATTTTTAAGATTGAAAAGCGCCATATGAAAGAGAAAAGAAAGGAAGAAATTAAATTTCTACCAATAAAAAGTTGATTACAAAATAATTAACGTATGGCGTTTTATATTATTATGTTACACAATAATATCGCAAGAACAAACACTAAATACTACGACCAAAAAGTAAAAACATCAAAAAGTTGTTACTCCATTACTGAAAGAATAATCAGTGGCTTTATATATAATATATAACGAATGAAGTTAGTTTTAGCTAATAAATTATTTCAGACATAACTTGAGAATTTAAGATGAGAGATAAAAGGATCCTACGAAAGTACAGTATGACACTTATCTGATGAACTGAGAGAAAAGCCACTCGCAGCATAGTCTTTGAAGTATTCGTGCCCTGATATTCACTATAACAGTAACAAATGGTGCAAAGGGCATAATGTTACATTTTATAAGAGTCGTAACATTGTACCAGAGATAGAAAAATGGAAAATGAAATTTAACGGGTCAAAGTATTCGATTGTTAACTTTAAGCACATTGTCTGTTAAAAAACTGCAAGCATTATGATAAGAGAATTTCACATTTAAAAACTTATCAAGAGTGTAAGATGTTTATTAACTAATCGGGGGATGTCCATAATAATAAAATACTCTATAAAACGTAAAGAATCGCTTCAAATATTTTCAGAAGTTTTATTTCAATATCCTTATTTATTGTCTCTTATAGTATTGTTTATTAACGCACGATAACTTTTATAAAATATAAGAAGTTTATTAATTATTTATATTTTCTCGAGATTCTAAAATTGTTATTTTGCATGTGTGTGTTTTATTGAATCATATTCGTAAAATGCATTTAAAAATAAATCTTAATTTTTTTATTTCATGACAGTAGATATATGTATATATATAATATATATTTATATTTTTTATCTTAAAATAATACACAGTACATATTTGGCCTAAATATTTCTGCAAATAGTTACTATTTTGTAATATAGTCATGATTTATTAATTCTAGATGCTAATTTCAATTTTAGATTTAAATAAAATCAGATTTAAGAAAATGTAGGTTCTTTTTTACATCAAAAAGGTTAAATTCTTCTTTGTCTCAAGTAATAAAACAATATGATTTATTAGATACTAAGAGAATTCTATAACTTTAAACTAAAAGTCATAATCGTATAGAGTCTTTATTACCGAAATATATTTCGCTTTATTCATGGTAGCTACCATCGTATGTAGTCACTATGTTGGTCTCTATACAGTACTATATAATAATCGCATTAAACTGTCTGCCTTAGTTTATGAGCTTTGCGCGTTACAGTGTTTAGACGGTTACGGGTTTATAATAACATAAAATTATATACACACCATACTATCTCATGATAATAACCAATTAATAAAAAACGTGAAAACAACACTTATTTGCACATAAAAATACTATCTAATCTAAACATTCATTAAGAATATGATTTAGATAATCGATCACATATTACCAAAAAAAATCATATTCTTAATAAATATTTTCACTAATGTTTTAGCAAAAACTTATCTGCTATTCGAAATTTTAGATCTGACATTGCTGAGTTTTCTCTGACACCATATAAGACAATATAATTAATAAAACCGAGTCAGTTAAAATGGACTCTTTGAAAATATGTAATCAAAATTAATTTACATATATGTATGTATATCACGTGCAATATACCTTGAACGAGTAAGTACTGTAAAATACATGTATTATTAATAAATAGCCGACATATCGTGCCTTTAAATTCTTCTGACAACTCATAAATTATTTCATGCACTCAATCTCTCTCTGAAAATAATGAACAAATTACATTATCAAAAGAAGAATTAAATCATTAAAAGATTTAAAGCGCAATATGAGATACTATTCGAAATTAAACATCGTTAAAGAAATAATTATATCGATATATTTCATAATACAATAATTTATAATTTCCATCTCCTGTCACTTCAATTTCTATTTGACTAAATCACACAACATATCTACTTCGACAGAATTGTTGCCTCAATTGTCGCCTGTGTTAACAAATTGTTGATCATGAAAGTTAATTAATCGCGCGATCTTATAACTGTTAGTTGTTCAAGAAATGATCGCGATTACGTTTCTGAAGATAATTACTCGTTTTTAGAGATATTAACACAATGTGTGTGACTGACGAAACGGCTCGTGGCATTGCTTGCCAGTTCAATTACTCACGCGAATGACAACAAAGGAATCACGTAACACAGTAACATGTACGCCACGAAAAAAAAGCGCCAAACACGACTTTGTGTTAGGAGGTTTGCCTTTACAAAATATTTAATGTATACATATATTGCATATTGTAAATTTTTTTGTATCTGCCTTCATATCAAAGGATATTATCGCACATATTAAATAATACTAATCTAATATTATAAGTTTTACTTTATGTTAATCGAAAAATCATTGTTAATGCATTCGTTATTAATTTATCAATTATTTTTTGTCAAATTATTAATATTAATTTAAGAGAAATAAAATAGTGGTGAAATAATATAGTTTTAATAATTTAATTAATTTTATTATAATTATAAACAAGTAACCGCAAGAAATGTGATAATTTATTTTCTTGATTTATTAAAAATCGTATTTTTATTATTTTGGGATATAAAACTATATGAGGTAAATAATACCTGATAAATTAATTTTCATTTTCCGATCACACAAAAAAGTAAATAATTAATTATTTAGTATTCCGTGTAAACAATTAAATTATTTGCATATTAAATTTTATAATTTATGATCAATATTGATCAATATCAATTAAATATTACCTATAGATCAAGCCTGTACAAAACTTAGTTCGCGAGCTAAACGCTGCCAGTTCTCTATTATCTCATCGAATAAGACAGATAGAAAATAAAAAAGATAGATGCTAGAGCAGCTAATCGTTGGACAGAGTTCTAACGTCTATTCTTTTTGTTTTCTTTCTATTTTACTCAACGAGATAATGAAAAAAGGAGTAAGTTTAACTCGCGTTTAACTCGCAAGTCAAGTTTTGGACAAGTCTGGTGCACGATATAATACGTCGATTTATAACTCAAAAATCATCGTAAATTTGACAGTTTCGTATTAAGAGCTTTCTCCTAATTAATCCTCAGAATATTAAAATATTATAAGTTTCCTATAAAAAACATACTATATACAAATATCATTTATAAGTGTTAAATGGTTTGCAAAGTGACAACATAGTCTTCTGCCCCGCAGATAAAGTTCACTTTAGCTTGTGGTACGTGTTGAAAGTCATTAAAATACGCGCATATAGCTGGTAACTCGCTCACCGCAAGTTGCCACCTGTTCGAGAACTAATTAAACGAGCTACGCCCTCATAAAAGCAAATAACTGAAATTTGTTCCTATGTCTTAGTCCTCTTTGAAAACACCTACATAAATAGACTCTACAATTTGATATTATTTCTGCAGTATGTGAATATTTTTCGGTTTAATAATTAATTAAATGCTAATTTTAGTAACAAATGAAGGATTATTTAGCAAATATTTTTAGGAAAGATATTTGTTAAAAAATTTAAAAAAGATAATATAAAAATTTTAAGTTACATGTAGGTATTATATAAAAGATAAAAAATTTATCACTGAAAAATATTTAATTATTACAATTATACATTGTATGTAGATGATTGATATCTCTATGATAATATAAATATATTTCGCAAAATTAAGCAATCTTGCGAATATTATATGTTGAAATTACTATCTATCGATATGAAAAATAATTTATCTTGAACGATTTGAAAAGTCGATTTAGTCACATTATTCGAGACATTTATTTCATTTCATTCAAAGCTTGAATTTCATTGAAATTTTTCTTCTTTTCCTATTTTTAATTCTAACGTGCCAAAGGCTCGTTAAATCGGACTTCTCTCGTTTCGTTTCACTTCTCTCACAAATACCAGTATCAATTCGCAGGAAATGAGCACAGCGGGAGTTTCAAGTTAAACGAAGAAATGAGAATATGATGCAGAGATAGCGCGATTAGAATCGTATTGATACAGAACGATTAATCCTATAAATTACTTCTAATCTTATTTTTTATTATTTAATTAAAAATGTCTATTTCTTCGATATTTAAATTTACATATAGATTTTTACTTCGTCAAAGTTGCAAGCCTATTCAACTGCATTTGTATTTTCATTTACAACTGTTCCTTTATAATTGGACAGTTTGTTTTTCTTAACAGTCCATATAATTCTAGGGAGAATC
Source organism: Mycetomoellerius zeteki (assembly GCF_001594055.1). Lineage (NCBI taxonomy): Eukaryota > Metazoa > Arthropoda > Insecta > Hymenoptera > Formicidae > Mycetomoellerius > Mycetomoellerius zeteki. The sequence goes on from NW_017257323.1 coordinate 53,648, forward strand.
TAATTTACATAACAATAGAATTTTATTCGGAATCTAAAACCACCCCTGGGTGTAATATAATAGTAACACAAGGATCTTTTTCAACGCCATTCAAGGGCGTGAAATTACTTGAGCGTTCGTGTACTTAATATGCTGAGAACTCGAGCACGGTATTTCTGCCGCGAAAAGTTTGCCGAAGCAACCGTTGCAGCCTCAAGAGGAAAAGGAAAAATTGCTTTCAATTCTATTCTCATTTAAATCGTAAGTCAAATGCAAATCAGCCACAGAAGCTCGTACACACATGGTTAAATGCAATCGTATTATCGCGTCCGGAAGTGCGTCGAACATTCCACTTTAATTTGTGAATTCAGAAGAGCAAAGCACGCGATGAAGCCAAAGTAATTTAACGTTCATGGAAAATTTGAAAAAAATCATCGCACAAGTAATATTATTAAACATGTTGAATAATTGAGGTCGAAAGAAAAATTTTTATGCTTTATATTCGAGATTTTTTTTAATACGGATAAAAATTTAATCTTGTAGCTAATGAATTTAATCAGAGTGGCCTGCATACAATATTAATAATGAAGCATTGGTTTTAGCAATATCAATCAGTTTATGCACGTAAAAATTCATTCATTGGAATTTTTTCTGTATCACATTATATATACTTCAGTATTACATTTATTTAAAAAATTAATTTAAAATGTAATATAATTATCAGCTATTTTATTCAAATGTAATAATAAAAGATAATACAACAAAAAATTCAAAATAATTTAAGTTAAAAACAGTCAATTTAAATTTAAAATAAAAATTTTAATTTTAATTAAATTAACATAAATACAACTTACTTAAAACAATTTTAAAATTCATACAATTATACTTTAGTAATTTTAGAAACATTTTCTTAAATTTATTTTTTTTAATTTTCTTAAATATAAGAACGTTTTATTTGAAATATAATTACCTACATTTAATACAAAAACGATAGATTAAAATTAATTTTATTAATGAATAAAAGTACAATTTATTCTTAGACATTTTTCTAAGAAGTCCATGAAATTATTTCCGCACTTCATCATTGCCGAAGAAAAGAGACGGACGTGCTAACGAACAGCGTCGGCTGATTGGCACCCTTTGATCTTGGCAAATTGATAACTTGTGATTGAACGTTGTGTTACCAAGTGATAAACAAGAAACCGCGGTTTGCTTCAGAATCGACTCAAGCGTTACTTTATCGAAAACTTATCAAAAGCCAATGCATATAAAGATACGTAAATGGATAAAAAATACTTATTATATAAACATTCAATCACATTTGAAATCGGTATCAAAAAATTGATACATTTAAAATTTTGATATCAAAATCTTTTATATAATAAAACAATATTTTTTAATATTGCAAGAAAAAAGTATTTTTGACGCAAAAATTAAAGATATAACAATCATTTATATATTACATCATAAATGTTATCAACGCCACTGCTTATAATACAAATCACAAAAGGAAAAAAGAGAAGCAGTTATTAAAATAACCTAAAAGAACAAATATTTTGCGCAATCAAAATAAACATGTTTATTTGTTTTTTAAGTAGTTTTTTTGTAAGTAGTACGTTATTATTTCTGTCTTTAATCGTTTCATTATTCTAGGAAAGGACTCATTATACTATTACATAGACATGAAATAATCGTCTGTAACACATCAATATTGTTAAATCCCATCATGGCCGGAAGCAATCTTAAGTCTTCAACTTAATAATTAACTACCTCTGTGTTACTCTTGTCAGAGCATAAAGTTAAACGCTGTTTGTTTTCAGTTTACTGTAGTTAAGACATAACGAGGCTTCATGTTGCATACATGTTGCATATGCTGTTATATATTGTAAATGCGCAATTTTCCTCTTACACGTTTTTCTTACAGCACTTTATAATGTATGGATTTAGATACAAAGCCTTGCAAAAATGGATTTCTTATCTGCAGAACTGTCATCACTATCATTTTTCTATGACGAGAATATCTCCGTTTTTATCTCTTCATATAACTCAATGGTATCGAAATATCTTATCCGTCATACATTTTCCGTCGCAAAATCGAAGCAATGGCATGATTATTCGTCGCCTTTAACTTCTGATTTGTTGTTGATATATACTATATCATCATCATTACCTTAACATATTTTAAAACTTTTAAGGATTTCTACAATTGTAAGATTAACTTTAATCTCAGTATAACCTATTCTTTATCTTTTTATAATTCTAAAATTAAAAAAAGATAAAGAAGAAATTAAATCGAAATTAAAGTTACTAAAAAAAAAAGTTAAAATCTTACAGTTGTAGAACTGAGCCTAAGTGACATTTCGCTATCAATGTATCAAATAAAATATATTTATAAATTTAATAGTAATGTTTATATATAATTAGTTTTAATATAAAATTTTTCCAATTTTTCTATTAGTCAATTCTATAAATAATTTACTTTTTATAAGTTAAATATGTATTTATTTTAAGACTTAATATAACTTGTTTCGCGTATAATGAATTTATTATACTATAATTAAAAGGTTATTATTTCGATTACTTCAACGTGTTTCGTGAACCTAGAAATATTAAGCTCAATTTGAATATTACGAAACCTGCATGTGTTGTATTTTTTGCATGACTTCATACGTATACAAATAACATGCTTGTTTTCTCTTAATAACGCCGAAACGCATGCGAGGTGAACTTTATACTGGAAAACTGTGAAGTTATTCATCGTTTTAATCGAACGATCTAAAGCGACGAGTTTCTAGATTGTTAATTAACAAGCAGTGTAAGGCGAGTTTTTAATTTAAAAAATAAAAATCTGTGAAGAAGATTTTGCAATAAACAGAGATGATATTTTACAGACCCTTTACAAAATATCTTTTACAAAATACTATAATTTATTACAGAATAAAAAATACATTTTGACCTTCTATTTCTTGTAATTTAGAAAAAAGGAATTAATAAATAGGCAATGATGTTAAGAGTAACGTAAGTAATTCTATTTGATTCTATTTGAAATCATATAAAACTAAAATTTAATATCGGTACTAAACGAAATGTTTAAACATTAAATATAATATGGTTTTTAAAAGTTATATCCACGTTTTCACTTAATCCATGTTTTCATTTAACCAAGTTAATAAAAAAAATTATGCGACTTTTCAAAAAGAGTTTCATATAAAGATTATTACTTATAATGACTTATATTATATGTATTTAAATCGATAACCAAAGTTCGTCAACTTTGTCGCCACTTGGTATCAATTAAAAGTTGATGAAATTCATTATTCTAACAAACTTATTTTGTACGAAATAAACAATCTTGTTTAAAAAATTTCAATGAATACACAGAGTTTTAACATAACATTAGAAAAAATTGTTAACAACAGAATAAAAGATACAGTGTTATATACGTATGGATATATGTAAGAACACGAATAATTGTTAAATATTTATAAAGATCGGAATAAATTTTTTACATCTATTATATATTACATTATATATTGTCGTTTATATTATATATATATCTATATATTACATACTATTGTATATATTGTACATATATATGAACGTAAGACTTTTCATCCTTATAAATATTTAACAATTTTTCTTCTACACGTTAGTATATAACAGTATATAACATTATATTTCTTTTATGTAATATTATAAGTTTAAAGTTTATATTTTGCAATTATTATCTACTTTGTTCACTTCAAACAAAATAATTAACGTTAATGTTTTTTTTCGTGTAACATAAGCAGAAAAATTTTATTAAAGTTGATATGAAGTGAGTGCATACAATGTTATTTGTCTTGTAAAATTTAAATGGAGAATTCTACGGCTACACTCTGTATAGGTAGTTATTAATTCAGGAAAGCGATGCCGAATAATACGGCCATTTATAAACAAACACACCGTGCAAAAAAAACATCGGTAACTCTGTCCAATATGTTATAAATCATTTACAGAAGCAAAGTTGAATATCACGAAAAGTTTCACCGTTCCGCAGTTGCAGTTCGCGATTACTATTTCTGTTTGAAACATACACTTGCAGTGATTGGTTTGAAAAGAAAAACAACTGGGGAGAAACCAAGCGAAAAAGAGAAAAACTATCAGAAATCTATGCGAAAAGGACCATAAGTGATTTCATTAAACATTAATCCTACGGCCAAAATAAGTAAAAAATGAAGATAGATCACAATACTTCAATTTTTCTTAATTTAATGAATAAATTTCATCCCGTAAATAAATTCATGTCCTCTCTTTTTTTCTCGTTTCTTCTTCCATTCTCCTGTTGCTATATTTGCACTGGGATTAATCGGCTCGCATATTTTCCCTATGCGAATTTTAAAACGGAATTCACCACGAGATGAAAATGTTTCTCGCAAAATCTATTTATATAAATAACAGGAAGAAAAACTTTCAGATAATGATGACCTGTATAATAAATGCTTTGGCGAAACGAGAATTGTAATTCTTGATAATTATCATTTCAATATTTCTAATCGTTAATGCACGTTATATTTTGCGTTGTATTGCGTTGTATCTCAAATTAAATATCCCGTAATCAAATCTTTCTTTTAAAAATTTTCTGTCAGAACGTTTATATTGATTTAGTAACCTGCAATGCGTCATAGATATTATTTTCATTTGCACGAGGAAAAATCTTTTTTATATTCCTTTGCTCTGAATTACTTTTTTCAAATATACAACTAAAAAAATATACACATGTATAAATTAGATTTGCCAAGTCCTAACAATAATTAATTAATACGATCTGGATTTTTATATCGTGGTCGTAATTTAGCAAATGGTGTTAGTGACAAGACACAATTAATCCATTAGATGACTCGAGATTGCTCGTCAAATCTTTTTCGTCTTTTAATGGTATGGATATGTTAACAGTGCTACGGTAATAAATGGAATTAGATATCGATCAATACAATTTATTACACGCACGTAAATCTTTATGCTATATTCAAAAGCTGCGTTCTAAATTTCATGCCATATTTTAAGAAATATTAAAAAAGAATTATAAAATAAAATAGAAAAAAATAAAATAAAAATAGGAAATTAAATAAAATAAAACTTTGACTAAAAAATATTATTTTCTTGGCAAAACAGAATATACTGATCGTACTTCCATTATTAAACTCAAAAATACTTTAATAAAAAAATATATTATTTATAATTGTTATAAAAATGAACATATAACAAAATTTTTAGTAAGAAGATTATAATATAATGTAATAATTATAATAACAAACATTATTTATATATAAAATTTTGAAAATTATAATAATTAAAATTTTACAATACCTAGGACATATACATGTATTGTCATAGAAAGATTAATTTCTCGTGATATTATAAAATACTATTATAAATTTATTATAACTATTATAAATTTAAAAATTGTCAATTATTTTCTGTTGCAGAGCAAATAAAATTTTCACACGTCGCGTTATTTTAACTTTATCATGTAACCGCATATTCAAGTTTAATGTTTAACTCATAACATAGTAGCTTTTAGCAAGACTACGTCCTATTTATAATTCTACCATAACGTGTTAAATATTTTTAAGCTCTCACAACTTTCACAGTTTTCTCCAAAAATAGCTGGGAAGACTACATCTTTCAAAATATTAAATAGAAATCCATTCTTTTCCAATTCAATACTTTTATCCATAAATTACCATAGGATATTGTCATCACCAAGTTTTCATACCGCAGCTATTACACATAGAAGTTGCTAAATGGATTGTATTCCTCTCTTAAATATGTAATTATGCGCGGTTGGCAAATTCATATAATAGAAGGAGTAACAAAAGAAGAGAGAAGAGCTTCTTTCATTATCCTAATTATTATGTCGAGTATAGTATATGTATATTTCTCATTAAAATTTAATCTTTTTAAATCTGTACTTTTTCTACGAAAAGATACTTATATTTTTGATATGCAAAATAATTTAATCTTATTCAAGTAATAAAAAGAAATATTTCAATAATTAGTGCCAGAAGTATGTATTAAATGTATTAAATACATATATAGCATCGGATATATCTGTTTTTAATTTTACATTTACTTAAAAAATTATTAAATTAAAATTCAATATTACGATAATGCTAGCCCATGAAAACGAAGCAAATTATTCAATTTTGAGCAAGCAATTTAATTATATAATTTTTGAAAATTTTTGAAAAATCAAAATAGATTTAATCAAAATCTTTTTCGCTTTCATCTATTTAAATGTTTTAAGCAATATTATTATAAATGAAATAGACTGAGAAATGTTTAAACATAAATAAAAGAGAAAAAAGCCATTTTCGATCTTGAAGTTTAGTAATATTCGTATGTGAATATACAAATACAATTAAAATTTAGAAATTTTTTATAAAATAAATGATTATTAATTTTATTTCAATCTTTTAAGATTTTTGTCTTTATCTTTTAAAAGCTTCATTCATGTGCACAAGAATCTATAATTTTAATTCGTACTTTCATAGAAAGTATCTTGTAAGCTTAATTTAGTAAGAAGAGAGTTAATTGAAATTTGCCCATTAAACAACGAACTGAATCTTGTTGTACTCGATTCACTGTTTAACCTGTATCACGCATCCTCGTTTTTCCCATATTTGATTTCCTCACTACGTAACACTAGTAATTGGAAAACTTTCGCCGAATAAAGGACAGCTTTTCAAGGGAATTTTTTTTCTATCGATATCAATCGCAAAACTTTATTGGGTTCGGGAGCGTTCGGAGCAAAAAATGAATTCGTTTCAGCATTGTTTGAGCACGAGCAAGCTTGAGTATCGCATTGCGTTATTTCCCTTTTCCTTGTATGTGTGAATGTGTATTTTGGATCTCCATACTCTCCGTCCTTTAGCGCTTGAATTTTGTTGACATTTACGTTTATCATTTTTAGTGACTGTATACGAGTATTGCACATGAAACAACCGATAATAGCAGATAACGTTAAAAACGCTTCATAAACTTTCTTTATCTAAAATGTCAGTTAAGAATAAATTTAAAGATCTTTTTGCAAAAATAAATTTGTCTCATATTTACAAAAAATTAATATTCTATTATAAATTTATTTATATGTATATGATTGCATTTATATCTATATGTAGTATCCAGATGTATCTGTATATATCTATATAAACTTGTGCCTGTCGCTATATTGTAACTTTTCACAGAATCGTTATAGCGTATAAACTACAGATGGAAACACAATTATTGAAAAAAACATTAAAACTATCATTATTTTAATTTTATAATATAATTTTAATTTTTTTTTCATTAATAAAAGATATTCTTCTATCAAATTATTTCCTATTTAATAATTTATTGATTTTTTAAATTATATAATATTTTAACTTTGTCTAATGATTATTTCCGAAATATTTCCGGATATTTTACAAATATATGAAGTATAAACTGTTAAAAGTTAAGAGCTAGCTCATTCAAGTTTTCGATTCAAATGGGATAAAAGATTTCAGACTGACTAAAGACAAGAAAGATCTTCAAAAATATCATTCAAAACGAACATCAAAGAACGTGCAAACGAAATCACGTTTACATGATATCGATAATCATTGGCTAATTATAAATCACGTATATGTGATAGTGTCCAAAATCAAAATGTTAATTTAAATTTAAATGCTTATATAATTAAAATTTGTGTAAATTATGAATGTAATGTACGCACATTTTGAAAAATATCATGTCTTTGTTTTATAAAGCAGAAAAAATATTTTTCTTTTATTAATAAAATCTCTCAAGAAATCTGTTGTTCAAGTTTAAACTTACGATATCATGTTAAATTATTCGGTTGATCCAATCTTTAATAAATAATAGATATTTCATTAAAGAGAACAACGTAAATATAATAAAGAAACATCAAATTTTGATTGAAATTTATATGATTGATCAAAATATTACGTTTTTATTGAACAAAAGTTTTATAACACATGAAAAGAACGAACTTTTGCTGGAGTATTTGAAAATATAATTTTTATTAGACCGATTTAAAAATAATTTTTTTGTGCTATAAAAATAATTGCGTACGAATCTCGAGCATGATGAGCAATGCTGCAAAAAATGTTGACATTTGAGCAATTAATTTGAATGTCCTATATAATTATTTTAATAGTTCAACAAAATTATTTTCAGGTCTGTATCTAGCTAAATTTTTAGATACTTTAGCAAAACCGTTCTTTTCATGTAAAATATAACACTTCATAAAGGAGGACAAAACGTAATTTTATTAAATTTAAAATTCCACTGATACGTAAATATGTAACACGATAACGTTAAAAACTGTAGAATTTTTCATCACATAATATGGCTGTTTGATAGAAAAAAGGTATAAAATTCAAACTTTTACAGATATTGCTCTCACGACATCGATTTTAACATAAATTAATGATATAAACAATGTACGCATAACAGTTTACAAGCAATATTAGACAGGTTTCAGTCTAAATATATTATACCGACCGTTTGTCAATATTTTACTTATAACGTTGTTCATTCTCAACTATAATGTTGATCAATGAAATTTATATTAAATTCGCAGAGAAATTATAATATTTTCCAATGAAAATTTCATAACGCAAAGTAATGTCCACAGCTTTTTTTTAAAACATTTTTTGAAAAAAGCTTTATTTCGGTGTCTTTTTGAAACCGAATTCAAAATCGATTTTTGACCCGCAATGAATTACGCATAAAATTATGTTTCTCGCAGGATACATAAAAAATTTCATAGCCATGATAGCCGAATCATATATGAAAATAAAATTCAATAAACATACATGTATCATACAGATCGTATTTTTACAGGAAGGTTCGTATCCGTCAAAGGTTCTTTTTCCTGTTTTTATTCTCCCTACGACATTCCATATGCTGCACATATGGAAATTTTAGTAAAATTAAGCGATCAATAATAACCTTTTCAAGAACTTTTAGACGAATATATTTTTACCTCATATATTATTACGTCAATAAATTCAATTATCAATTCGCGTATCTAATTTGGAGAAAGTATTTTAATAAATGTACACTATTTTTTTTAATTAAAAAAAATTTTTTCACACATTATTTTAATTTTACACTTTTATGTATTGAATAGTTAACATCAACAGAATAATTTTTTTATATTAAAAGAATAAGCACATAATGCTTTATGAATGTGCACGAAGAAGTTGAGACACAATGGAAAATTCAGCCCGCAAAGCGCGCGCGTCTCAACAGAAGCATAAATAATTTATATTTATCTGCTGAACTAGAGATCGATATAGGTATTTTAAGGTAGAGTAATAAGTAAATTATTCATTGTTCCGGAATAGAATATCAAGACAAAATCACCGAGACAATGCACCGAGATATCTTTGAATAAGTACGGAATAAATGAACCACTAATGTGTGATATATAATAGGTACGTATAATTTCATCGCGTTTATTATATCGCGTTTTACTTTGTAATAATATCTATCTTAATGAACATGTCCAAATTTTCTCGATAAGAATGCTAGAAACTAAACCTTTATTGAATGAAAAATATAAAATATAATAAAATTAATAACAATAAATAATTAAATAATTTATTTTATAATGTCATTTTCTAAAATACATTATTTGCATCAAGAATATATTAATAAATTAACAGAAATATAAATACATTTTTATATTTTTTTTTGCTATCAAACATCAATTACGAGACATCGCAAGTAAATACAAAAAATATTTTTTTGCGAAATTAATTTATTTTCTGGCCAGGTGAAAAAATAGTTATTTCTTAACTGAAAAAGTTGAAGACAGATCTCACTCGTTAATCATAATCACGAACTCTGTATCTTTTCTTTGCACCAGTCAATTTGGTCGAAACATTTTATTATAGGTAATACTCTTGTGTACCATACCGTAATAACATCTATCATACATACGAAATTGATAAAAGTTTGATAAAAAGAAAGGAAGAATAAAATAACAAGTTTTTATAAAAAGTAAACTAACGTCCAATTAAATATTTTGAGTTTCTGCTAGATGTCTGATAATCCGGAATAATAATAAATATATATTCATTATTTTTTAAAATATACTTTTTAAATTATATTATATATAATTTTGAATAAAAATAAATGAAATTAATAACAAACGTAAAATTAAACTGACAAATTATTTATAAAATTTAATATTGATTATTAAATTTTTTTATTATTTTATATTATTTTATACTTTATATTTATTATATAGATATTTTAGAGGTTTATAGACTATTTTCATGTCAAATAATTTAAAATATTTTACCCACATTTTAAAATAAATAATAGGTATATAAAAATCTCACATTATATAAAATAAATGTTTCTATAGTTATCCCATAGTTTCCATCTTACCTTCTTTATGAAACCATTTCTATATTTTGCTTCAATAGAACGCGATGTTTATAGTTTCCATAGCTTTAGTAAACCGAATGTACATGCGGAAAACGCGCTTGGGCATTCCTCTTCTCGTATTTGCGTCCTCGCACGTTTACGATCAGAGGAAAAATTTCTGCGAAAAAAAAACCGATTACTCCCGTGAGAAAATACTATCGAGATTTTACGATAGGTTCGTCTCACATTTTGCCGATAACTCCCTGAAATATTTACAGTGACTACATATCATTAAATGTTTAGCAAATATTTGATTAATGATACGTAGAACCTTGTGTACACACAGATAAAAAAAACAACTACAAATGCGATCGATAAATTCTCCAAATAGAGAACACGTTTATTGCTGGATCAGTGAAACGTTCAATCACTTATCCAAACCGCCTACTCGAAACTTTATTGTCGACTGAGAATCTTTTCCGCAAACGTTCAATCGTAGGATAAACCTAAAATAGCAAACGTTCAATCGTAGGATAAACCTAAAATAGCCTAAAAGCTTTCAAAGATGTGAAATAAAAATACAAATTTACATACATTCTAAAGTAATAGTATTTTAAAATCCATATAACTATATAATACAATTCAAGGAATTGTATTTTATTTGAAAAGAAGATTTCGTCGAGTACCCTTCTTTTAATTAATTTTAATTAATTTTCTATTTTAGAGTACATGAAATATTTTTTCAATTGGTTCTATTATAATAATTTCGTAATTTCATAGTTTTACTATGTATACTTTATCTATACATTAAAAAATATCTTTTTTATTGTAATACTTATAATTCTTTATATGTTACTTCTTATATGTTACTTCTAGTATTATTTTATAAATAAGACTATAATAAGTTAAATAGCATCGAAAACAATGCAAAATATGTTTTATTGCAAATAAATTTTAATTTATATCACTCCTTTTGCTACTACTTGAAAAAGAAATTATAGAAATGTACAAGTTATTACTTAATAAAAAAAATATGAGTACTATACTGGATTTTCAACGTTTGCGTAAAAATTCGGAGCTTTTTACCTTTGCCTTCATTACTCTTTTCGCGAGTTGATGCAAACGAGTTCATAAAATACACGGTTGCCAAAGACATTTGCTGCATTTGACTACATGGCAGTAGCATAGATGCACTTATATAACTGTAACTTTATGTGCCAATTGCACACTATGCAAACATAAATGTAGAAACTGTCTACACCGCTACTTGCCATATTTCATATTTTGTGACTAGTTCTAAAAAAAAAACAGTATATAGTTTTGCCATAAATAAAATGACCCAAAGGACTATATTTTTTTCATTATAAACTTTACACATAAATTTGAACTCAACTTCTTTTAATCGAAATTTGATGGAATATCTTTTTGTACAATTTCATTGTTTTTAACATTAAATATTTAATAATTCAATTTCAAATGAGAATTTTATGGTTCACATTAAAAGACAAAAACATGGCATAAATAAGCAAAATGATACAGATTCTCTGCCAGAATCATATCTAAATATTATTCAAGCTCTTTCCCCTTCTTAACATAGTCCTTTATCCCATTCCATTTATCTTTTTTATTTCCTTGTTTCCTTTTTGTTGTAACGTCGTCTGACATCGTTGAGGATACATGTTCTCTCCAATAGTATCATGGCTTACTTATTATATATAACTTACAAGGGAGTTTCTCGAGGTGTCAAATTCTAATTTCACCCCTTCAAACCGTTTTTTAGCCGCAACTGATATTTTCTAAATTCATCTCTTTATGTAAGCTACAAGTTCACAAAGTTTCATTAAAATCAGAATTTGACGCCTCGAGAGGTTCCCTTGTTAGTTAAATTTGCGTTTTCCTCTCGGCGTCTGACTTACATCATTATGATAAATCAAGGTATATATATTTATGTAACTTAATTGGTACTAAATTACTATTAAATGTACATACTAGATAATTTAAAACTATAACGCAAGTTCAAGTTATTATTTGGAATTATTTATAAGATTGTAGAATTTTGAAAAATGAGATGAGATCATTTTTATGATGCTTTTACATATGGACCGCATATAGCGAATACTAAATAACCGGCGTTTTTACTGCACATTACAATGTGACCGAATATTCTGATAATTTATGTAATATTTCTTGTTGTTTACATTGAAAATGACCCGATCGGTGTCGAAACGTTTGAAAGATTATTAAATATTCTTGATTTTATAACTGGCTCTACTTCTAATTACTGAATTTTATTTTAGTTAAATTCTTTAAGATTGGCATATATTAAATGTCTGATAAACATATATAATAGATCTAAAAAATAAAGAAAAAATTAATTATTTTTTAATAATAACACTGCGCGACGTTTTAAGACTTTTTTTCTGCTGTTTGAATAAAAGATACCATTTCCGATGTATTTTCGCTCGCTGAACACGAATCCGGCAATGAAATTGCTCTATTACGTCACGTTTTTGAGAAAAGTGAAGTTAAAAGTGACGTTTTTTGACATATTTGTGATTTTTTTGCTTGCGAAGTAAATTTTTTTTTCTACTTTCGTTCACGCCATCTTAAAGTGCCAACTTTTATCTTTAAAATATATATTTTTTTAACGCCGTACGTTTTGTTTTCACCGAGATAATTTCTGCGTAGTTACGCAAAGAAAAACGTTCTGTGCCAAAAATGTTTTTGAAGAAAATGTTTTTTTTGCTTGACTACGCAGAAATTATCTCGGTGAAAACAAAACGTACGGCGTTAAAAAAATATATTTTAAAGATAAAAGTTGGCACTTTAAGATGGCGTAAACGAAAGTAGAAAAAAAAATTTACTTCGCTAGCAAAAAAATCACAAATATGTCAACAAACATCAATTTTGACACCTTTAACTTCACTTTTCTCACAAATCTGACGTGAGATAGAGCAATTTCATTACCGGATTCGTGTTCAGTGCGCGAAAATACATAGGAAATGATATCTTTTATTTAAACAACAGAAACCACGTCCTCCAATGTAATTAATATACTCATATACACGAAATGCTAAAAATAATAAATGCAATTAAAAAAAATCTTTTAAAAATATTATTAATAAAGTGTCCGAAATTATCTTTTTTTTTTTAAAAAAAAAACTTCTTTCGCACGCGCTTTTAAAAATTGCTACAAACTTTCGACACACACACACACACACACACACACACACACACACACACACAACATACACATACACACAATTTGTACATTTTAACATACGGAATGCATAAAGCATCAAACTAATATTTCTATTATAAAAAAACGCAAATTAAATTATCAGTTTATTCTACGATATAAGCTGGATACAAAAAGTTTCAAAAGTACGTTGCGGTTTGATATTAGGTGGCAAAAAGTAATCAATGAGCCAGTGTTGCAATGTAAGCTTTCTCCTTGACTTTCGTTTTTCTTGAATTATGCAGCTTAACAACAAAATTTCTAAGAAACTCTAAATGGTACATGGATTATTTACGAAGTACTTAAGAATGTTAAATTCAAACACACCCATGCAAAGAAAAGGTCAGAAAATCATTCAGAAAAAGGTCAGAAAAACAGATATTTATCGTTGAGAGAAATTGGAACTTTATACTATTTGCTATCGCACAATATACCTTACTAAATTAATGATAACGGCGGAACCCGAAAAAGGCTTCACATCTGCTATAACTTAGATGCTATAACTTAGACATTAATGGCAGACACATTCAATTTATCTTTTTAAAGTTTTATACCTCGTTGCACTTGCGTGACCATCTTTTATTAGCCGCATCATGAAACTCGATAGATCAAAAAATTTCTTTACTTAAACTTTTTTTTATATTCCGCCATAGCGCAAAAAGTTTTTTTATATAAAATCCAAAATTATTACTTAAATTAATTTTTTTTATTTGATTAAAATTGCGTTCGTCTCTATTATTTACTTGTGCAGCTTTAATAGAAAACAAAAGTTTACATTTAAAAGATAATATTCGAAAAATAAATTCATAAAATGTATCAATAACGGATCAATTCCTACAATGCAAATGGAGTCTTCTGCAGATAGTGATAACTTAGGCATTATATTATGTGATGATATGCCTGCGTGACTAATAATGGAGCGATCGCTGACATGCGTGCCAATTCATCCATGATCAATATCTATCGACCTCGAGTTACTCATTACCGTCTCGTGTGTATTGACGCAATAACATGAGCGCACAGAGGATTCGACGTTCGACATTAACTTGCACTGAGATAACAGCAGTCTTGATTAAATGGATCCACATAAACAAACTTCATAAATGTTACATTTGTAGTGACCGCTCTAACGAAAATAAACAAATTGTGACAAACACAACAACAGGTAAATATATATTTCATGTTTTGTCCAAGAACTCTCTCAATTTTCGTGTTACATTCGTAATTAAATTATTTTTAATCGACTGGAAAATGTAACATAAATCAAAATAATACTTTATGCTCGAAAGAAATAAGTTACTCAAAATCTCAATTACAACATACGTATTTTATAGAAGATTTAATGTTAACAATCGTTTTCAATCGAATTTAATAAACATACGACAAGATTGCAAAATAAATACTACGGTATCCTCCTCTAAAGATCATTTCCAGGATATATTGTAAGGATATTATATGTATATATGCGTGAATATATATATATATTTCTCCTTGAAGAGTATGTGCTAGAATATAGTACGCTTTCCTGACCGCGAGAACTCAAATACAGTAATTGTTTCCATATCACGGCGACTCCTATGGATTTTGCGCAACGTTGAAATGATTGCAATGTCCATTGTAATAATAAACGTAATAATAAACTAGTTTCCAGCTTCATATAATAATTCTTCATTAAATAAAACAAGTTAATACAAAACATACACTATTTTTTCTAATTTTATAAAAAATTATAATAATGTATCTCTAATTCATATTCCAGTTTCCGTCAACTGAAACGTATAAGAAGTCCCTCTCGTATTTTTTTAATCAATTTCAGCGTTTTTAATATTTCAATAGTCTCAAACAAGTATCTTTTCTAAAAATCTGAGTAATTTATTTTTCATCTTGAATGATTTGATATATAATATTTATTAATCATAAATTTTTGTGATATTAAACATTTTCAAAATTTCTGCATATGTAAAGAATCAAAAAGTTGTATACAGTAAATAAAAAATACAGTTATAAACTTAAAATGTATTATTATTATCATCATAGTACGTTTAACAATATAAATTAATAAAATAAAAGGAGAAAAATATATGAGAAGGAAATATTGTTCAATACGCAAAATTCAGTTTTTTCATGCTTGAAAAAATAATAACAACCCGGTTGGCAACATTATTATTATTATTCGAATTTATTATTAATACATCCTGTTGTTTATGATACTTCTACGACATTGCAGCGAATATTACAAATATTATATAGATGATCATTCGAAAAATTATCTTTATTGTAGGGAATATAATCAATAGAACGCATAACACTGCAATTAATGTGCACAGAATGATTTTCAATTTGTATTCTAGTGAAATGTCAACTATTCGTTTGAAAATCAAGATATGTGAGAGCCATTACATTCCCCATCAACGAAAGAGAATGGCAATCAAATGTAATCGATTAGACATTTCGTTCCTATTAGATTCGGTGAGAGCAACAATGCCCTATCAAATTTCTACGTCGTTATAAAAAACTGAATAACAACCGAACACAAGATAAAAGAGGCCAATATGTTAAGTTTATGAGCGACCAAACAAATTTTTAGTGACGTACATTGTAACATTTGTAACGAATATAACCATCGAACATGACCGCCAATTATGTTGTTCTTTACATTCATACACCGAGAGATTTAAAAAAATTTAAATTTTTCCTGCAATGTGTGGTATTTTCTACACCATCCGTGCTAAAATTCAATCCCAGAGTGGAGAAAAGGGCAAAATAAAAAGGCAAGGAATTTAATTTTCAAGCTGAATAAAATATTTGAAATAGATACGGCATTATGAACGATAAATTTACTTCCCTATTGAAACGAGACATTCAGAATGCTGTGAATTTTTACTATGAATCCATGTGAACTGCAGTACAATTAAATATTTGTCATTGTTAAGACATGTTGAAAGAACGAGGCGTTTATTTTTATTAATTAACCTTTTATATATAAATCTAGAAAGAATGAAATAAAGAAAAAAAAAAGAGCAACGCAAAAAGAACCTGGATTAAGCGGATTAGATTACTCTGAGGCAAAAGATACACTCCAATAGTAGACCTTTCTCTCATATCAACCAAAGTATATTTGGTTTATTGTGATACGATTTACCTGACGATCTTGTTGAAATTTGATACCAAGACATTGATTTGTCGGCCCGAAGTCTTTCATTTTAAAGATCGACAACTCCTTGATTTTCTTCAGTATTTCAAACCTCTGTGAAGTTGGCACCTCATTTTACAAAAAATGAAATTTTGGTCACAGTTCCGAATGCACCCCGAAGAGTTCTGGAGTTCCTGCCTAACATTAAAAATAGTTCCGGCGAATTAACATAAAAAAATAAAAAAAAGGGGGGGTGCTAACTTTACAAAACGCGGAACGAAAAATCGCGATATCTTCTAAACCATTAGTCCCAGCGCATAAAATGATAATAACTTTCGATAGAACTCTTGGTGTGCTATCCAGAACTGTCAACAGAATTGCCAGTACTTTTAAAAAGGTGTACCAATATACCGTACTTCTACATTGGTTGATTAATAGATTTCACCTTTGACATACGATAAATTAATTTAATATTCCTACGATATAAATTTTAATAAAACTTTAGATTAACTGTTATTGATCACTGCAGGGGGGGGGGTCATTATTATTATTTTTATGCATGTTAACTCCTTCAAATTTGATTTTATTGAAGCTATATTAAAAAAATTTTTTGAATTCAATTCTTGCGCATTTTAATAAATAATACATACTAAACAATTAATTTCTTCAAAATTTTGACTACTTTTCCAACATGTACACATTCTTATGTACATCAAGTCTCAGATGATATCGATAGAATTAAATAATTTCTACGGATAATGTCTTTCTTTGATATATATTATGGCGTACATAGGGTCTGAAGGGATCAATTTTCCAAAATGTAGCAAATTGTATCGGAGTTTATATAAGTAGTTTTTTCAATTAACAAAGTAAGTAATCTACTTGCCTTAAATTCTTTACGTAAGAAAAAATCGCAGAATATCTAATATATTACAATTTTTATTACATATATGTTACGCATTATAAGTGTAGATTAATAAAATTCATCTCTAATAATGAATTGAGTAATAATCAATTTATGAAATTATAATGTAATTTGTTCAGCATTTATTAATTAGTATTTATTTTCTAGGAACATTTCAATCGATCTGTACAGTCAGTAAATTGTTGCAATATGTATTTCTTTTAAATTATTTAATTAACTAGTTTATCTTCCATTGTGTGTGATCGACACGCTATTCTTTTAAATAATGTAAAATATCTGATAATTCGACTCGTCTCATTTTCATTCTCTGTTCTTTCGCAGCATATTCATAACACATATTAAATGAATTTTTTTAAATTCTGATATTACATCGAAGAATTTATTGACTTCTCTCTAAATGAGTTAGATTTATTTTATCGCTCTAGACATTTACGCGCCGAGTGTTATTGACATTTATTATTCTCTCGTTCGCAATTCACGATGATGTTGATGTAATTCGCCGTTATCCGCATTTCCGTCGTCGTTTCCTCGAGACTAATCGTATCGAAATCGATACGCGACCGATATAATTAAACGAGCGACTTTTCCCAATATCGGTTTACACCTTTCTCTGTAATACGTATGATCGATATAGTAATTTGAGAGGTGACTCGAATTAACCCTTGTGGATGAGAATCGTAATTACAGATACCTTTATCAAAGTCAGAAGATCTGTCAAACGTAGAAATAAAAGACGTGATATGAATCAAGCAGAATAGCCTCTGATTAACAATGCCAGAAAATCATTAGAGGTTCTCGTAACATCATTAGTTTCTTTTGTAGAATTTGAGAATTGATCGACTTATGAAGTCTGAAAAACGCATTATATAAACGTGCTAAAAACAAAGGAAAATAAATCTTACCGAAAGTACGGTTACAGTAACGGCACAAAATCCAATGATAAAATGTATTAATTATTAGAAAGATGTCTGACAACACAAAATTGGAACTCAAACACTTTAGTTTCCCCTCAGGAATAAGACAATCCTAAGACGCGTGTGTTGAATTCTGATCCTTCTAATAAATGGAAGATTCTTGAAGAATTTTGAGCTGAAAACGCTAACATATAATAACAACAACTTCTTTATTAAAAATGATTCTAATTTTATCTCAGAAAGTTTCTCTAAGTAAATCTGAAATTTATAAACTACTTTTATATCATTTAATTGTAGATCTCGAAGCATTCTTTTGGAGAAAGAAATAAAAGCGACTAAGCGTGCGAGTCAAAATGTTCAGGAACTAAAACAATTTTTTTTTTATATGAAGTCAAGTTTCAAAGTAAATAAAAGCTATGAAATGAGTCAGTAGAACACATCTAAAGAATACTCAAGAATTTTTCTCTCTATCCACGGTTTTGCATGGAATGTTGGACATTTAGGGCAACGGCACGTCTTCTCACTGTTGGTCTTATGCAAAACGCTTCTAGCTGTTTGTCGACACGTTAACGTAGGTACATAATCAGTTTAGGATATACCGTCGAACCAGTAGAACTGGCTTGTCTAGCGGTCGAAGTAAATAAATACTTAATCTCCTCAGAACATGAGTCACGTTCGAAAATGCGGCTGAATAATAATCGAGATAACAAATTAACTTAAACATGAAGAATCATTATAAAACTCCGCTGAATAAATATACATACAAATATACTCGAGATACTTTCATTATAAATCTGTTAAATTGCAAAATATATATATTATATTAAATAGTCGTCATGCCTTAAAAGAAAATAATAGGAATATATATTATTCTGTTTTCTCACGATTGGTGAAAGAAAATGAAAGTTACAACTAAAAATATACAAATTTATTATATGAGAAATAAAACTTATATTTGAGATTAATTTAATTTCTTATACTGCATCTTTATCGGAATCATTCAACTGTTTCGATCATTACAACTACAAATAATAATAAATATTAATTTCAGACATTTAAAAAGCTATCTTTGACAGGAGATATAAACTTTTACATTCGCACCAAAGCAAAGGAAATCTATCCGCAGAGCAAAATCTAAGAAAAAGAATCGCTCTATTGCTGCGATGATCAAATACAACCCACGCATCAATCCAAAAGACTTGCTTAAAGATAAATATACGAGAATAAAACGTCATTTGATGTGTACACGTGCTTGAGACATTAAACAAATAAAATAAAACAATTCTCCGCTAGCAAAATCAAATTAAAATGACAACAGAGAAGGACATAAGATAATTTCAGCGAGAATTTATAAATAAGAAAATAAAGAAAGAAAATAGAAATTATATAACACCACAAAGAATATCACATAATTAAATTGTATCAGCTTCACATATTTCGCAAAAAATCCACCATATAGAAATTTTGGCGCAAATATAATATGCTTCGGAAGAGATATATCTTACGTTTTATTATTTACGAACCAAGTTCATTCCGTTTGATATTCCGATGCTGAAGACATCAATGCATTCATGTAGCAATTATGAGACCATTTCGAGGATCATATTGCACGATATGCAATATGTACAGGCTATGAGATGTCATGAAACATCTGATATCACCCATCAGTCAACGAATGTCAGTTTCCCAGGAAAGCAAACTGAGAAATGATATGGAAACGTGATGGTTAGGTCCGGTCATCAAATACAAGATAAAATAATGTTTGCATTTAGGCTTTCATTAGTATCAGCAATTATCAGATTTCATTTCATCGAGTAAGATCAATTTGATAGTAATCAAAATATAGTTTAATGAAAATTAATTAGATTCATTTGCATTTGCAAAATTTATTGTTTCGACATTGAAACATTAAGCAAATTGATTAATTAAAATTTAAGTTAAAATTAATAATTAGTAATTAGTTAAAATATTCCTGTTCACGTAATTACATCTATAATATTGTTTGACATTAATAATAATTTTCTGTAATTAATATAACTTGTACGCAGATGTTGGTCTAATATTCATATGTCCAATATAGATCAATAGTGTAACTGTAAATAATATATATATACAGGGTGTTTCCAAATTAAATGGCAAAACTTCGGGAGCGTGTAGAGGAGTAAAAAACTAAGAAAAAAAGTCCTATAGACATATGCTCCTTTTTGCTTTGTTTCGCAGGAAATCACGAAAAAAGAAAAAAATATATTTAATTTATTATTTTAATTATTTTATTTATAAACTTTTTAATGAAGATTTTGTTCGAAATGTGCACCTCTTGCAGCAATACAAGCATTGCATCTGTCAAACACGGCTCTTGTAGCAGCCAGGCACTGTTCTTGCGATATTCTGTTCGCTGCAGCTACGATACGATTTCTCAAATGTTGCTCT
>NW_017257323.1:75673-128098 GCF_001594055.1 Mycetomoellerius zeteki
AAACGAGCATATGTCTATAGGACTTTTTTTCTTAGTTTTTTACTCCTCTACACGCTCCCGAAGTTTTGCCATTTAATTTGGAAACACCCTGTATATACGTTATTATGTATATATACGTTATATATATTTATACGTTATATATACACGTTATTTTATATATACTATATACACGTTGTTATTTATATATTTTATTTTACGTAGGACTTTGATATTCGCAGATTCTATTATATTTTTTTACCAATTTAGATCGAGTTATTATTTTATTCATTAAATTATAATTATTTTTTTTTAATAACATAAATATTAATAATTTTTTTCACAAGAATAGATTTTCATTAGAATAGATTAAAAAGTACTAAGTTTTAACAGATTTAAAAATAGTAAATATAAATATGGTAAACATTAAAGTTATTTCAGTTCTCTGTCAAGTCATGTAATGACTGTTTGCAAACGCGATCTTCTTTGACAAAATCGATTACTAACTCCATGTAGGTGGAAAATTCTTATTAAGACGACAAGTTCTCGTGGTCAGTCGATAAACCTCATTAAAAGAAGATGGCAAATTACGCAAAGACTTTATAGCGCGGTACACCGATCGATAATTGCGTAAAGGCGAGACTCCAGGCGAGATGGCTATTGACTAATATGCCAACATTAACAAATATTACATACACGCGACATGTAATTATATCTATATGAATGTAGGCCAATATTTAATGAATATACATAAAATTGGCGAACATTGGCTTATAAATTTGATAATAAGAGACCTGTAATAACTAGAATATTCGCACGGCTTATATAACCTAATGCACATATTTACAACAAAATTTTGATAAAAAATATTTTACTATTCAGGAGTTTATATATCATTTGCAACAAATTTTATCGATAAACAAATATTTCTTGGAACAATATGTGTTCAGTTAAATGTGTGCAATTAAAATCATATAGCAAGAGTAATTTAGTTTTAAATTATTCCTTCAGAGAAAATTAATTGTTCTTAATCAGTCATTTTTACTTTTATTGGTATTAAATAATTATTTCATTACTTTTGGGCATCGATATATTCTCTCAATGTTCAAAACTTACATATATACATATTATGATTTAATTATTTACAAAATTAATCAACAAATACATTTTTTTTTATTTTAAAATATGTTGTAATAACCTATTCGCTCTTGTCTTAGCGCCGAGACACTACCGTGTCTTCAGATTCGTGTAATAACAGTAAAAAAAAGTAAATATTTTTATGATGAAAGGAATATCTCAATTGCTGCTCTTATATACGTGATTAATTCAATATTGCTCGTTTCCATAAAAATAAAAAAAATTACCGCGATGTTGTTCTAATTGTAAACCGGCCACGAGCGAAAATAACAAGGACAACATCCAAGCGCGTCGTACATCGTACTTGACAACCTTAACGTCGCAGCGTCCTTTACGCGTAGCGGAAATTTTATTAGCTTCCACGACACGCTCCCATCGGGACGCAAAAGTGATTTATTCTTTAGACAGATGGTGAGAGGAAGCTATGACGTCGGCAATAGACAATGTACATCTCAAGGTAGAGCGGACTATTATGTGAGCTCAAGTGCAAGCGCGCATGCGCGTTTTGTTTTATTATCTTACAATCTATAAAAATTTACAAATAGTGAATTTGCGATACATTTTATTCATGATTCTTCTCCAGACTATTTTTATATGTTTATTATATTTTATAAAGATGAAGAAAAGCAAAGTAAAGAATAATTTCAAATAAAAGATGTTGAAATTCAAAAAATATTTTACATATGTACGTATTATATTTAACCTTCAACTATAGCCAAATTCAACCATTTTGAAAAAATAGCAGTAGATAAGAATAAGAAAGTTAATGGTGAAACAAAAGGGAGGCTCAATTATTTTACAATACCTTAGGTACCACACATTTCTGATAAATTCAAAAGATTCTTCAAGGGTAATCAATTCATACGATTGGCTTACACGGGGATTAATAAACTGAGCGCGTTTATCAAATGTCAAAAAGATAAATTATCAACCTTATTACGATCTAATGTTGTGTACAAAATCAATTGTCGGGATTATGATGCATCCTACGTGGGACAAACGAAAAGATTGTTAAAGATAAGAATTAGTGAACATCGTAACAATATCAATAGAAACACAAAAACACACACGGTTATTACAGATTATAGGATGGGGAACAATCATGACTTTGATTGGAATAACATAATGATATTAGATGAGGAAAGGAATTATAACCAAAGAATAGTATCAGAAGCTATTTTTATCAAAAAGCAAAAAAATGGATTAAATCTACAAAAGGACACAGAGTTATTGAATCCTCTATATTATGAATTGGTCACGGAAGACTGAATGTTTCTACGTTACTAATAGCATTTTCTTGATTAAAAATAGGGGTATTTATTGAATTTAAAAACTTAGTGATTTTTCATTTATATGTTTAACTATAACTTTGTTTATCGGTATATCCTACATAAGTATTATTGCGAATTGACCTCTCACACAGTCTTTATATGTTTATTATATTACCTCGCAGTAGCAACATCATTTTTATAACAGACCATCGTTAAACTGAATTCGTATAAGTTAAATTGACTTATGATAATTTTAAACTAATTTTATTAATTTCCTTTTTTTGATTATTTTTAGTTATATTAATTCTAAATTACGCTTGTTCTATTCCATAAAATACAACAGACGTTAAAGTAGAATTCAAACATTGATAGTTTAGCGATAATCTGACGACTCGAATATTATAGAACACAATTTTTCATTATAATTGAATGCTGTCATTTTTATTTATTACACTGAAGAGGATCCACTACCAGAGTTGAAACGTTCGTCTGTGTATTTTAATTTAATTGTAATATATATACATTTATACATGAAGAACTTGTATTGGCTCACATAGGGTTATTCACTGTACCATCATTATCGATTACTTCCAACTATAGATATATATGAAAATTAAAAACTATAACCTACATCCTAAAGCGTCCTATTTGAAATACAGAATGCAAGAACTTCCAACAATTGATAGAAGAAAATTCAAAGTTTTTTTACCTACAGTTTAGAGCTTTATAACTCTAAACTCATTAATCATACAGATTACATACAAGCGTCCAAAAATTTTCATTTCG
This sequence comes from Mycetomoellerius zeteki, assembly GCF_001594055.1. Lineage (NCBI taxonomy): Eukaryota > Metazoa > Arthropoda > Insecta > Hymenoptera > Formicidae > Mycetomoellerius > Mycetomoellerius zeteki. Next base: position 78,844 of record NW_017257323.1, read on the forward strand.
GTTAGATAAATGATTCATTGCTTTAATCGAGGATTAAATCAGTTTTCTTTCTATGCGCTGACTCACATTGTGAGTCGCTCTGCGTATACACATTACATTTTGAAATGCGCGATGGCGATAAATAATAAAAAATACTAAACGTTAATCATGTTTTATAATCATATAAAATACGATTATAGAATATGATTAGCGTTTGGTACAAGTATTATATATGCAACTATTAGCCCGTGCGTTATACATAATCTGGAAGCTTATCAAAAAATTTTTTATCAATACTTATATACAATATATTTTTTCACTTGAATTAAAAAATCGCGACTTGATAGGAATTAAAAAATTACAAATTACTGTGTATTTCACAATACTTACACGTAATAATTATTTATTTAATGATGCTGGTATTCGAAGTATATCCTGCATAACTTTTAGATTTTTTTCAATATAAATGATTGTTTTCGAAAAGCGCAAGATGATACACGCGTGTTTTTAGGTATTAAATTATATTATTAGAGTATTATATATCATTGGATATTATATTATAGGTATTATACTAAATTGAAACAAAACAAGAATTAATCACGTACCTACCACTCATAATAATTTCATATTGAATGGAATTTATCTTATATGCAAAGATCAATATACTTAATTTGAATTTATCCTCTAGAACATTAAACATTTTGATATAAATCAACAGTCGTGCGGCCTTGATATTTGTTTTGTGATGTGCGACAATTACTGTGAACAATGTCACTGTAGGTCGCTGTACATTCGCACAACACACTCAGAGACGAGAGAATATTACTTATTACAGCATGATTTTCTCTCGATGATTTTTTTTCGCTAATCGTTTATGAGTATTAATCCATCCAATGATTTTACTTTTATGATTTAATGTTCCATACACAGTAAAAAAAATTGTGTATTTGTGTTGGAAACGGTCCACTCACGTTTGTGTTGAATTTTTTAACATATTCGAGTGTTAATTTAACATAATGTGATTATGTTATTTAAAGATTTTTTGTGAAATTGATATTCCATGTTTCTTAGTGTCAAAATGACACAATTTATGAGTAAGTGAACGAGTAACGTAAAAATGTGTTTTAAAATGTAAATTCTAAGACAAATGAATGAAATATGTGTTAACTTAACATATTATAAATGTTAATTTTTTGAAAAAAAAAAAAAACATGTTCCCACGGTATGTTTACAAACTGTGCCGATGTTATCTTTCTTTGTATTTATTCTCTTACATAATATTTGTGTTACCTTCTAACATATTCATCTAGTGTAAAATTAACTCAAAAATTTGAGTGGACCGTTTGGGACATGCGATTTATGTTAAATTCAACACATTTTTTCCAACTGTGTACACATATCGAGATGATAGCTATCAAAAGCACTTCGTGCAGCTGTTCATTAAAAAGAAGAGCTGAAATAATAGAAGAGTAGAAGAAAATATTATAAATTACTGTTTTACAAGGCGATAACTACAATCAATAATTATCTTCATAACAATGCTATGTCTTGGATATATCTTGTAATAATAATTCTCGGATTTAAAATTTCCGACCGATCCAGAATGTAACTTTTATATTATTATCGATTACCATCACAGCATAAAACGCTCGTATAAAATCGTTGAATCAACCGATTCGAAAAAAGTTAGATATAAAATATTCACTGTTGTTAATATTTCATTTTATTTCGTGGAATCTCGCGTTGCGTACAATACATATCAAAAGTAAAATATAAAACGTTACAATTGTACTTCAGTGACTGACGCGGTAATAATAATTAATCCATTTTTGCGCGTGTTTTCCTGAATAACAAAAATGTGATAAAAGAATGTAGAAAAAGAAAAGGAACAAGAAAATATACGGAGCATTAAACAGTTCAGTCATAACTTCATCGCTAAGCATCATATCCGTAAGTTTCAAAATACCTTTTATTTTAATATAAGATAATAAATCTGTGATTATATAATATATTTAGATTTATCTATCTATAGAGTAATAAATTTTTTTTTATCAAAATGAATAAATGGATTTACGGAAATATTTAACTTTTCTAGAAGTGTATGCATGGAATGTCAATCCCCAAAATATAGAATAGAGCTTTTCATTATTGACACGTTACTGACTAATTTGACCATTTATTTATACATTTCATTTAACAAAAAATGGTAGTTAAAAATAAAACATTTTGTTAAAAAAAAGAACAGAATGGCCTAATGCTTTAGAAAGATACTTTTTGTCAAGTATTCTATAGTACCTTGAGCTTTTCAGAATGATGATATATATTAATTGTTATATTATTAAGTTCATTATAATTTGTTAAATTTTTTCTAATTTCATAAAAATACATTTTTCAAATCTTAAATTTTACTGAAATAAATTTTTGCATAACTTTCATATCTTTATCAATAATCATCGATTTATGAGGAATTGCATACATTAAAATAATTAAACGATAAGTTAAATATCTCAAAACGTTATAAAATCTTTGAAATAGGAAATTTAAAAGTGTTTTAATACGTTTTAAAATGTTATGATTATTGTGAATAAAGAAAACGAATTCAGGTGCAATTTCCTTTTCACAAATCACTCGAGATATTTGCCATGTTATGCCGCGGTGGCTATGTTATGTACCAAATTGCAAAGGGTAAGATGAGTTTATGCGTTGCTGTGGTTCCATTGAATCATAACCGCCGACGCATCCTGAACGTGGTTGGAATACATTCTCGGTGGATTTTACGTATATTGCAATCGCGCGGATGCTATACCTACCTAGATGACAACTGGCGTCGCCATGGCGACCTCAATATACAGACGAGATACTCCACGTTTGTAATCCACCGAGATTAATCTGAATTTTTTGCTGGATGATCGCGTCCCGGATTGCGGTGCTCAACCATTTTTCACGGACCGTTCATTCGCCCGCTTCCAGAAATGCTCCTCGCTGCGATTTCGAAATACTGCGATTCATTAATAGGTGTCCCGATGCGCGATACATATTGCACGGTAAATTCGTCGACAATTCTCAATCAAAAGACCGACAGTTAAAACTATGATTAACCATAATTATATAAAAAATTAAAATTATACACGATTAAGGAAGATATGTGACATCTCAGAAAACTTGATTTCATTTTTAACAATTTTTATGTTTTAATTAATTTAAAATTAAATTTGTTCAAGATATCAGGAAGATAAAAAAATTTTAATAAAAACTAAGTTTTCAACATATAAGGAAATAATTTTATTATTAGAATTTCCACGAAACTTCAAAAATTTTGCGAATTATATTTCAGAAATAAATATATGTAAAGTACATAGACATTTCTCTCTTAACAAGTCTTGCACACGTGTCGAAGTGAATAAAAGCGCACAAAGGCGTATAGAAGCGTAACAAGTTCGAACGAATTCAGTATACTCTAGGTTGAAATTGCACGTGTACTCGATTCAAGATAAATATCCATAACCGTGATATTTCCGACAGCAGAATCCTTTGAAAAGTCTTGAGTGCACTTTTTTCAGGAAGGACGACAATTGCAAAAATAAAAGCTGTAATAATATTTCTTTAGTTGAGTTCGCGCGTGACTTTTGTTACATATACGTATGTAACAAAACGCGGAACAAGATTCAAAAACAATGTCAAGGAGGAGATTCCGTGACAAAGGAGTTTCCTTTCTTGAGTATAAGCTCCTTAGAGCATAATATGTACGAGAACAGTGGCCTTCTATGCAATTGCGACAAGTGCTCTTAATGAAATGCGCCTGTGTTTGTAACGCGTGTTTGTGGAATATTATCGGAGAAACTGCAGCATTGTATGTCCGACGACCCCATATGCTGCCACAGATGAAAGTGCTGTCACTTACAAAGCTGTCTGTTAACTGCTTTAAACTGCAATTCAGCACGTTCGTAAGTTCTGCGCTGAGCTTTAAATCTCTCGTCTTCTCAGAAGAGAACGAAAGAAAGATAGGACACGTAAATAAAGAAATTCTTTTTTGGGGAGCAATTCTAACACAGTAATTAAAGTAAAAATTTCATTAAATCGTACAGCGAATTCACTCGTAATCGTTTTATATCTTACTGGTAAAGAAATTTTTACGTCATTAAAGTCATAGGGATTCGAATGAAAATCTTGTTGCAGCTGTTTAATTTCCTGGTTTCGCAAAGAGAAAGAAAAGGAAAAAATGTCAAGTGTCATCTTTTATTCTGAATATTGACAGTATAATACGCGGAGGATAATAAAATATGTATTATACATATGTATATATAGTTCAACGATAGAACTGTACTTCATTTTTTATATACTTTATCTCTTTCATTCATTCTTTTCATTGATCATTCATGTTGCATTCATTGACAGCCGCCCCTCTCTTCCTCCCATTCACATTTGTTATCTATACATATAATTTAATTAAGCATTGCGACGCATTGCATTCATATTTAGTTTTTACTTGACTGCTACCATTTATCTCACAATATATATTTTCATGCATATGCATGTGCTCAGATACCTATGCAAATCCTTTTTGACCCTTAATATGGTCTGCCTTAGGGTAGAAATGTGGTTATACAATATGTGCATATCAAGTCACTGTGTCGTCGAGAAATAGCGTTATTAATATCCTTTTTCATTATCTCTATTATTGTACAGATAATACATAGACCTACTTTATATTGACATGTAAAAACAAAAAGCTTTGCTATTTTATATAGTCGTTTATATGGATTATAGTGCGTCATAATAACATTTGTAGTCAATACTCTTCTACTGATACGTGTAATATAAACTTCGGAAATATTTCCAATAATGGATATATAAATATGCATACATTTAGTGTTGCCTAAATGTAATATACAATTTTTATTTAAAAATTTATCCTGCATTTTATTGAAAAATAATTACCTGAGATATCGACATCCAAAATAAGTAATGGTTTGAGTGGACAACAAAATTTAATAATAAATATGTGCATTGTTATTTTCACAGTACATACTGTTACATGGCACATATGCAAACCATTAAGGTCGTATAATGTAACTTCGTAATTTCGAATCTTGTATAACAGCGAATATGCTACTTGCGTTTTATAAGAGAAATGAAATTTCATCACACAACAAACGCAAATTCACAATAATTATATTTTGCAAATATATTACAAACAAGTAAAATTTTTTAATATTTGTGCTAGTTATATCTCGATATATCAGACTTTTAAATTTGAATTAAATTATTTTTACAACTTTAATATTAAAACTTATACTTAAAATCACGATATATTTTCATATAAAATCAAGAAAATTTATTTCATTACGTGCGGTTGCGTTTATTGTGTAACAAATATTGCAGTTTTCGAATTACGAAAACATTTCAACATCTATTTCTTCACCTTATTTCTTTGCAATGTATGTGATAAAAGTGTGATTGTCTCTACTTTATTTTAAACGAAAAACCTCAGAATTGTCAACTGTAAATACATAACACATTTTCGTATCCCATACAATAGAAACGACGTCCCATTATGCTACAATGTGAGGATAACAATATATAAATCTAGGGTCGACCAAATTGATGTTGAGGGCAATGGACGGAAAAGATCAATTTCTCGTTTCCAATATCGAAACAAATTTCCTTGAAACTAATAGAAGTTTGTGGTATTGGTATTCGTTATAAGAAGAATATTCAAAATAACTTTGAGAGTTTGCAATATTCACGTTTAAATATTGCCTATCGCATTATAAAATGCATTTAATCAAAAGAACATTTATATAATGCCCAAGTCTATTTTAATCCGCAATTCATAGTAAATACTTATTAGCGTATAATTGACACTGATGTGATATATATTAGCAGACATGTATTAAAATAATTAAGTTATTATGACATATTAATTTATAAGTACCACACGTGATAGGTATGTGAGATTACATCGAATATTCTCAATTATGATAAAATAATTATTCCAATAATCTCTATATTATCATTTGACAATATGTTATCATATTTACGATTTAATAATATTTATGTATGAAATACTATTATTACTGTTAAATCTGTAGTGCCAAATTTAACCTAACGTGAGAAACGATAATCAAATTTAATACTATATCGTGTCAATTTGACACTATACAATATCAAATTGATACTGTATAGTGTCAAATATAACAATTGTTTTAGTATAAAATATAATTAGGTAAGAGAGCAATGGCGACTTATCTTAGGTTAAATTTGACACTATAGATTTAACAGTAATATCATAAAATTTAAAAGCATTAAACCACTTTTGGCCAAAATATTCTATTAAAAATATATTATACCTATATAAAATTAACAGAATATACATATTATATACAAAATAAACAGAATTTTATCCTAAAAAAATCTGACACAAATTATAAATCATCTAAAATAAGCTTCGTAAAATACACTTATATCTTTCAAAGAGATCAGTATAAAATTCGCAATGATAAAGTTTGCGATAGAATTCCGTTTCAAGTATTTTAAGTTTCGAATGGATTAAATTTCTCGAGGAGCTTTCAATACGTAAGATATCTAAAACTAGGAAACTTTCGAATGTCTCCTAAAAATCGTAAAATTGTTGAAATGGTTTTTTAGAGTTGATATCCTATATTTTAATGACGAAATCCTAACAATAGCTTTTCTAATCTTTCGAAAAGATAAATTATCTAGCTTTCCGAAACTTATAGACCTACAAGACTTTGAAGATACTTTAGTAGCATCGACAGTTTAATCAAACACGGCTTAATAGAGTAATTAAAACGTCAAGACTTACCAAGATGCTCAAGATAACAGGATAGTCAGAACCTGCAAGAAACAAGAAAAAATTATAAATTAAAATTCATTAATTATCTTTCATTAATACGATCACAGTGCATATTTATATTATAATTTCTGTTAACTTTGCGATTATATAATGCAAAAATATAATTTTAAAAAACCTAGATAAAGGAATTTACCAAATGACTAAGTTTTTTCTTTTTTTTTCATCTTTTATGTAAATTAATTTAAAAGTTTGCTAACAAACAAAGGGATAGCGAATATTAATTTTCCCTATGTATCGCAAAACAATACCGTATCATCCAGGATAAAAGAAGAATTCGCATCGTGCTGCAGCGCAAAAACAAGGTATTAACTATGGATTAATATATGAAATAAACGACATATAAAACAAATATTTTACAATTTTATCACAACTTATAAATTTATAATAAAATATAATATTCTTTTATTTAATACATTTTACATAATATATTTTTAAATAAATATCTTTTTCCATTTAATTTATATATAGTATATGTGTGTGTGTGTGTATAGTGTACTCTTGAAACATTCGTTTTCTATAATAAAACGTAATAGTGTAAAATAATAAACATTTTTACAAAATATAAAAATAAATTGAATAATATAAATCTACTTCAAACTGCTGCAATGCTATGTATTACTTCTTTAAGAATCCGGTGGTGCACGCGTATAAAGATTACTCTTCAAGATTTCTTTTGTTTAAAATAAAATATCACGTCCCTCTAAATTCCTCTGAATCGGTTTTTACTAGATCTTTGTAAGTTAGTTAGTTAAAGTTACTCAACGCTCGGCAAATACCAAGAACGAAATTGAAGAAATCTTTATATAACAACAAGTCATAGCTTTATACCCAAAGCTAAAGATTAAATTTCTTTAATCTCGACAATTGCTCTTATGACATGCGTTTAGTTATCAATGTTCATTATTACAATCCAATACGGGAAAAAAAATTTTACTAAAAATCGGAAAATTTAGTTAGATATAGATCTGAAAATAATTTTATTGGGCCATCAAAATATAGGACACTCAACTGATAACTAAAATGACAAAATTTTTTGTAGCATTCCTCATCATGCTTGAGATTCCTACATAATTATTTAAATGGTCCAACAAAATTATTTTTAGATCCCTATCTACACAGTTGAAAAAAATGTGTTGAATTTAACATAAATCGCATGTCCCAAACGGTCCACTCAAATTTTTAAGTTAATTTTACACAAGATGAATATGTTAGAAGGTAACACAAATATTATGTAAGAGAATAAATACAAAGAAAGATAACATCGACACAGTTTGTAAACGTACCGTGAGAACATGTTTTTTTTTCCCCAGAAAATTAACATTTATAATATGTTAAGTTAATACATATTTCATTTGTCTTAGAATTTACGTTTTAAAACACATTATTTTTATGTTACTTGTTCACTTACTCATAAATTGTGTTATTTTGATACTAAGAAACATTGAATATCAATTTCACAAAAAATCTTTAAATAACATAATCACATTACGTTAAGTTAACACTCAAATATGTTAAAAAATTCAACACAAATTGTTAACATAAACGTGAATGGACCGTTTCCAACACAAATACATAAATTTTTTTACTGTGTAGCTAAATTTTTAAATATATCAGTCATTCTTTCGATAAAAGTATTTTATTTCCGAGTACATTTATTATCCATGCTACAATTTCTAATTAAAATTTATACATTACACTCATCAACAACGAACATTATAGATTCTATCCTGTATTATTTTAATCCTGCAATATATGTACATTGAATCGATGCTATTAATCAAAGGTACATCAAAATTTATCGTAATTAATTTAGTCAATTTTTGAAACATATGATGAAATATGTTAAAATGCAGCAGTTTCTGTTATAATTACTTTATTTGACATTATATTGATTGTTGTACGATTTTGTATTTTAATTCTTCACCGAAAAATTCACATTTTAATTATTACGAAAAATTTTTAATAAAGTTCATCAGCCGCTATAGCGGAAATGACAGATGGATATTGTCATGTATTTTCACATCTTATCTCGAAGTGGAAGAAGCAACCATTCTTGAGATGTCAAATAGGAATGGAGGGTGACACAATCACAAAATGGCACATTGCCTCGTATTGACGTTTGACCGACGGAGCAAATAAATCAACTATGTTTATTCATACGGTGCTCATCGTCGACGACTTCCTCGGCGTCACATAGCCTCAACTCCGATCGATAACTTGCCATATGTTCGGTATCCTCGCAATTAATCACCGAAAATCCGGGATACGGTTGTTCACTTGTTCGAAGGAAGCGGTATAACAAGATATAGGAGGAGCGGTATAATGCGAGATTTCGCTAAAATGAATTGACGCGGTATTTGCGAGCTCGATTGTCATATACATAAATGTATATATATATATATACTATTTCTCAGAAAACTCATATGTGATTAATAAAAAACTGTATGATAGTTCATTTTTCAATATATCAATATTGTATCCATCAATAGTTTTTCCGGTAAGCTGAAGGGCGATTGCTTTTTGAAAAATTAATTGATGTAATATAAATGAAGAAGGCACATTAATATAAATTATATATACCTAAAGAAAACAAATTAATAAATATATGATTGTATATATTTCCATTTTCTCATGTATTTTTGTTTAATAAATTGCTTAATTAACATTTATTTATTTTTCAATAATTTCATTTTCATGTTTCCTTCGCTTAATTATTAATTTTTAAAAATCAGTTATTAAATTAATTATTTTAAAAGTAATCATTAAAATTTATTTCATATTTTTATACCATCAAAAAATAAATGTCAAAATATTTAAAAATAATTAAGATAACATAGAATTAATAAGTAATTCATTATTCATTAATTTAATGATATTAGTTCTTTATTTGTAATTTTTATTTTTATCTCTTCTATTTCGCGCGAAAGTATGTATCTATATTTAACCAACTAATAATGTTACTTTCCATATATTGAGCATTTCCTACCTACATGCAACGCAATCACATTTCATGTGAAAAAGTAACGAAATTAAGTTCTAAACGTAATCGGTCAGTTACACAATATAGGATTTCTTCGTGTAAGAATGTCGACCTGCAATATCGTTTACGAGTACAACTTTTCTCAAGAAAACTTTCTAATATAAGACGATATAAGCGTAGACATGCATTAGATGTGTGGGAAAAACAACATGTGTGTTATGTATGTGTGTATATATGTATGTATGTGTGTAAACCTCTATAAAACCTAAATCACATATACCAGCGGGATAAAGGGATGCGTTTAGAGAAAAAGTATAAGATTATTTTGATCTTGGATTAAAGTAGATGCTCCCGCTTATCACAACGTATCAAAACTTTCATTGAACAGTCTCTTGAAACTAGCGAAAGAACTCATATCACACGCGAAATGCGCCACTGACAAGAATACCACACTCCTTCAGAAGTGCGAGAAAGGACGTCTTCATTAAAATTCATCGAGCGTTTAATTTCTTTTTCGAAGAATAGATTATTTTCGGACACAACTAATAATATTAATCATGTTTATTTTATACGTAACGCACATGATGTTTCTATTAATATGACAAATCAATATAATTTACTTCCGTAGATATTTAATTCACATTTAGGGCTTATTGTTAGTAACCACGGACTAAAGCTGAACACTCTGCGTACACTCACATATATTTACATGCCTTTGAAATAATGGATCCGAATAACAAAAAAAAGTTAAAGATATTTTTTATAAGATTATAATGTATGTAATTTATTTCGCGTACAAAGTTAATATGCCTATTAATAGTTAATGAAACTTAATTTATGATAACTAAATGAGATATATAAATTGCATAGTTCAGTTTTGCAAACAAGTTCCAGGCGAATAAATTCTTTGCTACACAAATTTAAACAATAAGATTGGTTATAAATTCGTTTTTAATTTAAAGCGATAAAAATTCACAAAAACTTGCATCACTAACAATAACCATTGGTGTTATCATGTGTTTGATATTTTTCAACGCAAAGTATGGTCTTATTCAATCTGTGTCATATCATAAATTACACACATTTTTCCAACAAATAAAATCTGCACAATATGTCGCGTGAGATTAAAAAACGAAAGATTAATTGAAAATCGTTTGTGAGAAAGCGATCGTTAGGAAGCGAATACGTACCGCGTGAAATAACGCCGCGTCGTAAAAAGGATAGTGTCAGTTTCAAAACAACGAGACAAGCTATAGCATTCACGACAGGTACTTTAGCCCTCTTTTACGTTCTTTTAGCTTCTACTACCTGATATCAGTTGCCTTCATGGCGAGACGGAAAAGGGCTCTTTCTAAAGCAATATGGCAAACCATCGTTCAAGTAATGAAATAAATTTTATACCAAGTCACCACATCTATAACGGTTGCATTAATAATATATTCATAAAACATATTTAACAGCCTAATATTCAGATAGATCAGTACTTTGTAATAAATAAATTTAAAAAGAATCCTTAATACCATTTTCTCTAATATAGCTTTACAAGATATCTTCATTTTCATTACAATTTATTATATATGATTTTCTGAATTTTTCAGCTTTTTCTAATATTTTATTTCAGAAAAAAGAATATTTCAAAATTATCACTTATAAAAATGAGGAGATTTTTAATACATATCTTTAATTGCCATTTGATGATATAAATTAAAATGTTTTATTTACATAAAAGGTTACATGATCAATTTAACTGATTTTTTCTTATCTTTAACTTGAATTACGTTTATCTTGACCAACATTAAAAGTAAACGATCGCAATTGAGTGGAGTTTAACAAACTTACTTTTTTTCTTAAGATAACATAATTCCACTTTGATGTACACTCTGTGGTACATTCTGCACCTATAGAGATAGTATCCCAGAGTAAACGTGTAATGTAATGTAGTTAGCGGTCAGATATACCGAATCTACAATTATTGCGCAATGCTTTATCGGAAACTTTGCTCAAAGACTTTCCCTTTTTAGATGCCTTTTTATTATATAGTCGTTTAAACATATCAAAGTCATACGAAGTTCATGGCACACGTATACTCCCGCGCATGTTTACACGATATCTCGCACTATCTCGACGCAGCTTTGCGAAATGTTGTTCTTGAGAGGTTTTTTCTTTTCACGTCCGCTGAAATAAAGAGTAACTGTTCTCTGCGTCTACCGAAAGTGCATCGCCGATGCAATTTAAACTTTTAACATTTTGTGTTAGAGCTTTATACAAGGAAACCCGCTACTAGTAACTTATTTCTCGCTATTTTGTGGGCGCGACCTGCAAAGGGCGGCGAATGTAATACGACGTAAGAAATACGGAAGCTGTCAAACTTGCGATTCCAGCCTTCGCGCTTTTCCACTCGTGAAATTTTCGAAAAACCTCGGCGACAGAAGCAAGCAGTATTACAATTTTATGACGGATATTGCCCGTGAAATACCGTCATCCCCGTTGATGGATTAAAAAAAAAATTAATAACCTTTTCAGTAGAATGTTGCAACTTAAAGTAATAAATTCCGAAAGTTAATCAATTTTTTAGGAAGATAAAATCACCAAGTGATATTTTTCACTTACTTCACGCATGCTACTCATAATATCTGCAGTGCAACGTGAATATTTACTTGTATTAATACTTTCAGAACTTATTTCTTTTAAAGAAAGAAATAAGAGATACATCAGATTGAAGAGTAGCGGTAACAAATGAAGTAAGAAAACGGACACGCACATTTTGGCTTTCTCTATTTCTTAATTTCCCCGGTGAATTAAACTTCTACTAACCAATTAAAACCTAGACTCCTGATCTGCAACTGCACAGCGATACCTAACTACAAATTACCGGAAATTAGATAAGGTTGTGCGTATTTGCTTTGCACGTGTGCAAGTGTTAATTAGACGTCGTCGAAACCGATCTTCGTTGAGGTATTTCTAGATTGCATCGCATATTCTGTTGAAATATATATCATTAAAATTAACGTCAAAAGATTCTGAGTCACCATTTGTATCACATATTCTATTATTTCTCAAGAAAACACTAATAATATATCTAAATATGTATCAGAAAATGGATCAATACATGATTAAATGTTGATATCACCTATACAGCAGAAAAGACTTTGATGGAAAACAGCGAAGAGCTTTCAGCGCGGAAAACGCATTACGGGGTAACCGCATTAATAATCTCTCGGATTACTCTCCTGTGGTTTGCTTTAAGAGCTCCCGATAATTAATAAAACTTGGTACAGATAAAGATCTTCGAAGTTAAGATGAAGCTCGTAACCACTTTCGAGCTAATGGCAATTTCGAAGTCATTTATTTAAAACGAACATGCACGCGCTTACAGAAATCCGGTTATCGAATTTTTATCTAACAAAAGAGATCACGAGTCTTATTGTTCATGGCATAGTTCTTATATTTTGAAATATATTTAACTCTATACATATATAGAAAATATGTATAATAGCAATTATTTTTTATATTAATGTGAGATTAACAAAACATATAATTAACTGTTTGCACACATTTGTCGAGACCTTTATGTAACACACAAGTGTGAATTCGTGTAAATTCGGCGGTTCATATCTTCGCTTACAAAAAAAATAATTTGAGAAGTATTTCTTTTCAATTTAAACTAAAAAGGTAAAAAATAACTTCCTCTTAGTGATGTAAATGTCGAAAAACTTTATATTAGTCAAAATTCCATTCAACTAAAACCATGCGTTGGAAAAATGACATTCTTTAATGGTCGCTATTTTGTTTGTAATTATCGGAATTTAAATATACAAATTGCATTTTGAAGAGGAAAAATAGTACTCGAACGTGGTCTTTTACTTTTTTAAATTTTCCAACGACTTATTCTTCGTCCGGTGTTGAAAATAAATAATTTTGAAAAGAGTAAAAACGCGCAAAATAATCTAAAAAATCCATTGAAAATGTTTATAAAGCTTTATTAGAAAATATCAATTTCTTTTTGAGAAAAAAAAATCAAGTCTGATACATTACAAAAATTTGGAAAACGTTTCTAATGTATCAGACTTTAGAAAAGTATCTCATACAGAGAGGGGAGCGGCAATTGGAACACATACGTTACTTACACTTCATTTTTGTTCGCGATGACACCTTTATATGTTTGAATCTTTAAACATATTCTACAAGGTGCTCTTTATTGTTTTCTGTTTCTTGCTTTTATCTCTTGCTTTTTCCCTCTTTACAACCGTTTTATTGACTATTATATTTCTTATCACGTGTTTCTTTCAAAGTTCGTTAATTTTTATCTCGGGAGACAGAAAACAAAAAAACGGGATAAAAAAGAGAGAGAGGAGAGGGAAAGGAGAGGAGAGGGAGAGAGAGAAGAAAAAAGATAAAATGTAAAGAAATAGCAAAAAATAAGAAACAGGAAACAAAAAACATTGTGGAATAGGCTTTATATTCTTGAAACAAACATACCTTACAAATGAAATGGAGAAACAAAGTCCCATTTTTCTCACGATTCGATCGAACCCGAAAAAATATTTCTTAGCTGGCACATAGATGTGAATTAGCAGATTTAGATTTTATATCCTGCCCGAAGACTCAAAAAATATTAAAAAATTTTATGCATAGAAAGTGTAGCGGTGACCCTCAATTTTTGTTTACGGACGGGTGGCAGCACTGTAAAATTCATTTTACTAGTTCTACTATAAAAAAAAGTGCTGCTGCAAATTTGCATTACAAGAGTGCCAATAAAGAATTAATAATTTAAATCTATAAACGTCAGTCACACAACATAAACTCTGAAATTTCAACTAAATTAAATACGAATCGTACATGGAAAGAATTTTGCTAAAATATCTAACAATTTAAACAGATATATATATAGAGATCTGAAAATGATTTTGTTGAACCAAAATAATTATGTAGTAGGTGCGCTCAAACTGGTTTCTAAAATGTCAAAACTTTTTGCTCTGCAGCATTGCTCATCATACTTGTGATTGTCACGTAATTATTTTGATCCAACAAAATTATTTTTAGATCCAACTAAATTTTTAAATACTGAGCAAAATCGTTCTTTCTGTGTATTTCCTGTAGCATTTTACTAATATAAAAAAAGTAATATATTCATATTTCAAAATATATAAAATACTTTGTAATATTTTATAAAAAGAAAAGAATAGTCTTTAATTAAAAGAATTAAACTTCTCTTAATCAATTTTATCAAATACTGAGACACGCTTTCACGAAGTCAAATTTTTAAGCCAATTTTTGTATGAATAAATTAAACCGTGATCGTTTCCAATCTTAAATATGCTTGCTTCTTTGATAAATTTTAATCTACTTGTTCATACGTTTGCTTTCTTTTGTAATATAATACAAAAATTACGATACACGTCCATGATGGCGTCGACAAGATTTTTAATAAAAGTAAGATGAAAAATTTACAATATTATGTCATCTCGTCCGTTATAATTTAAGTTTGTATATATATTACAAAAATGCACCCACGTAGTAAGATAGAGCCATCTTATAAAACAAAATAAACCCAGGATAAATGGAACAGAAGTTATCTTTTCTCAAGCGAAAACACGAGGTGGCCTTAATCTTCAAGCAACGCTGGCTGCTCTTTCAAACATTTCCTTATTTTTAGTATTATAAATAACACCTATCAACACATGTATATAACGTCTATATAACAATGCAGATCAACATATTTATAGCATTAAAAGTGGTAATTATGCGACAAAATATAGATGATGCACGGATAGGAGCAATTTAAACGCAAGTACAGCTATATTTTATCGAGAATTTATGCAACACTTCGTGCTTCAGAACGATGTTTCATAAATCTTCAATTCAGACCAGAGTTTCATGTTAAACGAGGTATTAAACAAACGCCGCGCGAATTTCAAGTTTATACAAGACCGCGATGCATTGTACGGAGTATCCGAAACGATGCAATGCTAGTGAAGTTTACATATTTAAACTTCGTTACGTGTTCACCGGAATCTGTCTACATACAATCTATTCGGAGGAAACGATTGATTGCTTCCTTCCCACTCAGTCATGCATTATTTCATCTATTCGACATTGAGAAGATAAAAGCACGAGAATAATCATTTATTTTTAATTGTCTTTTTGTAGATCTAGCCTTGTGTGTGTGGTAGGTATAGTGCATTTACAATAATAAACATCTTGAAGTTCATGGTCAACATTTTTGTAGCGATTTTTCGTTTCCGCTACATGATCTCTAATATATTAAATATGTTATGTCGTTTTCATTTATAACATTATCCATTTTGTTACCGATCTATAAAGCATTTATTTATAATATGAAGTAATAAACGAAATATCTAGCAATCAAGAATTTTCACGACATTTAAGTAAAAAACTTCCCAATAATTTCAATTTCCAATAATTTATCGATAAAATACGATTTCTCTTAAACCGATTCAAGAACTACTACTTTCATGTCAGTACTGCAGAATTCTGTATTCTGAATGCAAAAAATAAAACCCAAACGGCTAATTGAAAGGTTTTGTATAATCCATCTGAATCTCCAGGACTTAAATGAGAGTTTCTTCAAATCGTTATTCGTTCTGGCTTCCTCTTTATGTCGTTATTTTTGTTTGCGATTTTTATTTTCTCTCGAAACCTAAACTCGATTTCATCGATGAATATCGATGTGTAACTTATTCTAAGAACAAAGCGCGATTTATATGACAATGAAAACTTTAATAAATAAACTTAAATGATTAAAAGTTTCACTTTGTGCGAAATGAAGTTCGAACATAGAACGCTTCAAGTTTTTCTTTCAAGACGAATTTTTTCATAGAGAAAATTCTTCGAGTTAGATCTATAAGACCAAGAAAGAAGAGATCAGCAGAGTAAGGAAACTATTAAAATAATCGAGCATATTTTATTACTAAATTATATAACTGTTTCTTTCATTTTTTCAAAAATATAGAGATACTATTAAGAATTAATAAAATTAGTACTTTGATGATTTTAATATAAATACAAATTGTATTATGTTTACGTTCATATAAACGTGAGGTTAAATAATTCAATAATATAATAGTTTAATAACATAATATGATATTATAATTATCATAATTAAACTATGATTTTGCAATAATAATTTATAATTTATCATCAAGACTCTTTATTTTGTATTTATAATTAGTCAAATTTTATTTATAACTAGCCAAATTAACATATTCCATCTAAAATAAGCAGTGACGAAATATAATTAATTCTCTAGTATAGTTAATTTCTTCAAAATAGCAAATTATTAAAAGTAATTAATAATGTTAAAAGAAGAATAGTACTCTTAAATTTCAAAATTTATTAAAAATTTACTTAAATTATTCAATACGCTTTATATTAATTCTTACTTTTCACTATTCAATAATTAACTTCAGCAAGTAAAATATATCATTTACTATATTAGCACAATTTAGAATAAGCTTCGCTCGAATGCATCTGAAATACTCGTGGACGTGTTAATTACCGGCAAGTCACGCCAGATATTGCATTATATGCCAGTAGCTTAATAATTTTCTGTCCAAGCGAATGAAGATGGCAATTACGAATTCGCAATGAGAACGATGTTATACATTAAGAGAACAAGGCGACACTTCTAATTAATCACATGGTAGGTTTCATTTAACGACTAACAAGTATTCTACAATCTGACGTGCATCGCCTGCTTTTGCTTTGTGCGCCAATTTGTATCCCCTGATGGAATTTCGAGTGAAGGATTAACGCCATTAATTATCTCATACGAAAGCTGTATTTTCAAAAGTTACTGTTAATGATAAAACATTCACTGAGTCTACATAATACAGATTATAAAATAATGACTGTTCATAATGACTTTAATAAAGAGCTGTGATACGTAAATTTGGGCATACGCACATCATTTATAATTGCACGTTATTTCCAAAATTAAATAGATATAATATAAAATATATTATTACACACATGCAAAGATGTAGTTGAGAGTAATATCAAATTTCTATGTATTACGTGTAATAGAATAAATTCATAAAAATAAAGTAAATTTTTTAAATCTTTTTAATTTTTTAAATCTTCGAAATTTATTAAGACTTAAGAAACAACCGTATATTTGAATACATCAAATATGATAGAGAACGCCAACACAGTTAAAGTTAGATGTTTCAAATAATATTATTCGAAACATCTAACTTTGACCGTGTTGGTGTTCTCTATCGTATTTGATGCTTCCAAGTTTAATAATTTTCAACTACAACTTCTGATTGACTGTTTGATGCATCCTATGATAAGAGAAACATTAATGGCGAATTCGATTGGAAGCACTAGTGCGCACTGGTGCATATTAAAGCCGTTGTACACTGATTTATTTGAGTATAAAAATGAAATGCAAATATTTCGAATTATGAAATACATATTTTACTTAATAGTACAATAAAATATATTAAGTATTTCACGATTTAATGGATTTCTATGTTTATTTATAAATATATATTTACGTTATTTTGTGTACGACGACTTTAATGTGCGTCCTGAGTGCGCCCAATCGAATTCGCTATATAATATAACTAGGGTATCGAATGCATATCGATACCGTGATTATCGATTCTATAGTCACGAGATGCTAGGTGTTTTTATTTTCTTCTGTTCTTAGGTTTTGTAACAATATATGTATACGTTGTTGGAATATATGTATACGTCGTTAAATTAACAAAAAAATCTCTCAGTGTTAAATTCTGATTTTAATGAAACTTTATATACATATAGGTTACATAAATAAATAAATTAGAAAATATCTATTGCAGTCAATAAACAATTTTAAAGGATGAAATCATCCTTCATATATAATACATTTTAGTTTTTTTCATTATATTTCAAAAACTATTCAAGATATCAAAAAAATGTTTTAGATATATGAAAATTTTAAAGATAGAAAAGTGCGTCCTATTACCAATTTTTGTATATAAATTTGTTATTTAGTTATATTTACTAATTTATGATATACATATTAATTAATTTAGAAAAATTAATTTATAATTAATTTATCAATTTATAAAATGCAAAAATTCAAAATAGTATTCTATGCACTGAAAAAAAAGATTGGCTGCTGCAGCAAATTAGATGATAAAATATGGCATAGCATTTTTAATTGACTACAGCAGCCAATTTTTGGTTGCGTTAGCCTATCTGCAATGCCAGTAAAGGATTTTGATAGGTTAACACAATCAAAAATTGGCTGCCAATTAAAAATGCTATGCCATATTTTACCATCTAATTTGCTGCCGCAGCCAATCTTTTTTTTTCAGTGTGGGGATTTCAAAAGTTATAACTATTACATTCCCCTCAGTAATATATATTATGATTATTTATTATATTATATTGTATCGTCAAGTTTAATTATTATACATTTTAGCTATAATCTCTTATAAAATGTTTGTGTTTTTGAACTTTACTTGCTACATGCAAGAAATCCGATCCAAAAGAGTTAAATGCATCGCGCTCATGATCGACGCTAGCCACGTTTCTTGCTAAACGTAGAATCTTTCCATTATGGGTTGCACTTCTTCAGAATTGATCACGTTACATGACTCGTAAAGAATTTCAATTAGACGCCACACGTATATTTAAAAAAAAAGCTAAATTTATTTTTACATTCACGAAAGAGCTTCATACCTTCGACAAAGTACTTTCATACATACATGTTTGAATTTATTATCTTTTTGCTAATGCTTCTCTCATTAAGATATTAAGCTTTCATAGTCAGCATTTTTTAATATTTCATTATCCTTTCTCTATCTTTCTTTTTTAAAATTGTACACGTTTGTGTCGTTATTTAATAAAATTTTTTTAATTTCATACAACTTTTTATAGAATAAGAACTTATTAATAATTTAATTTTTTTATTTTAGCCCTAATTGCGTTTAACCACGAAACTTTATCAATTAAGATTACACTATCGGCTCCGATTAACTTAATTAGTTTGTCACATAATGCTTTCCCGCGAAATTATGGTTTAAATAGGACCATCCATTAAGAGAGGCCGTCTCTTCGATCCGACCTCAGGGTGACATTTAATGACGACATAATTGATTTGTGTTACGATGGCTTATCAGACGTGCCTCGATAGTGAGGTAGAACGATCCAGAGATTAGGTATAAAAGCACTCTCTCGGATCACCTTCTCGAGCGTTCTCGCGTAAATGGAACCCGCATCGCTGAATTGCTCTCAGATTACTTTATGAACAAACAAGTGATTGTTCTATCTACGAACAAACACTTTGCATACTTCGTCAATATAATAGCGTATCGTATTTTAATATCGTGTTCTTTCTTGTGCACACGTCAAATTTACAATGAAAGCCATTATGCGAACAAATAGAGCATTATGTAACACTTCATCACATTTATTGATATATTATATAACCCTTTATACAGCAAAATTACGAAAATTCTTTAGTCAATCTACTTGTTTATGTCAATTAATTGTCATTTTGCTATGTGATTTATAATTTAATCTATCCGCACATTATGATTGTTGATTATATTTGCAAATAGATTAAATAATACATCACAAATTCAATTCTTGGTTATATTTGCAAATAGATATAAATTCCGTCGATACATTATAACAAGCTAAATCATCCTTATTAAGAATGAATTCCATATTAACCATTGTTTGTGCGTTCTAATGCAATTGTTGCTGTAAAATTACGTATAAGCAATTACTCGTGACAAATGAAATTTTGTTTCACGCAACACTGACAATAATACCCATCCCAACCTTAGGGATTACGATATCATCTGCCAGATAAAATTATGCCTGTACAAAAAATTAACACAACTCAATTGTGACGGTCCCAAACGGTACGTCGTAGATTATGGAGGTCACGGTGTAATGAAGAAATTATGAGCCGATAATTACACGTGTCCGTGGGAATCAATAGCTTCCATGTGTATACACCTCGAATATTTGCTATTATCCACAAGGAATCGGTTAATTATGTATATTTATATAAGCCGTCGCTATTCCAAATCGGTTCACCTCACGAAATCTCATGGCAATATTATTTATCCAGATACCCTCTCTTGAAATGTGTTGCCGACACAAAAATATGTCGATAATTACAGTATTCAACTGCGCTCCATGTGAATATTTTCCTAATCGGCTCTGTTATTTCTCCTGTCAGCATACGTGACAAATATGTCATTTACATAAAGCATCCTCCATCAATAATATATAACATATTATATAATTTTGCATTTTTGATAATGCCATGTTCAACGCTCTTGAAAGGAAAAGTTTATCATTTTTTCGTCGATTATGTTATATGCGAGTGTGTTATACGAGTGAGTATAAGGAAACAAAAATAAATTAATTAATGTGTCCCCAGAGCTCCGATACTTCGGGCCCTCCCGGTGTGAGAACAGCTAACCGAAGAAAAGCAATACGAATCGATAAGTAATCAAGCTGTCAATTTGTTCGAACGCTTTCACGGAGTCTCTGTATTTTGGCTATTTTCTCGTTCAATAAAGTTACCGTGTTGCTTCTTTCCGATACATCTGATTATTCTTTGCGTGACTGCGAGTGATCGAGTTTGCTGGACGTGCGCGAGCTAGTGTGGTGCTGTGAGAATGTGGTGCTATGGCCGTCACCAGGACGCAACAATATTGATATAAGTGTGACAATGATATATGAAGGATGCTATTAACACTGTTGGTGTTATTCTATACTTGTTTTATATTTAATGAACGATAAGAATAGAATGACACGTATTATATACATAGTGTTAATAGCGTTTCCTACAAGATGAAAAAGATTAGACATTAAATCATAACATTATTAAAGATAATTACTGATAATTAAACGTTTTTATAAACTTATAGTATCTCTAAACGTTATGTTATTTGACTTCTATTTATCAATCTGGAGTAGTTAGGTATCTATAGGTACATGCGTCTTTTAATTCCACAAATAATACAAAATTACGAAATTGATATAAATAATATCTAAAATTTATACCGTGTTTTCTATTTCTATTTCAATAATAATACTTTATTTAATAACAATACTCGTTAATATGAAGTTTGTAGAAAGATAATAATATACACGTTAGATATTTTTATAAAAAAATTTTAAGTATATTCTAATTACCTAAATACTCTGTGTTCATGTTCTATAAATTTTTAACAATATCCCTCTTAAGTCTGACACTTACTCTTAAATTGCAATTGAACTAAGTTCAAAGCCATATCATAACTGATGAAACAGTCGCCCTATTTCATTATCTAAATGAATACTTCCTTCTTACTTCCGCAACCTCATTATTACAAGATTAACTTTTATTACAATTATATTAAGAGACAAAAGACATTAATTAAGTCGAGAGGATCATAATCGAAGAACTTACACCTCTTTATAAGAATTTTATAATACCTTTTTCTCTAGTTTGATGGTAATATTCTTAGCAAGACTTACAAGTTATTGATGATATTGACGGTATCGACAAATTATATTGAGTCCTCCAAGTTTTACAATACTTCTGTATATTTCTGCAATTTTCTTTTTTCTAACAATCTCGATTTAATTGTGAGAAAGAAAATTACGGATATACTTATATATATATAAATGCAATTTTCTTTATATATATAATATATATATGTAAGCAATACTTGCTAAACTTTAAAACAAAGATAAAAACCTAGATATTTAGTTACATATAAAAATTTTCATGTAATATCCCGTAATAACTTTCTCGCGTCTGACATCAACATTCCAGACAGCTGACATGAAAGTATTAAATTTTTAAATTGTCAATTAAATTTGTGCGATGATTCTAAAATAAAGTCCGATTTATAAAATATAAATGATATAAACTTGAAAATAAGATTGAACTACGAAAATAAGATTATTTGATTTTAATCACTTGTAGGTAATTAGAGAAGATTGTAGATCTTATCCGCTATAACAAACATTTTCTATAAGAATACTTCGGAGTACTTGAAGTACACAATAAACTGCTCTGAGACAATTCATCGAGCGCGCTGAAAGAATAATACTTTCTTACATCGTCAGAAAGTTTGTCCATAAAAATTATTTTTCCACAAATTTTTAATGTTATATGAATAATATGTTTTAAAGGGATCCTAAGGCCGTCTGTATTACCGACTAAATCGTAATTTTTGTATAACAAACTTTTTTCTCTTTCACAGATTCTCTCTCTCTCTCTCTCTCTCTCTCTCTCTCTCTCTCTCAAAAATCCTTTTCCAGGATTAAAGTATACACATTAATACATATTTGTGAAGTGGAGTTTATCAGAGAACGACAAAAAATTCTTCTTAAGATTTCAATTTCGAAATTTTTTATCGTTTTCGACAAAAATTCCACCTCACAAACACGTATTAATGTGTATACTTTAATCCTGGAAAAGGATTTTCGAGAGAGAGAGAGAGAGAGAGAGAGAGAGAGAATCTGTGAAAGAGAAAAAAGTATGTGTTATACAAAAATTATGATTTAATCGGTAATACAGACGGCTTTAGGATCTCCTTAAGCTCCATTTAAATATTTTTGTTTTCCCAAAGCTTTCCCCCTCTAAGTAGGTCATGGAAAAAAGATAGTAAAAAAATGCATTTAATATTCGATAAGGAAATTTCCGAGAAACGACTTTTTTAATAAAGTTTCAAACAACTCGGACTAATTAATTTCAGAGCCGATTATATTAAACCGTATTGAACTATTGTCAAATTCAGCTAACTATTATTATATTAAAAGCTTTCGTTATTCTCTGAATCGTTAGTTGCCGTTATATAAGCTATTGGAAAAGATAATAATGGATAAACCGATTTACGGTTATTCTTATTAAAACGTCAGATAAATTATTCTTACATGCAAATAAACGATTAATTGCTTGTACGTAACGCAAATTGAAAACTTTTGCAAAAATTGAAAGTGATGACCATGTCACAAGAACATTACAAAATTAAACAATTTTTAATTTACTTTTAACAAATTTTATTTAATATTAACGAAGATTTTGTAACACTGCCTTTATATGTCCTATTTACTAACAACCAATTAACCAATATGACAATAAAATAATGACAAGGCAATTGTTTTAATAATCAGTGATGCTACTGTCAGCAAGTTATTATTAATCATGCAATATGTAAAGTCAGCCACAATCACCATTTTACGTACCATTATCTATACGTAAGTTTGGATTTCGTGTGCTAAACACTTCAGCAGTTCAACGTTATGGAAATAATTTATGGAAACAAAAATTTTAGTATCTCATCAAAAATTTTTTCATAAAAAAATAAACTAGAAAAAATAATTCTTGATAAAAACGTTGAAAATCTCCTTGAAAAACAATAAATCTATAATCTTCTACTAACACACACAAAAATAAATGTTCACTGTCGTTTACGTCTGATCATCCTATAAAAAGAAAGCTGCAAATATACAAAGTTTTTTAGTGAAAAGTATAATAAACAATGCTGCATAAAATATTATTTTGCGCTTGTGCTTCGCTCAAATTTTTAGTTGAGATTCATAACTAAGATCCTCTCTCTCTCTCTCTCTCTCTCTCTCTCTCTCTCTCTCTGTGAGAATCATGTGAAACAAGCGTGCAAAATTCCTCTATAATTTTCAGTCAGGATAAACAAAATATCTCAACGCTCTGGAAATAGTGCAGTGAAATAGTGTAGTCAGAAATTCGAAGAATTTGCGGGATTATTGTTTTTCATGCGTAAGCATAGTCTTCGTTATTTATTGTTCGTTTTTGTGGCATCCCACTGTTTGTTTAAATGAAATTTTCAACATGTTCAGAGAGTACCTCTCAAAGCGACGAACTGACGTAACATGTGATTCACGATTAAACTTTTTCATACAAACTGAAGACATTGGAGAAAAAAATTGTCGATTTATAGGCGCAAATCATCTATTGAAAATCTAATGTTTGTTTATAAAAAATATTGTTATACTGACATTTGGCATAATTATTAAAATAAATTATATAAAATACATCATAATTATTATATTACCATCATTATCGATAATAGATGCATCTCTCTGATTTCCATAATTAAACAAGAGGTGAACAGAGAAAGAACTTTGTGGTTACTCTTGATTATCAATTTCAAGCTATTCGCAATATGATGCTCGCATTAATGGAGAAATTGTTAATATTAGATGTGATATATTGTCACTAGCAATTAACTAAATTCAGTTACTAAATAGTTTGTAATTTCATAGTCACTGATATTGGCTGATGTATTTTTCACACTTTCTTAAAATTTATATCTTTTTATGTAGTGTGTTAACGTTATGTTAAGCATCGTATTTATTATAATTCATTATTTCAAAAATTTTAAGAAAAAACAATAAAACAAAATTGTTTATATAAATTTAGTTTAATTAAACGATGAAATTACAAAAGGATAACTGATGAAGGATTACTGATAATTATGTCAATTAAGGTGAAACACCATTCTCTCATTAAGTGAGTTTGTCTCTACTAGACGGAAGTTTTGGAATGCAACTGTTTCTCGGAAATCACTATAATTACACTTTATTACATTCCGTTGAGTGAATTTTGGAATGATTGTAAAGTACATGCTTAAAACATTGTTTAATTTAAAACATTTAGTTAGACAAAACATCTGCTGTTAGAATTCAGCGATAATTAATTTCCTAATACTTATACTAACAATTGTACAAAATATATAATAGATTTGTAATTATATTAAATCTCGCTATAGTGGAAAAAATGTTTTGATTATACCAACACGGCATATGCAAAAATGCATTCTGATCATACCAAACCAGAATTTTCTGGTTATGATTAAATTTCTGATTATCTCAATATTTTATAACTAGAGAATGTTTGATAGATTTAATATAAATCTATAAATATCCTCGATTTATATTTTTTTGTATATACAAAATTTCAAATTTATGCGACTACCCAAGTAGCACACAGCACTTACAAAACGTTAACAAAGCACTAAAAAAGCGTATATAATTGCTTTTTTAGCGCTTTGCAAGTCTATTGTGTTTGGGTAGATCTTTTTTCCCGTGTAAGCGCGACTTTTTCTTCTTTTACGAAGCTACGCAGTTTTCCTATCACGCGGGATCATATTTACGATCACTCTTAGAATCACGTGTAATCACTTAATCACAATCACGCTTAATGCATTTCTAACTATAGACCTCTCAAATCAATTTTATGCACTTACTTTTCTTCGGAGAAGAATGAAGAAAAACGAAGCATACAAAAGATTAAAACATATTGATCAATAGGGTGCATGTGAGGTAAAACGCTGAGCTCGCAATCACACATCTTAGCGGAGACTTTTGTAAAGTCTCATTTTTCAAACACGTGCGCAGCTTTACGATAATCTCCTATCTACTTAGTGCTGAGAAAGAAAATATAATTTAAGGAGATGATTTAAAGAGAATATTGAAGAAATATTTTATGCGCTTTCCTAAAATCGATATTATCTCGCAACATCTTGGTGTTAACATTTCCAGTACTTTAAAAACTAAAAAAGATAATAAAAAATTCTCTTTAAGAAAATTTTAGCTTTCTTTAGGAAAAGTTCTGAGAAAATCTAATTCTAAAAATTCTAAATTTTCATGAAACTGTTTATATTTAATAACGATATGTAAATACAAAATGATTTCATGTCAAGCTATGGCGTAGCTTAGCATATTCAGTTTATCTGACTTGTGCCATATTGATCAATAAATTTCCGTCCTTCGCACGCTTCGCTTCTTATTTCTTTGCAAAGAGAAGATTTCGAAAAATCATTCTTAAAATTTTATTCTAATACATTATGAAGTACAAACATAATAAGATTGAATATGCGCTTCTCTTGAAACAATATCATTTAAAATAGAAAGTATTTCTTAATTGTATAAAAAAAGCCCCTCTAAGAACTTGAAATAGTTGCCCTTTAGATACTCATATATGTATATATATATGTATATATATATATACATATATGATATATATATGTATATATATAATATATATACATATATCATATTTTGCCAGAATAGAGTAAAATCTATCTAAATTGCGATCGCACAAAAATTGAATGCTTCAACTTTCATTAAAACGTTTTGTTATAATAAAAGCATCCGCGTTTATCGATATAAAATCGCAATTTGCTCATCTCCAGATATATAATAGACGCTGCTGAAGTATCTGGATTCCAGCCAAAATTATTTCGGGAACCGTTGCTAATAAAACACGTTTCGTTGCACTGAAATAATGCCTTTCGTTTCTATTGTAAGTCTCGATTACTTCCCGTTTTGTAAATCAGAGAAATCAATATTTTTATTATGCAAAATTTCGGTTACTAATTTTTAAATTATGTTTTCAATTTTTATTACGGTAAACGACTCTTATAATTATATAAACAGATGACTCACTAAACAGAGATTCACTAAATCTTTTTGTACATATTATCATTATTTATAATGATATATACTTAAATACAATCTTTGCATAATATAAGACTCGGCTAAAAAATAAAACGCAAACGCTTCTCTATCAAATACTCTGATATATAAAATCATATGTTTAAGTAAACAAGTCTGGATCAGGTATTTCTTGTTTTACATCGAACAAACTATTCATCTGGTACTATTCATGCTAACCGACGCAGGAGAAATATGAAGTGATTGACAGAATATATTGTTTCTCTCAATAAAGTATTCGTATCTTCTACTTTAGATCGGTAACGTCCAAGTGTTTCGCATCTCAAGTAAAATGACAAGTATAAAATGTCTCTGTCATGTTATAATATATTGACATAAATTTATGAAAAGCTACTTTTTTTATATTTCTTTTTCTGAAATTTGATAAATTATTATGTTGAAAAAATTTAAATCAATACTAAAAATAAATTACCATTTTTATATAAAATAATTTTAATTTATTAAAGTCCAAAAATCAATAGCAAAAATAAAAGGTTACACCATCAAATTTTTCTTTTTGACGTGAAACGCGTATTTTAACATTACTAATAAAACTCGATTTAAATACAGAAACACGAGTTCGCAATCGCCAGGTAACGGAATCGTACTACCGAGCTATATTGCAAATAACATTACGTTAAACAGTTTAGTCGCTATTATCCTGGAACAGGCATTAACTTTGCGCGACAACTTTTTTTTCTCCGGTCCAGTTTCAATTATAAAAGCGTCGCTAATACGATCTATTCTGCTACAGACAGCGAGCGACGGTACCGTACCATCTTTACAATCCGTCTACGCACCTAGCTCATTAGTAGCATTAACACTATCAATCCCCGTATATAAGGCAGTTAGCACAGGATGGCAATTATGCGCTTCGATAATTTCGTGCAAAGGCGGATATGTACGAGAATTCGCGTTGCACGTATATATACACAGGCTCGTACAAAAGCATATGTACCTAGGCATGTACACGTACAGACGTACAAACATGCGTAGGCACGAGAGCCCTCAAGTGCTTTATACCTTGTTCGCGTCTCGCAGAATATTTGTGTCCGTTATAGAGAGGACTGTGAACCTCTACCGTACCGCGATTTATGCACATTCAAATCTGGGCTAACGGATTTCGAGGCATAGCGGTCCCATAATTAATACATACACACTTCTCTTTGTCTCCCTCTTTCGTTCTAGCTTTGATCCTTCGAAAAGCAAATCGCATTCGACGGCCCTGTTCGTGTCAATACTAGCTACGTTACTAGCAATACAATTCTCGCGTAACGTGTAACACAAGGTTCATTTTCGGTTTTTGGAATGACTGTAATTAGCGAGCGCAATAACGCGTTTCTGCGTCGCACTGTGGCATAAACGAACGCTTTTGCGATTTGCGGTAACCGACAGCACGAAGCACCGGTTATACAACGCGATCACAAAGAATTGTGGAATTCATATAAATGATGTTTATTTCATAGCGACCTTCATTTTTTAATCTTTTATTTTTCTAACAAGAAGTCGTACGATAATGTATTCTTTCTACAAACAAAGTTGTGCACAATGGCAAATATTATTAAATTTTTATTTTAAATCAACGTACGATATATTAAAAAGACGAGATATTATTATTTATAATATCTCAATTAAAAATTATTGCACACATGTGCATTTTAAAATTTAATTTTATTTATAATATAAAGAAATGAGATACAGAGAAAATAAGAAATAAAATTAAAATAATAATATAAAACTATAAAAGAATACTTAAGTATATGGATTCCTAATTGTATTCGTGCATCTAGAAATTGATTAGTCAGTAACATGATAAAGGCATGTCGATAAAACTCATTCGAAAATTAATTCACTGAATACAATAAACTTTTAACAATTTCTATTAAAAAATAAATGTCTTTTATAAATGAAAATCAAAGACATCAAAAACTAATTTAATTGCAGAATTATTGTTGCTTAAATGGCTGAAAAATTTAAATGCAAAATTGAAACTAAATTGCATATTAGTATTGTTGCGTTCCAAACATAGAAAAATTGATGTTGAAAATACGTAACGATGATTGAACATTTCTAATCCACTATTCAGATCGACCAGCAATTTTTATCTATTTTTTGTAAACTTTATTCAGTTTTTGAACCATTTCAACTACGCTCTCTAGAGAAACGTATTTTTTTAAATACAATTTTGTTTCTTTACTTCTTTGACTGAGAGAATGTTTCTCTATAGAATATATTTTTCGTAAAAAAAAAGGGTCTATTGAAAGAATCAATTTATTCGACTATACAATTTTAATTCATCCCGACAAGCTCTACTGTTACGTAGTAAAAATAGCGTGAAGGATCGTTCTTCAATAGAGCAAACAAAAATGATTTAATGCATCGTGTAAATATTGAATAATGTAAAAATACATACTAAAAAAACGGATATGCTGCACCTACTCTACAAATGAATATAGCTACGCATTCTCGATGATGTCAACCATGCGTGTTTCTTTTGAAAGTAATCTGCGAGTAAAGGTAATTCCATTGCTGCATCCAATTACGTTAATAAAAATGTCATTCATTCATTTCTTTTTATATTACTTTAAAATGAAAATTAACTTTGGAAGGAAACTATATTTTTTCTTCAAAAATGTTATAATTTTTATCTGCTTTTTTCTTCTTATATTATGCAACACTGCATAACTTTTTGGTTAATTTTTTCGTCAATAAACGTTTAGTCTACAGATATGAAAAATGAATGCAAATGTGAACTGCGAATATACGAAATATGCAGATAAAACTGCGCAAAAATATAAAACTTCTATTATGTCCTTATTTTTTTTTACCTCAATAGTTTTCTATTTAAATCTACTAATAATATATTTTTTTAATTCCGACTCTATTTACTTTCAAGACTGTAATAGTAACGAAAATCACTCTTAGCTCTGTTTTCGGACAACCGTTTACCAAAGTGAATGTAAAACAAATTTTCACATCGTCATAATCATGAAAAATCTGAAAAAAGTATTCCGTCAAAGAAAAAACGTACTTCATTTGCTTTTTTGTTGATATAGGATAAATCATGCAATATACCGGAGTGAATGAAAAAAGCGTGAATATGATATCTTAACGATAAATCGTACTTTTACACCTGTTTATATCTTTCTTTCAAATTGTAAAATAATGATTGTAATTCTATCTATTAATAAATAGCTTATTTTATTACAGATAAAAAAACTTTTTATTCGCTAACACGCAGATGAGATTTTTCAGTTACTTAAAACTTTTATTTGAAAAAAATAAGTTCGAGAAAACAAGAAAGAAAAAAAGTTAGCAAAAATTATTAAATCTATCGAATTCGCCATAACAAATAATAACATATTGCAACGTTGGATTTATTAGCATGTTCCTAAGATGAAAGGAGTATCATTATTTTAATTACCGACAGACACTCGACTAGTGAACCAGCAGCAAGAAGATACGCAAAATTTTCTCCTCTTTTCATTATTCCGGCCACGGTACATGAAATTTCACGCTTAATAAGCAATTTTTCTTATTCCAGAGATGATGATAAAGTACCACAGAACTTACAATCCTGACACAGCAGAATATGTATATTCTTCCTTTCATCTCTATCATCTTTTCAAAGAAAGTAGACAAGCTTACTCCATATGAAAAGAAAAAGAAAGTTAATTAAAATTTCTTTTTATACCACAAGAGCTAATATATGTATGTATATATAGCAGGAAATAGATTTTTATCTCTTATTGAATCTCTTCATTCTAATCTAACGGGTATAATTTTTCAATAATGGAAGATCTTTCGACAAAAAAATTTCAAAGGATGTTTTTAAACTGCGGTTATAAATCAACCGATAAAATCATGATTTATTCTTTTTGTCTGCTGAAAAAATACAGCCAATCTACATAATGCAAAGGCCACTTAATCAGTGAATTACGATCATTTGTCACAATCCACCTAGTAAGCACATGCATCAATTCACGAAGTGTCACGACCACTTCCTCGTATATTTAGTCGAATTCCGACAAATCGATTTCTCTTTCTTACAACGGTTGACATATTTTCACAAAATGGACGTGCAAAATGTGAATTCAACATTTTCGAAAATATATGTAATCTTTTTCATCATTACCAAATCAGAACGACATTTATTTAAACTTTAACATTTATAGATGTTTTGTATATCGTTACACCTTTGCAATCTTCATTGTTACAAATATTTTTTTGCATATATATTGCGTAACGTACTATAGTGATGACTGCTATTCAATACAACCAGTGATTAAATGTAAACGGAAATAAAGTTGAACGTGTGTGTCAAGGGAATTTTCCAACGAAAGCAAAACGGGTCGCAATAAAAAATTAATTTCAAAGCGCCGTCAAAAGACACGCAGGACGTGATGGCAGTGAAACTCATTACATGGCAATTGAGGATATGCTAGTGCAACATATAAGATGACATTTATGAAGAATTCCAGAAAGACGCTGGGCTGACACGAACGGCTGTATTATTATCGCGTAAGTTCTAAGCTATTGTGAGATCACAGGTTATTTCGCAAATAGAACTCGTAACTCACTACGGATACAATGAAGTTCTCAATCTTGTGATCTACTGAGTCGACACGAATATAAAAGTAACATTCCAATACCAGATCGATAAAAAAATGAATGTAAAAATAGATATAAACTAAAATCTAAAAAAAAGCTTGCAGTTTTAAATGTTACAATTCCAGATTAAAATTAAACTGATTTTCTATAAAAAAATAATTATAATAATTATTATTTATTAAAATAATTATTATAATAATTAAAAATAACAAATATTATAATAATCAATATTATATGTATATGTATCTATATCGTGTATGAAACGCGTCCTATGTTGACATTGCTCGAAAATGGAGAAACTATCATTTTTCTTCATTTTCTCTCTCTCATGCCTATTTTAACACTGTCCAACTATACGAGGCACATTATATGCATCACTTTCGACTACGCAGGAAACAAGAAACGACCTTGTCATGAAAGAAGCACGATATACCAAGTGCATAAAACATTCCCGTTTATAAGAGGCGCGCAACAGCAATAAAGTTCCACATTAATAAACGGCAGTGGATGTCAAGTAAATTATTCTCTCTCCGACACCTCCGCCTTTTGAAAGTATACACATGAGTTTCATATACCACACGAATAGCTGTTAAAAAGGATTTTATCTTCATCGTGAGACGAAGACACTTATTCATAAAAAAAATGGAAATTTTACATTCAACCATGACACGATATATTTAATTTTTAACTGTTTCGACTGTGTATATATTAAGCACTATTAAACTCTAAGTATCATATAACATTTTGTAAAATACGACCTAGAATTTCATTAAACTGTCTGCTTTTTCCTCTTTTTTTATTTAACGCAATGAAAGCAAGTAACGAAATATAAAGTCAATATTATTTTCCAAACTGTTAACACGAATTATAACACTACTTTTTTATCGAAGTCTAAAGCCTGCTATGTTAATTACGGTATTAATACTTAGCCGTCGTATTATATTTAACTCCAAGTAATCGAATAAAATTGTTCGCATAAGTAAAGCGTTAATTCAACACATGCATATTATTCATCATGTTTGTTATAAATTCATAATTTTTATAATTTTTTATACTGTATGAATTATAAATCAATATATTATAAATTATAAATCGCATGAATTAACACATTAACACACGCCTATACATAAATGGCGAAAAAATAATATTTAAAATCCTCTAGTGTATAAAATTATATTTCGCAAAAAAGAAGAAAATTTAAACAAACGATCCAAGAGACGGACGAAGGTTCGATAACGATTGTCTGACGAGGGTAATGACTTTTCGCGCACGATCCATTCGTATCTGTCACAACCGTTGGTTGCCTGTCAAACTTCGTATAACGGCGAATAATTTTAACGAGCTATACAATTCCTCGTGCTGAAACGTCCAATTCGCGATTGTCAACATCCATTTAACGCACTTTTTGATCGATCCTACGTTACTATTTTTAACAACTCACGAAGAGCTCGGATAACCCTGCTTGTTACTAAATTAACGTAACAAGAGCACCCGCTTTTTCACAGGATTAAAACACCGTCCGCCAGCAGAATGATGTAAATCACTGTTCCATGGCAATATTTCTCAAAATATTCTATACTCTCTCTCTCTCTCATTTGTACAATTAACGCATATATCTTTAAAGAAAAACAGAAAGATTAAATGAAAAAACTCTTTCTCTTGTAAATTATTATTAAAGATATATACATATAAATTATAAAGTCATACTTAGAAAAAGAAAATTTAACCTTTTCTCTCTCATAGAAAAAAATACTTTGTTACAGTTATTATAGTACAGTTATTATATTAAGTTATTATATTAAGTTATTATATTAGTAAATATACCTAATACTTTGTAGCTATGTAAATAGATGTTATAATAATAAGCAACATATTCACATTCTTCTTCTTTTCTTAAATTTTTCAACTTAGCTAATTTTTACGCGCATGAGTGTGAATCTTTCAACTTAGCTAATTTTTACACGCATGAGTGTGAATCTTAACTTTAATTTCAATAACAAATTTTCGTTTAGACAAATTTAGAAACATACGAGTATATTTAAAAATATTTATTTTATATCTTCTTTTTAAGATGCGAATGTTGGGAATAAAATATTGATATGTACTTTGGCTTCAACGTACAAGAATACTTCAAAATATACTCTTTAAAGCCATACGTATACAACGTTCATGCACACCAACTGCACCCTAATTTGTCGACTAATGCCTTGGTGAAGCCTCACCCTATTCCCGATAAAAATAACTTTTTACTGAAAAAAGAAGATGAGATCGAGATCTAACTTCTCCGTACTTTTGAACATAATATCTCACGAGCATAAATATTAAAATATATGTATTTTTAACAAACACTTTAAGAATCTGATATACCTATATGTATGTACATACATCAATTAATATAAATGATAATAAACAACATCGATATGTGTGTGTAATATTTTATAACTCTATACATCAATCACCTATTCATTTTTAAAATTTTATTAACTTTAATAAAATCAAAAAGAGTTTGTGAATAACTATATCATGTCTAATTAAACTATTTGTTATAAATATTACTTCAAATTTCTATGTGTTTTAATTTTACAAAGAGTATGTAAATTCTATGTAATGTAAAGCTATATAAAACTATGTAAATTCGTAAAGAACATTACATTTGTTTGGTTTGTCCTCTAATATTACATTTATAAAATCATATTCTTAGTTCCTGTAAAAGAACTGACCCAACTTTAGTCTGTCATAGCGAGTTATTACGCGTCAAAACTTATTCAGAATGTCGACTACAAAACATGTTAAGGATTTTTATTTATGAATGCGAGCACACATGTGGCTTGTCGTGGTTCATAGCCGCAGGATGAATGTAACATAATTTAAGTACTGCAGATGCACATTGTAGATTTGAAGTGATACGGCACGGAATGTGTACGGGAATATGTATGTGTACCTTGTTATGCACGCGATGTTACTGACGGTGATACGCAATACAAACATTACCCAGTGGCATTGTTACACATAGGGATTTGGCTATACGCAATGTAATTTGGGAAAGGACCGTATGTCTTGCGTTTGGAATGAGGGACAATGGGAAGCGATGAGAATAATTATTAATCCTTCGGGATCGGATAAATTTCCAATGGTATTTTGATCACATTTGAACACGGAACCGAATCCATTTAGTTTATGTGTCCGTCACATTCATTCATTAATCGACGTAAACGAAATACCTATTACTGTCATGCATAATTATACACAGCATTCAATTTTTTCCCTGCAAATTTATGCTTACATGCTTTACACAAAGGAATTTCGTAATTATTTAAAAAGTAATTTTTTTTAATGTCAAATCGTAATTGTTTAACATTTGAACTATTCTACCAAATGCGAAATTAAAAATAAAATTTATAAACAAAATCGTTAATAAGAATATAGTGCGGTAAATTAAATTAAAAGTTCTAAAGAAAATGCAATTAATGAAAGAATAAGATTAACAACAAGACTATTTAAAATTTAATTCACAAAAATACTTTTTATCACTTATAAATTATTTTCAATATTATATTATCTAATGTATTAACTAAATATTGCAATCGCATTATGTACTTTGAAAAGTACATAATCTTGCACGAAATAACAAAAGATTTAAAAACTTTAAACTTTTAATCCAGAATAAATTAATCAAACTTCCGATTAACTCTATTTATCAACTTAAATCTGAAATGTTAAAATGCTAAACTGTATTGATTCACAATATTCATCGTGATTGCATCGCGAAAAAACAAGAAATATCGTTTAACTTTAACGTACAGTTTCAAGATTGCTCTCAGGAAAATTGTTTTTGACAACTTGCGCGGTATTCAATTAAACCGCAATGAAGTATCCCTGTAAAAGCGACGGTGCTGTCGTGAATTTCCGGAGTTATTAGCTTGTGGACAAACGTACTTCCGTATTTCCGTTTTGTCGAGACATTTTCATTAACGACATACATCAAAGGCATTTCCAGTCTTTTCACAAATACTAGCAATGTGCTTAGATGCTGAAAATGTACTTACTATACGAACGTTGTTGCTCATAACAGATACATTATAAGATATACATTTTAAATAACTAACTCTTATTTTCTACTCAAAGTAGAGAGATGAATGAAAAGACAAAGTTAAATAAAAGTTCAGAAAAGTACCCTTCATCTTGCAAAAAGAAAAAAAAGCATTACAAAAATGAACATATAAAAAATAATTTTAATCATTATTATAGAAAACCAATATTTACACACGTTTTTTTCTGTGATCAATACATATATAATATATGTAGGTATAAATATTTTCGCGCGCGCACACAAAGTGCAATGTTTCATAAAAGTGTGTAACTAACCGCGTAAATACACGGTCATAAATAAAAAGTATATATTCAATTCAAAATATTTTATATTGGGTTTTTTAATAATCGGGCAATAAATGTTGGTACTGTCGAACTACGTGCGAATACGGCATCTATTTTTTTGTTTTTATATATAAAACAATTTCAACCACCTACAGTTTATGTTATGTGTGAATTTTAATAAAAAATTCTTTCCAGCGTGTTGATTATGAACTACTGTCGTAGCCAAGCGTAAATTATGCAAGTTTCTTCCTTCATTTCAGTATTACGTAAGCTTTAATTCGCAGCTTAATGCTATAAGTCCGTTTAAACAGAAAATAGCATGAAGATTCATCTCAACGAATCTAGAGATTCCAGCAGCTGCTATTTACATGTTCTGTAATTCTGAATCGATGACCTACGAAGACATAATATAATTATTTGATATAATGAAATAATCCAATCTGTCTCGGGACATCGATTCAACTCGGGGATCGTTATTTCTTGCGAAACAGAGTACTGTTGTTTCCATTAAATCAAGTAATACGATCCGAAATTATACTCGTAATCATTCTCTAGTATACACTGCAATATATATATAATAACGCATTTGCAACATAAATATCATTTTACTAGTAAATAAATAAAAAGAAAGCATTAAATACGACATTATAAAATAGCTCCCGTTAAACAAAATACGATTACGAAACGGCGATAATTTCACTAACACTGTTTATTGGAACACATTGAGCTCTGTTATTCACTTTACCGTGCTTCATGGGAAACAATTGGTAAAAGTTCCTCGATATTACTGTCGTCAATCGACCGAAGAGTGGCAATATAATGAAAAAAGAAAAAGAAACTGACATTGATCATCTATAAGGGTGACAAGCTTGTGAAGACTAAAACACTGCTGGCAAAAGTTGGAAACTAACATAATAACATAAGAATCAATCCAAGAATGTGATTCATATCTCGTCTTTCATCGAAATATTGAGATCACAATTACTGATAATCCCCCAAAGATCAGCCTATGGAACAAAAAAGTCTACTATCAAATACATGTGCTCGCAAAAAATAAAGAAAACCGATATTTCTTATTTTCTGAAAATTAACAAAATTATACTTAGCTAAACGTCAAAAAGTTGACAATATTACTATAAATAAATGTTTAATTATAATTTATTTTGTGCATTAGGAAGTTTCTATTTTCTATTTCTTTTTTTAAGTTTTATTTTATTGTACACATATTCATTTATAATTATTATATTATGATTTATTATAATTTATTTGTTGAAATACGCGTAAAGCTCGTAAACCATACAGACATGTCAATAAAGATTACAATATATCTTCATAATTTCTTTTTAGCAACACAATTGTAATAAATATTTATTTAAGTTACATAAAAATGAAACGTTTTATCGTACATTTTTTTCGCATTTCGTTTTTTCGCACAGAATTGATACCATTGTTGATTTAGGACTTCAAATATATCATTTACAACAGGAAACTTATAGAAGATAAACTTTGAATTCTCGTATTTTTTCTCAAGGATGACCGAAAAGTTCAAAATGGATATCATCCATGTCATGCCAGAAAAATAAGCAAGGTCTAATAGAAATGTATCGGAAATGTTCGATTCGAGCAACAATTTCTATTCTATGTCCAAATGACAAATAACTTAATCCTGTAACTATTCTTAATCACGATTGAAACGTCGTCGAAATCTCGTCAGCGAATTTCAAATGTCGCATCGACCAACAGAAAGTCATCGAATATACATTAGTCGAGACAGTTAAATATTTATGTATGAACTTTGTCTGATCTTTCCATATCAAGAATGCTTTTTGTAAGTATTTTGAATGGAAAAATGTTTCGTACGAAATTATACAATTCAGATCTAAATATCCTCTAAAAATTCCACGAAATATACAAAATTATTATAAAATATTGAAAATATAATCATGTACTTTATAAATCATATACTTCCGAAAAGAATACAAAAACAAAAGAATTAAGATGCAATTGTCTAATTGAAAAACTTTTATTTTCGTCAGTTAAAAATTAGATGTAATTTCAAATTTTATTTCTAACAACTATTCTTTAGAAAAATATCGTCTCCTATATAATACAAGTTTCATAATATTATTGTACTGTACGTGACAACACGTTTATACGTTGTACAATATTACATTTGATTGTTTCATTTTTAAACTTAAAAAGTAACTCTAACTTAAAATAATAACTTCTACCAGAAAATTATATTTTGAACCTTCCCCGTTCTTGCATTTTTTTCAGATGTATTTCACAAAGTGCATTATTGCATCTCCAATGTTTTCCATTCTAATTTAAAATACATGTATAGAATTTTTCAGAGTTATATATTACAATTAGAAATATATGTACTTATGAATTCGTATTGTTTTATTGAAATATGTATTAATAACTGACATTCAATTAGTACAACCGAGAATAGTTAATAATTTATTTGAGATATATAACAATAATATACACTCAGAAACGTGTATATGGTATTAACAAAACGTGTAACGCTAATATTGATACAAACGGAATTTACGCATCGTGAAATAACGATTTCCATTGAGCATTTAAATCCATTTAAATAATTATTATTGCGCAGTTTGTTAAATGTTCCATTTGCGGTCAAAACTGTATTTTAGATTTAAGGCTGGCTGTAACAACGTGACACTAGATGTTTTCATGAACAAAACAACATAAATATCCCCAGTAGCAAGCTAACATTATTTGTCATTTATTTAGATGACAAATAAT
The DNA here is from genome assembly GCF_001594055.1 of Mycetomoellerius zeteki. Classification (NCBI taxonomy): domain Eukaryota; kingdom Metazoa; phylum Arthropoda; class Insecta; order Hymenoptera; family Formicidae; genus Mycetomoellerius; species Mycetomoellerius zeteki. The sequence goes on from NW_017257323.1 coordinate 117,942, forward strand.
GTCACACTGCTACCTGGGATTATGAGAACGATATAAATCTCTATAAGTTTAATACTAAAGTTTTTTTGAACTGAAAAAATCCACGATTGAAAATAAGATACACCAGAATCACACAATTCGTATGGAGACTTTTAATACGATACCATTAAGAAAAGGTACACTCTCACTCACCTAATGTAAAACACGTTCTCCGCGCTCAACTCGAGGTAATAGCTTTCCAGTGTTAGATGTATAATATGCATGAAGCTGCAGAAAATCTCAAGGAGAAACGGAAACGAAGCAACAAGGTAAAAAAAGGCAAAAAAGTAGCTAGGGAAAAAAAGAAATCAGATATTGAAATCTTCCAAAATCAATTTACCTATATCCAAATGCTGAGAATATAAAATAATAATTCTCTACGAGAAATAAGAGTTGGATATGTTAAAAATATCCTTCCCCTATGTTGAAAAAATTATTTTTCAATATTTATTATCTTTTTTAAAACTTTTTCAGTATAAAAGAACAGTTTCAAATATATCTCCTAAATAAAAAAAGTATTTTGCTATAAAATGTTCGTAAAATAAAATTTATAAAAAATCATATTTCAAAAACAATGTAAAACTCTAAAATCTATAAAATTAGCACAATCTTCAACATTAAAGAATAATAAGATATATTAAGATTGTAATAGATTCAATAAAAAGGATAAAAACAGATTCGATGATAGAAAATTACATAAAATTGGCAAATTATATACAATTCATAAAATTGGCAAATTATATAAAATTTATATAATTGGCAAATTATACAAAATTTATGAAATTGGAAAATTATTGGTTCCTTTTCTCCCCCTTGTTTCATAATGTTATACTTAAAAAAGTCTTTCTTTCTTAAACGAGCAATTTTGCGCTGATCACTGTAACCCCCTATCTACTTTAGCCCCTATCACGCTTTAGAGATTACTATGGAAATGCGATCTAAGCACTGTTCCATTGTGTCTATATATAACGATTGAAATTGAATTCATCGAAATTATACCAGTTTCTATCCGAGTCGACTTTGATAAAACGATAGTTCGAACAGAAATGCGAAACGCACGCTTTCAATCGAACACAAATTGTTACGCATTGCTATTTGCATTTGTTGTAAGCCTCAGAGAAGCAACATGCGAATATCTTCGAAGGTTGCTGAGAGAATGAAAAGGCTCAACACGGCATGTACTCGTATTAACGATGAGAATTAATACCAGGATGCTGTTACAAATTGTTTCGCATATGCAAAACGATTCTCGCTGTCACATATGTTAGGAGATATTGCGCAATGCTTGCACTTTACGACGGAGAATAATAAGGAGGAAGATTTATCATGAGTCCCATTAAATACGAACGCATCATAATCCTACTATAATGCAATTCTAATATAACGCAAAAAAAAAAAAATTTCTAGAAATTGTAATGGCAGAATATGAAATATTATTTGTTTTTTTTTGCGAAGAAACAATTTAAAAAACAATTATTGTATTTTTATGTAAATAATAGTACATGAACACTCATTTTTTAATTTTATTGTTCTAAAAATCTATATATTTAAGAAAATACTTAAAAGAATTGCAATTGTCTAGATTTCTATGTTTTTTCTCACATTTTTACGATTATACATTCATTTAAAACATTTAATGTGAAACGTAACTATTTAATATCACATATCTAATATGAGATTTGCGTTTGCATATTAACGTGAGGTATCAGAGAACATTTAGTATCAAATCTGTGATGACAATACGGAACTGAGTGCATTCATGAAACATTCCTCTATAACCGTAGTATTTTCGTACATACATACATCATCTCCGTGCGTTTAGAACGCGTCAATTTTCAGGTAAATTACTCAATTAATTAACTAAACATATCAATCAATTGAGCATCTTCACTGAACCGATTTACTATAAAGTAAATCCGCATTTGTAGGTGCTAATTACGTTCGCTATTCAAAGACACCGAAGCGTACGTGGATTTCATTCACGAAAGCGCCATTCTGTTAACACGAGACAAACGACGAATGCAGTTGGGAGAAAAAGCAATCCTCGCTGATGCGGAGATTGCATCGCTATGTCAAAGCCGAGTTGGGAATCGTACCGTTGCAACCGGAAGCTGATACCGATGGGCGCGCTGATGACAGAAGACAGACCCGGGTAAAAAGCAAGGCACTTTTACAAGCTGAGATGCACTTTAACGAGGCTCACAAACGAGAACCGATAAAAAAAATGCGTAAAAGTAGTAGCTAAGGAGAATAAAAATGAAGCATCCTACAGGTATTTTGATGAGAAACGACTTGGAATCAGGATTTTCTTCCGTTCGGTAACGTATGACGACATTTTAATGGTTACCATCGTTGACTCAGACTTTCCCCAATTCCCTTCCCATCAACGAGATTTAAATTGTTTCCTTTTCTTTATCTCAGAATCGTTTAGCACCGCGATTCGATTGCGTACGTATCACAGCTCTTACATTATGATTTGATAAGATTAAAGCGAATCTCTTTCAAAGTATTTCGTTCCAACATTTTCAAGTATTCTTTCTTCTTTCACGGAAGAAAAATAACACTGAAAATAAATATACAATCAAAAAGAAAATTAGATTAAAAAAAAATAAAAATAAGATTATTTGTATAGCATCTTCACATAGAATTAATAAATGCAATTCATGAAAAATAATTTTGAAATAAGAAAAATATAAGAATGTATAGAATTACATAAATGGCTCTTAAATCACAATAATAAATAATCTAATAATTCTTTCTCATATATGAATCTGCTTTATGGAATTTGAATTAAGATTAAATCTCCATTTGGTTATAAATTGCCGCATCTAAGATTTCTGGATCACTCTTATAAGGGGATCCAACTAACGCTTTCGACGCAAAGATGCAAGGGAACTGCTTTGACAGACGAGAAAGGACAGTACGGAGGAAGAGAGAGACCGGAAGAAACAGAATGAAAGGGAGGAAGATATAGAAGGGGACTAGAATGGAGAATTGGACGCAGGCGCAAAAGCTACCCCATTCCAGTGTACGAGGCGTCGCGACGCCTTTTCGCTTCATTCGACGTCCGGACGTCAACTTATCACATATGCGGGCGTGCGATGCTCCTCGCATTTCTATCTAACGTAAAACAGATGTGTTGTTTGCAAAAAAAATTGCTAACAAAGCAAAAAAAAAAACGCGGAACAATCGGTGCGAGTGTAATAAATATCACGAATATCAGAATTAAAATAAACTATATTAAAAGAAGATAAGGCGACATAAACGCGTAAAACGAGCGATCTCAAATTAGCGCTTGTGAAGAATAATTTTAGCCAGCGGTACAAGCTCATTCTACGATCAAGAGCTCGTTTAGTGATCGGTTAAGTGTGGGCGGTAATTCGATCTACATACAGCAAGAGAAGTGGGAAACTGAAAACGGAATGTTTGTGCATCTCTTTGTTCGGATTGACGATAATGCTCGTTTCGTGCCCGAATGATTATTACGCTGTGCGTAGAAAAGTATTTCTATGGCACTCGAGGATCATTCGCACTACACCAGGGTGCGGCAACCACGTTAATAACTGAAGCGTCCTTCTTACACGTGTCACCAACCGTACATATCATCGGCCGTTCGTATCACATGTCATAGTGATCCTGCACGACACAAAAATTCGATTCACTCGAAAAGTTGCGATTCCTCGAATTTGGAAAGCTGGACTTCACGCGGGCGGTATGGCTAATTTCAGGAAAATAAATTAAACATCGTCCTCGCTAATTGTAATTCTGCGTGTCTATTAATTAATAATACTACTTAATTGATGTTAAATATTTGAATAGTAGATATAAACCTCTACTAAGAAACTTATTATCTTTATTGTTGCGAAAGGGAGGAACATAATCTTGACATTTGTTATATAAAAACTTGACATTATCAGCGCGTATCAATTTGTGTCTTTTAAGCGCTGAAATATAACTCTAAAAAGTGTAATATAATAATTGAGGCAAACTGACTGCACTTGTATTCAACGCTCCGCTTGGAAACCTCAAATTGTCATACGATAATAACGAAAGTTTTATTATTATTACATTTCAACGTTTCATCGTACGCCCTTTGTCAACGTAAAAGTTTGACTAAAATATATTTGACTATGATCATTCGAGTTAGATCGAGAGAGAGGATTTTCAAACACATAGTAACTTTATCCTTCCTTTCACATCCGCGTATATACGAGCACAAATTGTCTCAAAGTTATCGTGTGATTTCCAGTTCGAAGAATGTAGAAAAATTATCACATTCTCTGTGCATCAAATCAGTGAACGATTTCTGATCAAACTTAGTCAACCGAAACTTTAAAGTGAATCAAAGATGTGATGTATAAGTAGGCAAAGTGATTCGATTTTCTCGATCGTATCTCCCCAAGATGACACAGAAATGACGAAAACGTTTTTTTTCCGTTTGCTATGAAATATACCAATATCGGTTTATAAATGTTCTCTAATGTAGAAATCATTAAGAATCGGTAGCAATTAACATTGCTAAGCTGTGTGTAATAAATCTCTTCGTTAATCTGACAGTAATAACTTTTAAAAAAACTTAATCATGGTTGTAATCTTAATTTCATCGTCATTAATATGTGTAAGTCGTCACTAATAATGTCGTAATATAATCGTCAGTTATCAGTATAATTTCATATGATTAACTTCGATTCATGTTATTCCATTTGTGTAACGTTCTTCAATGAAAAAACATCAAGAAAATTATTGTCATAGACGGTAATGATTCATCAGAAGAGAATAGGAATTCGAAAAGGCAAGAAAGAAGAGTTCATTGATCCCATAGTGGTAGTGCACTTTGCTCGTTCGCAGGACCACTTCACTTCGCAAAGATGAATTTCAGCCAGAACTTCACGCTGGCGCCAGAACCCACGGGATACGAGTGCGGCGCGCGCTTAGAATCCTTCTACAATTGGTATGCTCAAGTGCATGGCTGGGCTAGTCTATTGGTATGCATATTCGGCTCGATCGCCAATGTACTCAATATCGCCGTGCTAACGCGTCGTGAGATGCAATCGCCCACTAACATGATTCTCACCGGTCTCGCCGTGGCCGATCTATTCGTGATGATCGAGTACATTCCTTATGCGATCCATATGTACCTCTATCAACGGCCCCGCAGAGATACCTTCACCTACGGTTGGAGCATCTTCGTGCTATTCCATTCTAACTTCGCACAAGTGTGTCATACGATCTCAATTTGCCTGACGGTTACTCTAGCAGTCTGGAGGTATATTGCAGTAGCATATCCACAGAGGAATCGCGAATGGTGCAGTAACAAACGCACCTGCCTAATGATCGCCTTCGCTTATGTGTCCTGCCCAATACTTTGCATACCGCTTTACATTAACACCGAAGTGAGACCGCAAGTGGAAATACTAGATGAACAGGGGATGAGCGTCAATCTAACAAAGCTCCAGCAGACGGTCAACAGCACAGTCGCGTCTCTCGAAGGCACGACTAACACCACGCTATATTTCGTGAAACTCACCGAATCTCCAATGAGCACTGTTCTCAAGGACATCAACGTTTGGATCTATAGCGTGGTGATCAAGCTGATACCGTGTGTAGCGTTGACAGGATTGAGTATTAAACTAGTCAAGGTGTTGTTGGAGGCAAAACAAAGGCGAAAGAAACTCACTACGAAAAACACTGCAATCAAGATGGGTAACGGCAAGGAGCACACCTGCGAGAAACCCAAGAAAAGAAGAAAGGGCAACGATAAAGAAAGACAGACTGACAGGACTACGATGATGTTGTTAGCCGTGCTCCTGTTATTCCTCGTTACGGAGATGCCACAGGGCATTTTAGGATTGCTCAGCGTTATACTGGGCCCGAGTTTCTTCAACACGTGCTACGTGATGTTGGGTAAGTTCAAAATGTATCAAAATAAACTACAAATAAATACTTAATTATATTGTTTGGGAGCTGGTGTATAATTTAAAATTTTTCTGAATTTTTCTTTTATTTCTAATCGGATTTATATGCAAATGAGTGCTCATATTCAACGATTAAAATAATTAAGAAGCGTATCCTCTTCGTTTACATAATCAATTTTATGATTCAATGAATCATAAAATGATGAATTTATACTTATCAGTGGCCGTAAATCGTACACTATAAGATGTCACATTCGTTTATTACATATTCGTTATATCGCGAGGGCTGAGATTTAATTAATAAATTCTAATGAAATTTAACAGGTAAATATTTGATCTCTACTACTAGATATGACAATGACGAATGTGCAAGAATTAAATTCTATATAATATAACAATAGTAATATTACATATGTTATTATTCATTTTATATGTCATATTATGTTTTATATTAGCTTCATTTCTATTATTCTCAAGTTCAATAAAGTTTTTTTATATAATTTAACTATAAAAAAGATGAAAATGATTTTAACGAGAAACTAAATAATCGTTGATACATTATATAATTCTTTTGTATCACTTTACAATATTATTTCCACGTAAAAGCTTTAAATGATTGCTAACGCAATTTACGCACAAAATCAATAACCGCCATTGTTCGCCACATTATACATTTTTAAAAGTATAGAGACATAGTAAAAAAAATGTTATGCAATTTGATAATAAATAGTATTAAGTTATAAGTTAGCAGAAAAATTAAGCCCATGGCACATACAAAAACGTAAGGCCGTAAGACGTAAGCAGTAAGGAAATCGTAACATTGGATTCGCTACTGGCCTTACGGTCTCTATCGTCATTGGCCAATTCGCTTACTGATTACATCTTACGGCCTTACGTTTTTGTATGTGCCATGGGCTTTACGATGGCAAAAGTTCGAGATAATGAAATTGAGTCTGTACAATTCATAAGCAAAAAGGCGATTCAAATTCAAAAACTCATATGAATCTCAAGTATTTTCTGTGAATTTCATGAATTTGTCTTGTTTGCCGAAGCACCGTAAATAGAAAAACATACCGTCGTACTCGACATTTACGATAAAATATATAAAACTCCTATCATAAAAGTTCTTCAAGAGTAAGAGAGTATCATAGACGAAGAGAAAGAAAGAGAGAGAGAGCGTGAAATATGACAGTTCAATAGATCATATAAGGAAGTTTTAATAAGTGCGATTTCCGTCAGAGAAGTAACTGCTGTGACAACATTTCACGCGTAGAATGATAAATCATTAATGTTCTTCCGTTAATTGGTATATATTTGAAAATTGACACATATATTTAAAAACAATATTTAAAAATTACCAAGATAAAAAATGGTTCCAAAATTCCAAAATTATTGTAAAATTTCATATTTACCGCAAATTGATACAAGATTAAATTTTATTTTATATTACTAAAACAATAAGAAACTTCTCAGAAAAGCTATCTTCTATAAAAAAAAAGTTTCATCTAAATTATATATAACGATCACTCTGGCGAAAGATCATATAGTTCATAATTGATGTGCTCGATATTACGATGTCTCATGCGTAAAATATGAAATTGAGGCGGAAACACTGTTACGCAGATCAAATTATGCATTTCACGAACATTAAATATGTTTACTTTACGTCACCGGCATTTTCATCGTCGTCATGTTTAATCTGCATTTTACATCATCATATATTATACGTTGCTCTGAAATTGTTACGAAATGTGAGTGGTTGAAAGCATAGCAAATACTTTTAAAAGCGGTATATTAATATATTATGTCAATTACAACTTATTATCATAACTTTTATAACAACGCATTATTTCATCATATATCATACTCGATATCATATTACATCATTTTCATACAAGTTTACAGTATATTTTAAAATTCTTGTCAATAGATTACTCAAGCAGGATGTAATCGCGATTTATTTATTCTGCTAAAAGTTATTGAAATAATTATCATTTGTTTTATATAAAAACTTAAAAAATAGAAATGTTTATGTATAATGATTTCGTTACATTCATAATACGACAAATTTGCAATAAAATATTTAAAAAATCAATATTTTTCTTTATACGTATACGGTCATATAAATACTGTTGAAAGCAGAAAGTGTCGCGCAGAATGTTATGTACGACAAATCTTCCCTATATGGTCCAAATGTGACATGATAAGGTCTTTTTATCCCGTCTGAATATTGAATCCGGAAAAAGCACCAAACACTCGTTGTTAGATGTCGAAACTTCACAAATATTTTATGTTATATGAAATTCCGTCCTGAACCTCTTAAAGCTCGGATTCTTCGTCGATATGTTATCGTACATCAAATCAATCCGTCAACTATTTTAAGAAATGAAAGAAAAATATTTCTTTCATATTGAGAAGAAAACTGCAGGTGTACCTGAAAATAACTCATTTTCTTATTTCATTGCGTTATTCTCTTTTGATTTCACGATCTAATTATCAAGAGAACGTATAATTTTATAAGATAATTTGATTCTTTTTATAAAATAATTAAATATATATATATATATCTTTATATAGCTAAGGATCTAAAATCTAATGACATATGTTGAAAATAAATTTTTGATGCTTTATCAAGATTATCATTCATAAATCACATCCTCAGTAGTGAAAAGATTTTCCGGTCTCTGTCAGTCTTTGTATTTCGTGCGGCGATTTCTATAATTCCCGTTCTATCAGCAATCAAGTAACGTATTGAGATAAACCGCTTACTTGAGCGCGATAGCCTGAACCTGTTCCTCGGGGCTGGGTAGCTTGTGATCGACAGCATCGTCGCTAGTCGTGTCGCCCAAGATCCTGGACGCGCAGTCCGGCGGTACAGTGACGTCACCGAGCGCTTCGGTGGATGTCCATCTTCGAAGATCTTCGATAGCAGCCGGCTGCAACAAAATAATACACGCAAATAAAGTTGCCATCCTATAAAATATTTCCTTTTATACTCGTAATTATTCATATTAATTTATCATCACGTTTGCTTCTTTAAACATTATCGACAGAAAATATATAATACTTATAGAATTATTAAACTTTGTATACATATTCAGTACGATATATCTAAAAAAATATAATTATAAAATGTGTACGATTATGTAAAATCTCTTTTATAAAAGAGCATTCCTATATGTGTATTTTTTCTCTCATTGATTTTTATGATGAAATCTTATGAATCAATCTATTGATACCTATAAAATTGAGAAGCTGCTTAGGTATAAGTCAAGTAAACATAGCAATTTTTTGAGGAAATGATGTGTTTCTCGTACCGTATGAGAGTTGTGCCATTTTGTACGCTTGTTTGCTTAGTGTCGTTATGTGACCTGATCCCAGAGCACGTATAACAAATAACTCGCTCTTTTTTTTTTCTTTCGCGGGATTCAGGAGCTCGCAACAAGAGGGTCACCTCCTGTTCACCCTGCGGGAAACTCGACGCCGCCGTGAAGAGAGAAGGACGAACGACGTGCTTTACGCAGCACCTGCGTAGGTGTTAACCATTGTTAGAGTGTCACCTCGCCGACCGGGCGGGTTTCACGCACGGAATACGGAACGGATTGGGTTTCGACCGTCTGCTAACTTTTCCACGCAATGTACTAGCCGTTGTTCGCGACCAGACGTGAAAACGGTCAGGCCATTGTGCAAGTTTTAATTTCTCGTATACTCGAGAAACAAAAATAAACCTAGAGATATAGCGATTTTAAAAATATTCATTTTTCCTGACTATTTCGCGATCAATTTGTAAGGTAAACGTCCCAGTGTCCGAACATGTACCTATGTCCGGACACTTACACAAAATTTATTATTATTAATCTCAAATGCTTTTTTTATTACAGTATTATAATTTAATTATATTTAAAGATTACAATTAAAATATAATATTACGTTTTAAAAGCGTATTTGAGACTAATATCAACTTAAATAAATAAAGTGTTATGTAAATGGACATAGGTACATGTCCAGTCACTGGAATCGGACAGTACCTATGTCCGGACAGTTACACAAAACTTTATTTAAATTAATATTAATCTCAAATGCTTTTTTTACCTTAAAGATCAATTTGAATTAGTTGTCTTTTGTCATTAAACATCTATTTATACTATTATTTTCCGTCACCATACTAATTTTCTAATTGTGGTCGGACACTGGGACAATTACGTTTCAATGTCCGATCGGCTT
>NW_017257323.1:128173-147341 GCF_001594055.1 Mycetomoellerius zeteki
TCAAATAATTTTTCCTTGCTTAAGGGAATCTTGAGTTTTCAAATGAATACAAATATTTATATTAAAAACCTTTTTGATATTATAAATTGTATTATTTATGAGAACCTAACGCTTAAACGTTCGACTACTGAAACATTTACCTTATATTACAAAAGTTCCTAAATGTGACTAGACAAAGTGTACACGCGAATTAATTTACAAATGCACTAAATTAATACATTAAATTAATTTGCATTTTTTAATACAACGAATATTAAAATAAATATCAAGATTCAATATTATTTCACGTAAAACCAATACATATCGAATTTGTATGTATATCGATATTCAATTAATTTATCTATAAAAATCATCCTTGAATATTTAACGGAAGATAATTTATAGAATTTACACTCTTCCACTTGTCAAGTATAATATTATTGTCTTATTATAATTGTGTGTCGCGAGTGACAATCCTCGTTTGATATTCTGGCGATTTCATCGTCACAAATATTTACCTTCGCGGAATTCGTCGGTGCGAGACACGTACGCACACATATGCATATGCACACTTGACGCACATATACATCCAATCCATCGTTGTGGGAATTTTCTATCTAACCAGGTTCTAGCGACTCTGCTGTAATGAGCAGGGCATCCATCTAATTGAAACCACATTTCAGTACGTTGTTGTAATGGGATGTTTTCTAAATAGTCAGAAAATTCATTCTCCAAGAAATTTAGAAAACGGTCCCCATTTAATCTTGCAGGTAAAAAAAACATTTTTTTTCGATTTCTCTGAAACGGAGCAAAAACGAGCATATGTCTATAGGACTTTTTTTCTTAGTTTTTTACTCCTCTACACGCTCCCGAAGTTTTGCGATTTAATTTGGAAACACCCTGTATATATATAGAAATGTTATACACGAACCGTCGGTCACGAAAGTGAAGACTTTTAAACTCATAAATTTCTTATGACTGTCTCGAGTTTTCTTGTATATTAGTCGCATATATTCAAAGCAGAATGTAATCAAAATGATCTGTATCCTAATTAATTTGTAATTGGTTGTTCATTATGTAAACGATTGTTTAACGATATAACAGAATATTTGAATTTTAAGCGTAACAGTAATACAATAAATACATGCGCGAAATAATATTTTAGATACATAGAAATTGCTAAAAAGGCACATGCGACCGGTTGCGAAACGAAAAAGTCGAGGAGTCATCTCGCAGACACACGCTCAGAACGGCTCACGAATGAATGATACAAACTGATATTAATACCTTAAGACGCGACGATAATTATTTGATACACCCAACTAACCATCCAAAATATAAATCGGTTTAATGCCGATTCAAGTATAGAAAAAAATATAAGTTAATCGGGATACATTTGATGTCAAGTGGAAAGGAAACACTACTCGGTGAAATTGCTGTTTCAAAGAAATGGGGGGGGGAGGGTTCGATCTTATGAACTCTTCAATTATACGGTGAAAGTTAATTATATCGAATTAAGTAGGCAAAGAGGTCAGATTTAATTCCGCTTAGTATATGTAAATTAATATCTCGTGTTGAGAATTATTGAATCATGTGCACTGTACATTTTTGTGTTCGGTCATCCGATACAATTAAATGTCTGAACTCAATATTCAGTTTCTTCCATATTTTGTGAAGCCAATGGGAACAGTGTAACTACAAACGATGAATCAAGTATATCGTTATATAACTCATTGAAAAAATATATATATGAATATGCTGCTTGTACAATTTTCTCATTCTGCAAAAAGATTTCACTACGTGCTATTAGTAAGACATCATTAACCTTTGGACTGTCGGCATTTTTTCACTAAAAGTGATTTTTTTTCTCGAAATTTTTTTTATATAAGTAACATATTCATGGCGCAGAATATCGAGATTTGTGCAGAGCCATAAAAGTGGCTTTCCCGGCAGGGAACATACGATCAAATAAAAAAAATTTTATTTTCTCAAAAATAGTGTATTTCAGGTTCTTGGTATTGCTGATTCCAATTCAGAATATAGATTTAGGAAATCTCGAACCCTAAACGTAATATTGACAACATAAATGAATATAAACATATAGACTCATGCAGAGAACTTTCCTCCATTTAGCATTACCCAGAGCTAACGACATAGACGTAAAAAGTTTACAGTTCCTTTTTGACTTTTCTTTTTTGTTTGGTTCTTAAACTTTTTTTGTATTTTTTTTACTTTTTTCTTGTTTTATAAATTTTTTTTACTTTTTTTACTTTTTTTATGTATATTTGTCAATACTTATATATTTTTATATATTTTGGACAATATACACATATATATGTTTAATATAATTAGTATTTAAAATGCTACCAAAAACGATATTTAAGAACCACAAAAGTGGCCTTCCCGGCAGTCTAAAGATTAAATACATAATCACATAGTAAAGATTCTAGCAAATCGTAAATTCTTATTTTCAGATGAACATTACATTAAAAAAAAAATTAAAAAGCTATTTATTTCTTAATTCATATATTTTATTATTCTGTTCTAAATTCGAAAACCCATGGATTTGCTGACGTATATCTAGCTTTGTTATTTAGTTCAAAATATAATATATATTACAGGATCAATATAAAGAATCCAAGAATTGTTTACTGTATATGATCTTAGAATCTTGAAAAATTGAGTACTATTATATTAAACGATGCTGATAATAGTAGAATTAAACAAAAATATTTGACGTTGATTGATTTAAAACCAATTTGAATCGCGAAGAAAAATATTAATTAGAGGGCAACATATCCTGATATTTTCATGGAGAGAAGAATGTACTTACGACTCTAGACTCAATGTCGAGGCTGTGGTCCCGTCTTCTTTTACCGAGGACCGGTGTGCAAAGGAACATATCCATCGAGCTGCCATCCCTCCTCAAGGAATCCAAACTTCGTACGGCGACTATAGCAGCGAGCTCGTACAACTCCCTCAGGGCCTTCGGCCTCGTGTCCGTCGTGAACAGTCCCGTCGATGGTTTATTCGTGACGTGAAAATGCTCCGTCCTCGCCGCGAAAGTACAGATATCCGATTCCGCTGTAACACGAAGAAAATACCAGGCTTTAATGATCGTCTTGTCACCTAAAAGATTGCAGTCGAACTATTACATGTAGAGTCGCGTGTTTATCTAATTTCCATCACTTATCCTGATACATTGCACGTAACAATAACATCGCGATAAATTTCTTTCGAGATAATCGAGCCTTCTCTTGGTGTACCGTTAAATCTCTTTCTGATATGTAATTTTTTTATAGATAATAATTATGCAAAAGTATAATAGAATATAAACATAAATTTTATATTCAAATATCCCAGAGTTTTATAATAGTGAGCATAATTAAATATAAAACTAAAAAGTCTATTTTAGATTTATGTATCTTATTAAAGTGAGATAATTGACGACTATAATATATAATTCTTTCTTACAGAATTTTTTACAGAATACTACTAATACTGGCTAATTTATTACTGAAAGACTGTAATTAATTACTTGTTTAGAGTATTAAAAGTACCGAACAACAGTGTTTTTAATATTTAAAATAAATAATTTATTACTATCTTTCAGTATGTATTAAATTAACCAGTATTAGATTTCTGTAGGAATTAGATTTTTTAAGGATTAATATATCAAGGATTAGTATATATACAATACATATATAGGTAAATATATACAAGTACTTTCTAAAAAATGAAGTCTTTTCTAAAAAAATATCTTAAAAAAATATAAGGAAGATAAATAAGAAAAAATTCTATGAAGAAAGATAAAAAGCAAAGTCAATAAAAGGAAGAAAGAAAAAGTGCTACGGAAAGATTTAGGTACTAATCAGGAAAAAAAAGAATGTCTCGCGTTTCACGAAGTCGAATTTAAGAGGCGCTCACGACTACGTCCTTTTTTCTTTACAGACATTCTATAACGTGACATTTGAACTTGTAATATACACTACTTGTATATACTTAACTTGTATATACTTTTTACTGATTATATATGTGATGGGCGGATGACTACTGACATATATATCTTAACCATAAATATGTTCATTCATGGTTTCTTGCACCGTAGCGCACGCAAGTCTCGGGCGTGAAATCAGTAAAAAATCTAACTCATGCCACCCGCGCTCGAGGGGCACGCTTGATTCGACGTTTCCGGTTGTTTTCAGAAACGGTTTCTTCCGTGACGAAGCCGGGACTTTAATCTCTGACAACGAGGTCCTTCCTAACGTTTTCAATTACATGTCTAGAGAGGGGCAGTCTCATAATGCACATTAATTATAAAATAATAATTTATTTGTAAAAAAAGTACTATAATTGTAAATTAAAATGAGTAGTTGCTGAATTATAATGCATATCAGTTGCAATGGATGTATAAAGCTGGATATTTCTTTCTCTAATTTAAGACAAAACTGCGTCTAAAGTGATTTTAATCATTATTATTTATACACATACATTTATTATTCAGTAATTTCTTGACTTTAATTTTTTATCTATGATATTTCATATTTTTTTATATATGATATTTCATATTTTTAGAATTTAAATAATATCAGAAGGAAGTTTAAAATATATTAATCATTTTTTTTATATTGAAAGTTTTGCTTATATAGAATGGCGCAAATGATGCAGACTCACTGCATCCCGACACATACATATGTATGTGAAATATATGAATTGAGCGACAGATGAGTCATAACGTTTGATTTCTGTTTTTATCGACGATGTGATCGTCGAACAATGAAATCCCGTAAACATCTCCGTGCTCGTGGACAATTAGTTCCGTTATTTGGAAGGAACCTTAATTGCCGACTCTTTTAAATCAATCTTTTGGTCTGACAACGTATAACGCATATACATGCATTTTACAGTGCTATGATTAACGCGTGTTTTTTGTGTTTTCTCTATTATTTTCGCCATTGTTCACCTTTTGTTTTGCACAATACCACGAAGGAATAATCACTACCGGTCCGACACGCAATAAGGTCCGTATTCCCCATTAGAACTTTATCCCTACAAATTCACCGCATTGATTCACAACTCTACGCTTGATTCACATGCTCGATTTGCCCTAGCTCTGGTGGAAAAGCTATTCGAGAATACGATTTACTTCGTAAAGCTCCGTTTAGAAAACTAACTAGCTAATAAACTTGCAATTTTATTATCTCAAAGTCAAATTACAATTTTATAAATTTATAATTTCAATTATTAAAACTTGTGTTTATACAAAGAGAAATTAAAACATTTTACAATTCTAAAATTATTAAATCTACATACGTAAGACAAGAATTATACATATGTTTAATTTCAAATTTAAAAAATCGTAAATTTAAAAAAATAAAATTTTACGATTTGTTAACCTACAAAAATTGATAAGTTTTTAACGTAGAATCTAAAAGTTTTGTAAAAGTTTCGAAGCGAGCGCTATAGCTCTTTGCTTAATCAATTTTTTGGCTTCTTTGCTCCAAATGGCTTCTGGAATACTTCGGTATTAAGAGTTATGCTAACGGTTCATTACGAAGCAAGGTAGTAATATCGCACGACTGCTTCAGGCATTTATGCCATAGTGTATAAACAGAGCGATGCGTGTACGTGCGGGCCGCGAGCGAGAAAGACTCGCCAGTGTTCTGCCAAGCTGCAGTCCGATTCGATACAATCGTCCATGGAGTATTTCTTACTAACCGTCTGTAACCTCGGAAGCTGATGCATATAACTACACAGCCGGTACAACTTTCTGCGCGGACGAGTGAGGAATCGACCTTCCTCCGTGATGTTCTGCAATCTCATCGTACGAGCGAATAATCAAGACTGGATCCGAAGCTCTCTTTCAGCATATATACTGCAAGTTTCTTTTAAAAACTTATCATCTTCGTGCAACTGTTATTTTTTGCCATTTTCAAACAATTATTGGTTAAAATGTTGATTTTGTTTTAGCATCAAGATTAATGATTTTGCTACATTTTCGTAAAAAGTAGTAGGGGAAAGTGGGGAAATTGTGCACACAAGGGGAATTCATTGCTGCGATGTGATTTTTGAAGCTGAAGTAAATATAAACACGGAAACACATTATAAAAATTCTTCTATCTATATGCATTCTCATATTGAACAATTATTCATTTGATAACGTTGTATTTGACAAAAAGTAAAAAAGCGAATAAATTTTTCGCGCATCGAGTAATTGTGCGCAAAGCAAAAATTGTAAGAAATTAATATAAAATTAATAAAATAAATACTTTATGGAAAATGTTTCATGGAATATTGATGAGAAAATGAAAATATATATTATTATACCTATACTTTAGTGAGGTATGCACGATTAAATAAACAAAATAAGAATATGGACTTACCATCTTATTTTCTGAATGTCAAAATTACTATCAAAATGTCATTTCACCTTTTGCTATTAACTAAATTTTCAAATTATATAACTTATGATTATATCTGAAAAGAATTACGTCTAGAAATTGAGCCGCAGTAGCGGCTCCATTTATCGGAAAAGTGCTAAACCGAAATGCGCAAAATTATCCGCTATGCACAATTATTCCACTTTCCTCTATATATACATACATATATAAAAATTATTTTGACATTGAAAAAGGAAGATATTCTTATTTTATCATCGGTTTGCATTTCCTTATAATTAAGGATGTACTAGACGTACATCCCTGCAAAGAAAATTAAATTCGGAAGTATGTTTAATATTTAAATTTCAAATAAACTATTTACATATGAAAGTTGTGTGAATAAGATTATATTTTTGTTTAATAACACATTTTTGTAATTTATTTATTTTATTTATTATTATTTTTATTGTTAAAAATTAAAATTTTAAAAATGATAAAGAAATTTACATTTTTCTTTTATAAGTACTTTAAACGTTTAAAATAATTTATGCAAAGTTTCATTGCGATTCACTATGATTAGTTACAAAGATATAGGACAAATAAATATTTTGTTTATTTACCGGACAATTCATGCATCACAATGTAACTCTACATAAATAATCTTAAATACATATAATGTACTTATATTTAAAAAATTAGGATTTTTATCATTTATTTTCTAATACATTTCCATATATTTTTATTGGAGCGCAGATTAAAAATATTACTTTTTATTAAAACAAATGATCCAGATAATAAAACCATCATCAAATTTGTCGTATTATTTTTAAACGTGATTTAAAATAATCTATAATTTTTTCATAATTTTGTTATCATTTTGAAAAAATATGTATAAAACATTCTTAACATTTAAATAGATAGGGGCTATTCAGAACACCCCAAAAAATTTTATTTTTATATAGTTATATTTTTTAATAATACATACACAATTAAATTTACATACCTCATGAGATAGAGGAAGATAATAAACGAATTAAGATTTCTGGGAAATACTTTTTATTTTTTTTCCCAAGATTTTTAAGATAATTAGATATGCGTGAGGTGCTGTGGTCTACCTATTTAATAGTAAAAATAGTATATATATATATATATATGATATATCAACAATTATTAGTAACATGGTAACAATGAAACTAACATTTTCATTCTCGCGTGAAATGAAACAAATAAAATGAAATATTGATAAATATCGTTTCAATTGGAATAAAACTAGCGGTTTTGGGATTGCACATTGGCGGAAAATCGGCTCGCATACATTTCAAAGTAAATGCGCATTTGTAGAGCCGAGCTCTCGCCTGGATAAATGCGCGGCGAGCGGCATTAAACTAACGCGTCATGGCTGTTAGTAAAAGAGGGTCGGACTCTGGAGATTTTTTACAGACGCCAGAAGAGAGCGAGTTACGAGTCAAGGCCGGCTGCACAGGTTGCTCGGTCATGAGAATAGAAATATGAGCGGGTAGGCATAGCCGTGTTCGTAATAATCGTACACCTGAGCAAGCACCGCGTCCCGCGCGCGCACGCATCCCAATCTCGCGAATAACAGGCTTCAAGCTATTCGCAATCGTTTCTCACAAATCAGCACGATCCACCGTAACGGCGGCCGGCATGAGCTAATTACAATAGTAGCTTGGCAGCGACGTATGGGGTCCGGGAAGTAATGATAGAACCGCTTCAATGCACTCGACTTCAACGTGAGGTAGAATTTGTTTGTAAGAAATAAACGATTGGTGTTTTTCTGTTGCGAGATAAAGTTCCGAAAAATGAGTATTGTTCTAAAAATTAAGAGATATATATTCCTATACTGATGGTTTCCTTCTTCATCGAACAAAAATATTATATTTATGCAAATTATACATTATTATTTAACAAATTTTTTACTTGTAAGATATTGCTCATGAAATGTTCAATATTGAAAATGACTTCTCGAAAAAGAAATTGACTCCGAATTGATCGAGGAATTTATAGACAAAAAATGACTCGCTAAGGTTCATTCCATTAAGTATACGTGGAAAAGACCATGAGAAAGAGATTATATTTGTTTTTTCATCTAGCTCCTTGTTAATACTTTTTTCATTTTATTTTCCATTAATGTTTATCCGAATCCAGTGCATTCTCAACTGTCTAGCTTTGCGCGAGAGTCACGCTGAGGTTTCGCAACATCCGGTGGATCTCTCTCGACTCACCGCCAGCGAAAGCGTGGAATCGTCGTTGATCGGGTAGCACGAAGCGAGCGGTTCGACGAATCGAGAGATCGGCGCGAGACAGACCGAAGGAGGGCAGCGTGCGCGCGCGCACGAGAGGAGGGCGGGGGGAGAGGGAGGAGAACATAGAGGTGGGCAAGAAGACGACAAAGAAGAGGGAGAAAAAAAGAAAGAGATAGCTAAGAGGAGGAGGATGGAGGGAACAGACAGATTCTCGATGGTGAAGAGCCGGTCGGCCCGTGGGAGGTCCGTTGTAGCCGATGAGCCTCGGCTGTGTAAAGTGCCCCGAAGGGCCGCTTGCGCGGTCCTTCAGAGAGACCGATAGACGGCTTACCGGTTGTTCCGGTCTCCTCTTCGTAAGTCGGGGCTCAAACCAAGATGTCAAGAAAGCACGTAATTCATGGTTGCCTCTTTCGAGAGCGCGAGTAAACCGGGCTTGGATTAGCCCCTTTGTCGAGAATGCCTAGGATTAGTTCTGGACTTCCTAGACCTTTCGCATTTTCCACGAATTTGAACTTTGATCAACGTTGATTGCATTGCGAGTGACTATTGATCTCGAAATAAAAAAGATTTGATTAGTCTTTTCGAAGATTTAGATGATTTTAGACTCACTTTTATACAATACAAGGAATGTCGTGTAGCTTCGCGTGAGAACGACGGATTCGTGACGGACAGGTCGTAAGTTCAAATCTTGCATCCCATATATTCGTATATGAATAATTTCGTAATCCGTATTGACTTAGCGGACGTCACAGAAGAACTTTAAATGTACGTGATCCTTTGATTAGATTCAAACATATGGAGACTAATATGATTCCAGCCATTCTCCCATTACTATAGGTAATACTACTATTATACAATACAAGAAGAATTAATTCGTTTTCATCCGCGATCAAGATGAAATTGTATCTTTTTATTGTATTTCATACAGATCGGTTACTTTCAGAACTTTAAAGATAGTCTACGTGTGATTCGAGATCTTTGCAAATCTGGAATAGCACAATGGTACGATGATACACGACCATGATGTTACGAGTATTAACCCTCCTTCTGCAATCAGAGTCTTTTTTGGCACAACAGTGAAATTTTGTTCTCAAATTGCAATTTTTATTAAATATTAAGATTTTAACATTTAAATTAAAAAATTATTTGGTTATGTAATAGAAATGTTGAAAAATGATTCTGAATTTTTTTTTAAAGTTGGATAAAAATAACCTAGATTTTAGATGTGGACAATACTCGTAATATTGTATCACTGATTCCAGATTTCCAGCAAAAATCACAAATCGCACGTGAACTTGTCTCTAAAATTCTGAAAATAAAAAAATGTAATCTAAGTTTATCACAAAGATTAATTTTTATCGTTAATTTTTATGATAAATATAGATCACATTTCTCTATGATCTGATTAAAATCTTAGAGGTTTCATATATGATTCACCTCTTTGCAGTCTTTGCAAATTCGGCATACGGAGGTTTGTGATGCGCGCGTAAGTATTGATGTGTGTCGATGATAAATCGGCGTAGATGGTATCTCGGATTGAAGTGGGTATAAAGTGGAATACCATGACGTACGAGATGATGTATTACGCGATGATCTTAACGAGTAACATAATTGTTACACAGGAAAAAATTTACTACATCTAATAATAATTGGAAATGTAATAGTTGTAAACGATTACTTATCATTATGTCAACTTCGAACGCATCTCACTGCCGTCATGCCTCGCTAATTGTATACGTCGACACGTGTATATGTTGTGGCAGAACCGATAGTTGACAATCGACAGACACGATCTATCAGATCTCTAATTACGACTCGTATCAGCGTCATAAGATTCAATACGGGAGAGATCATTCGCTCAATCTTTTCGACAAAAATCCGAACTCTTCAAAAAGCAAACCTGCAGGGAAGTGGAAACCCGGCCGTCACTTAATGCTCGTATTCGAGAATACCAACGGAGTCTGCTTATCTCTCTTCTTTTATTTTTTCCTCGCTCTGGCCCAGCGTGCCCACGAGGCCTCTGATGGATGGCACATGGTATGTATCTAGACTGAAGTCACTCTAGTGAGAGTCGAAACACAAAACCGGAAGGACGCCACGTTTCATCAGTCTTATCGGAAACGATTAATAATTTTTATTCTTCTTTAATAAATGACCCACGGAAAAATAAGAAGGGGGTTAATACGGCCAAAATTAGACTGGCGATAATTATTTTAAGATAATTAACTCAGACCGAAGCGAAAAAACGTCCATCCTGTCGTCACTATCTTGACGAACGTGGTACTACACCTATAAAAATTGTTCTCACCTATTCACTTACATTCACTAACACATTAACAAATTGAAACATGGCGGCACCAATCACGAAGAGGACGCTTATGTCTCGACTCTTACTAGAGTTATTCTAATCTAGACTAGGATTTTGCAATCAAGTAAAAGACATAGACTCGCAACAGGTTGAAAACTTTGTGTAATCGTGAGCAAAAAGCAAATTTACGTGCGAAGCCCGCCGGATACGTGTTTACGAATCTGAGCCTTCTTTTGTTTGCCACGTTCGTCAAAAGAGAGAGAGGGGGGAGAGAGAGAGAGAGAGAGAGAGAGAGAGAGAGAGAGAGAGAGAAGACGAAACAATCAAAAAAGAAAAAGGGAGCTGAAAGAGAGACAGATTATTTTCTAAATAAAATCTGGGACACAACTGAAAAGTACAGACAATAGGAATATAGGGAACGATAACAAATTTCAACCTATCAGAAACCGTGTATACTGGTGTACATAGTTTTTGATAGATTTACGTCAATTATTCCTTGTTCTTATTGCTTGTGTTTTTCAATTATGTACCAGGCTTAATATTTGTATTACTCCAGAAAATAAGCTCGGAGATGTGTTTCTCTATGATTTATGACTTTATGATGTATATATTAGAAATACTGGTTGTAATTAATGTTTGCTTAAGATGTACATGACAGTTATAGTTGCTTAACACATCAACTTTACAATAAAAAGTTATGCCACTTGTTGTCTCTTTAAAACTCGATTTTGTTGTTACTCAATACAATTAAAATTAAGAAGATTACAAAAATATAGTTTATTGATATAAACGGAAAAATTTATTAATATTCAATTAATCTTCGTAATAATTGATGAAGCAACAAGTGAAACATTGCAATTTAGATAGTTATCGTTGAACAAGAAATTGAAAAAACGTCCCTAAGGAAGAACGAAGAAACAGTAGAGGAACAAAGAGAGGAAACGAGACTGACGAGGAGGAGAGAAAGACTGAATAAAAGGTAAGGAGGAGGGAGAAGGAAGGAGAGGGAAAAAGAATAAGGAGCAGGGGAAGGAAGAAGGAGAGAAGGCAGTCAGTGAGGCACAAGGGAGGTTGAGAAGATTGTGTGAGGGGCAAAGTGAGGTAAGGCGGAATGCGGTTACGGTAGATCGCGGACCAGTCCTCGTACAGGTCCTGCAAAGCCCGACGGAGCTCACGAAAAGAAATAACGACGAGAACACGATGAGTATCCCGCCGCCGGATCCCACCGGATCCCGAAGATCGTCACCATTCACTATCAGACCCGCGTGTGCACGCTTGTATTTAACTGGCCCAATAAGTTTCCGTCGTTTTATAACGCCGACAAGTGTGCGACTTGGCCTATCTACGACTACCGAGATTACCTACTCGCTGAGCTCGCACCTGATTCCTTTCACTGGAGAAAATAAGGGACCCGATTGTACGAAAAAACCATAATAGCGCAATTGTAATCGATAAAACTCGACAAATTTTCTCGGAATCAAATGTCCATTGCGTTTACAAGCATTTCGAATTTATATTGGTCATGCTTCACGATGTTTTAAATCATCTTCAATTGAATCGAAATAGCATAAAAATGAAAAAAAAAGAGCTTATAAGAGGCTCGAGAGATAAGTATTAAACTATGATATACTTATGATTTGAATATTTATCTTCTCAAAGGAATGAAAAAGTTATGAACACACACATCTTGAATATATCTTAAAGGAATAAAACAGAATTTTATTCTGCACATTGTATAAGAATCGATGCAATGTGCGCCCTTTCATCACTGTTTTTTACGAGTGACCGTACGGATAGTAAGGCAAACGTCTAACCTATGTCCGGACACTTACACAAAATTTACTATTATTTTCCGAATATACGTGTTTTATTATACATTTAAACGAAAATACATTTACATGTATATTTAACATATCTATCTATGAAAAACATATTTTCGAATATTTTAACGTTTTTTAATAAAATTAAAAATCGAATTTTTTGCATTTTCTCAATTCGTCACACTCCTTAATAAAGAGATAAACGTTTATATAAAAAAAGTGAAAATATTCGGAAAAAAAACGATTCTGATAAACGGATATACTAATTATACGTGTAAACGTATTTTCGTTTAAATGTACAATATAATAGCGAGCCCTAATTTAAGACCTAGCTAGACCGTTTAAGGCATTGATTTCTATAGGTAGTGTTTCTCACATATACGATCCTATAAGATATAATATTGTAAATTTTTTTTATATTTTAATATTATATCTGAATTGCATAACTTTCTCTATAATTTATCCATATATTTTGTATAAAATTCTTATTCTTTTCATTTTTCTTTTTTATATGAAAAAACCGAATAATCAATTATTGTGAAATTATGTTTTCGTTATATGCATTTTGTGACGGTGGTCGTATACACTATATAGAATGAATTGAGTCTTGAATACGAGACGCAGGGTGCGAGAGTTTATTGAATGCGTGCATTATGACGTAAAGGAGGGACCTCGTTAGTGCTAAACTGAAATGGGAGTTTATGACTGGCAAGGACATTATGTAGAATTTGAACAGTTCGAATGCGGTGACGACAAAAGATTTATTGACATAAGCAACAAGCATGCAGTTAATATCAGAATTCTGATTATCATTTACAGGTTTAGGATTAATTATTATATATATTGAAGAGATATAAAAATAATCTCATTATTACATGCACAACACATATACATATATAGTACGTATATAGTTTTATTACATATGCAGAGTAATAATAAAAAACTAGATATATTTTTTTATCAATTCGATATTTATTTTTTAAAATAAAACTTTAATTGTATGCTGCAAATAAATTAGAAACCTTTCGAAATAAGCTCGAATAAACTTAAATTTTAAATATATTCGAGCTTATTTCGAAAGATTTCTAATTTATTATTTCAGAAATATTAAAAGTATATTTGATTTTTATTGAGTTTCGAACGTATATGTTAACGTAATTGATATAATATACAGATTTTATTTTAAGATATCCAGTTATTTATTTTCCAGTTATTGGTTTTTTATTTTGTTGCGAATCAATTTATGATCGGAATGAAACGAATTTTAGCATTTTCTTTCCTTTGAGAAATAACGCGTACTTTGTAATAATAAGTAAAAAATTTATGTATATATACGGCAGTATACATAAATATAATTTCTAACAAGATACCGAAAGATAATGTACCCATAAAATATATCCATGTACGTACATATGTAATAAAAATACTCATAAATATACCATCACACTAATTCATTTGCTGCGAGATATGACCAAAATGAAGGCACGCAGGAACGCGTGTAAATGACCTCGTGACTCTGAAAAACAAAACTGTCCGCGCAAATTGTCCTGACACTCCTGACGGGACATTCAAGCAATGTGCAAAAGATGCTCGTCAGAGCAAAAGACGGATGACCGTAATTTGGTTCACGTGTGTCCTCGAATCGCCTAAGAACGAAAACGTGAGATAGAGGCAACCGGTACTGGCGCAAACCCGTCAGACGACTTTGAGTGTCACGACGACGACGTTTACTTCGGAGCGGGTGTACCTTTGTGTGTCGGATCGAGAAGCGAGGATTTTTTTTATTATTTTTTCTCCCTCCTTCTGTCTCTTTCGTTTGTACGAAAATGAGCCGAACAGGAAACCGAAGATGCCCATGGCTTTAACGAGTCCCTTCCTCTTCCTAAATTATGAATTATTCAATGATTCCTGGTCCAAAGATGGTGGATTGCTCATCGATCGAGCTGTTGACGCAACGCGTGAATGACAGTTGTATTTAAGACCCGCTTGGTATTAACTGTCGCGCGTGGTAAATTGTTGTCCTGATACGGTCGTTCTATTTGTTTTCGCTGTCGCTTCGAGACACAGCAACGTCGTTTCACTTTTTGTCCTTACTTTCATATGTCATGACAGCAAATATTATAACACGATAACGAACAAAAGCAGTCATCTTAAGTACTTGTCAGCTTCAGATAGTTAGATAAAAAGTGGAATTACATCAAATAATTCTTTTAAAATATCAAGCAATTATTAATGTTTTCCACATTAGAAAAAGCAGTGAATTCTATTTTCATTTACTAAAAATATCATCTATAAATTCAACGTTTATCATTGATCGACAAAAATTCAATCTTTTTTGGCCTTAAAGTAAACAAAATTGTTTCTGGTAAATTTTGATGCGCTGATTACAAATATGGCCCCGAAAATGTCGTATCACGTCAAGTTTTTGAGGTATTCTAACCTAAAGGTGCGAAAAATAAAGTTTTCGGTCATTTTTAACGATCTAAAAAATATTTAACAATTTTTTTTCAGTATCCACGTGGATGTCATATTAAAATATTATTCTTACCTTTTCTAACGTGTATTTGATCGTTATAATCTGACTCTTTTTCGCTGAGATAAAGCAAATTGAAATTTTATATTTTTCAACGTAAAAAGGTATATCTACGTGTAGAGAAAGTACAAGGACTCTTAAAAATTGAGGAGCTTGGGTTTGAAAAAAAAGATTCATTTAAAGAGATTATGCATTAAAAATTTGTTTATTATGACTTTACCAAGCCCTACTTATAAATAGCAGAAATAATCAGAGTGTGTTTTTAGAATCGTAATAAACAAATTTTTAGTGCATAATCCCTATAAATGAATCTTTCTTTTTAAAGCTCTTCAAGATATTTAGGAATCCTTTCTCTACACATACTTTCTCTATACGTAGATATATCCTCTCACGTTGAAAAACAAAAAAATTCAATTTGCTTTATTCAGCGAAAAAAAGTCGGATCGTAGCGATCAAATATTCATTAGAAAGGATAAGAGTAACATTTTGTGATATTCGCGTGGATGCTAAGAAAAAATTGTTGGACATTTTCTAGATCGTTGAAAATAGCTGAAAACTTTATTTTACGCACTTTTAAGTTAGAATATTTTAAAAACTTGACGTGATACATTTTCGGGGCCAGATTTGTAATAAGCACATCAAAATCTACCAGAAACAATTTGCTAACTTGTTTACTTTAAGGTCAAAGTGGTGTCGCGACCAGTATTATTATTATTATCATTGAACTTTTATATCGTCATTTTATATGAAAGTTTAGTAACATAAAATATAAAAAATTACATGTAAGACAATTGCATGATAAAGAAGGATATTCCAATGACGCAATATTCTATGATGAATTTCTACATATTAATTAGCATCTGGTTGGACGGCTCGACGGTTTCCCTGTAACGTTTCTCTGTAACTGCTAAAAGAACCGGATCAGCAAACATCGGATTAAATTATAGCGTGCGGTCAATGTTCATCTAATTCTGTCAATCAAAAGCAGCCATTTTTCCGACCTATGTGGTGTCTGCGGTGAGACCACACGACAGTTCGCCGTAATGATGCTGCGTTTAATTAATTTTTTTTTCACGTATCTTGTTTCACGTTGCAAAAGAAAAAAATCAGAGAGAAAGAGAGAGGGATCACAAAAATATAGCGAAGGATCGTAGGAAGAGAGAGGGACTATGGCGTCAGCCATCGTTTCGAATAACTGTCATTAGATATTCATTATGTGAGTCGGTCTGCATTCTAGGCTTCATATTCTAGTCATAATCACATTAACTCTTAGTAGGGGAAGGGGGGGTCAGATGACGACCTTGAGGTTTGTCGATTTTTCCTAATTTCTGTGATGAGATAAAGAGACTGATTAATTTTGTTTCAAGTTTACTACAGTCTTATCATTTGTAAAAATTATAAAATTGTTAAATAAATTACAATTCTTTAAAATTTATATTTTTTTAAGGACATGCCAATTTCGTCATCTTGCCCTCATACGTGAGTAAGATGACTTTTAGTAGTGGATAAGATGACGAAAAGTCAATTTAAGTCAAATTAAAATATACTTTTTATGAGTAAAAAAAGATTTATTATAATACGTTTATTTGTTTTAATATACTATAAGAAGTTTTAGAGAAAAATATAAACAAAATAAAATCTTTATAATTTATAAAAATAAAATTATTGAAACGTTAACATTAACATAATTATATTTATGTATGTACTGTATGTAGTAATTACGTAATTAACTTATTAGTAAAATATATCTATTTACTACATAACTTACAATCTGCCTGCATGAGAGCGTCATTTTATCCATACACGACATTCGTCATCTTATCCACACAATTACATTAGAATATTTTTATTGGTAAAAAAATAAAAAAATATAATATAATAAAAAATTGATATTTCTTATTACCTTTTTTTTCCCTTCCTTTTCCATTTCTTTTATCATAAAATACAACTTGCATAACTGAACTTAAAATTACATAAATTTTACACGTTAATTTTTCAGATCAAATGTTAAAAAATACACATATACAATAACACGCTGCAATGCAAAAAAAAAAGTAAAAGTGAGAAACTGAACCAGCGATTACGCGATGCCTAACGCACTACGCCACACCGATTCTTGCTAATTCGTTTATTACCGCTCGGTACATTATCAATGTCAATCTTTAAATGTGTCTTTCTCGCAAAATAGAGGTTGCATTCTATAATTTTACCACAAATCAGTCTGAGAGCTAAACTATCATATATATATATATATAATATATATATACATATATAATTCAATCAAATCGGAGAGAACACATCCTGATGTTCTCTTAAGGTTTATTTAATTAATAGCGAAATAATTTAACTATTAACCAGACTGCAAAAACATATTGCTTTTTTGCAGAGATCAACTTATACCTACTAATTGGAACATCCGACACGTTGTTTCTTCAAATATTGTAAAGTAATAAAATTAATTTATTGAGTTTATTCATTGATCATATTTCTTTAACGGTATACAGAATGTTTTTCTACGGAATGTTTGTTTTAATAGTCTAATGTTACGAAGTGTAAACGTAAATAGGCGTTCGCTTTAAACTTGCAATTTTTATATCATTTTTTATCAACAAAGTTCTATTTCACTACACTATAATTTTTGTAAGGTAAGAACGTGTGCATATGCGACATGCAAAATTTTTTCTTCGCGTTCCGTACGAGATAAATCAAACTCAATTCTTGTTTCCTGACGCAGCAAACACGAAAGAAGCCGTTCGCGTGACGCAAGAATTATTTCATAATTTCCGGTACACGAGATGCACTCGTTGGCGGACAAGTGACCTAATTTTTCATTTCCTGAGTAAGATGTCGCTGGGACAAAAAGTCTTTCTTTCTTTTTTTCTCACGGTGTGCTTCTTATTTGAGCCTTTTCATTTAAACTTTAAGGTCCGTATTCAGAACGCGCTTATAACGATATTAGCGCGCTAACATACTATACTTTACGTCACGCATATTATAGAATTTCAAAGATAAAAGCGCTTTTTTATCGATAAAAGCGCGTTCTGAATACGGGCCTATGAGTCCATCCACCTTGTTAGTGTAGTTTGATATATTTTCATGGAAATTACAATAACTCTTTTATTTCAATTAGTTTACTTGATTGTGTAATTAACTGTAATTATACACATCTTTAAAAAAAATTACTGAAAATAATTGCGATAGAATAATACATATAAGGAGTACAATTAGGACGATAAAGTCAAACGAATGATCTTCTGCCAGATTTAGCGGCTGTGATAAAATTGATTATCGTCACAATCTCACGTGAAAATGCTACTTCCCACTTGTACCATCGAATGTTTGCGCTTCACCGAGCGGCATTATCGGCACAAGCTCAATGTGGCATACATTCATATAGTTCCGCTCGAACCATAAAATAGAGACAAAGAATTGCTCAAATGGTTATGCCGCCATTTTCCGCGAACCGCTCGTTAATCTTTGCGGTCTCGAAACAGAGGATGCCTCTCCTCCTCGAATGCAATCTCGTCCGTACTGAATACACAATCGTACGCGATACACGGCGGTGCGCTCGGTTGCACCGAGCGCAGTCCAGTGCAGCGCGGCGCAGCACGCAGGGTCACTGCACTGTGCAAGCCGACTAAAAGTCACACACGTTGCGACGTATAGGTGCGCGCTGTCATAATATATATACATACTATATATGTATATTATATACGTCGAAAATCGTATTTCACCGAAAAAAGGAGAAAGCCGCGCGCGTGCTTGGACTCGACCTGCATTCCAATCGACGTTAAAACGCAGCTTTCTCCGTCGCTCGAGTTTGGTATTTGTGCATATACATATATATATATATATATATATATATAGGGGAGAGTTGCCGAATG
>NW_017257323.1:147648-213274 GCF_001594055.1 Mycetomoellerius zeteki
TCAGTTATCAGTCTTATCTTTTGATGGTATGATTTAGGAAATTTGATGGATTTTGTAAAAATATCGATTTAATCTTTACAATGGTTGCAAATAAGTATATACAGTGAATGTAAAATATTCTACAATAAATCTTCTTTTATAAAAATACAAAAATTTATAATAAAATTGGATAATCGCATTATTATTAACTACATAAATTGATTAAAAATTAATATCAGATGTATCTGATTTTTTAAAATGCAGCTAACGTCCATTAAACAAGGCGTAGAGACTATTATATTTTTTTTTCTATATTACTAATTTCTCATATATTATTCTTTATTTTATTGTTATTAAATATTGCCTATATTAATTAATAATATAAAATATTGATGAGGTACGATTTAGGTGACCTAAGTACGCATTCGGCAACTCTCCCCTCTATAATAGGAAGAGAGATTATACATTTAACATCGTGGCGCAAGAGGAGAGAGAGAAATTTTCAGTATCTAGTCCAAATAACTGCAGTGGCTGGCAATAGGTCATTCCGTTTATCATTCTGGTGCAAGTATTTTTTTAACCTTTACAATACAAGGACAATTTACTTCATCCGTCTAAACATGGATCACTAGAATCCGACTGTTTTTTTCACCTATTTAGAATAATTCAAAAAATCTTTAAAAATTCACCAATATATTTTCAACTTTCTAGAATAGACATTGAAACTTCATTTTGGAAAATAATAAAATGTATACAATTTACAATTATCGAAAGACTCAAAGAAACTTGCACGAATAGGAATCGATCACTAATGATCCGACCTTGTACGGTAAGGGTTAATTTTTATTTTTTTCCGATGGTATATTCAGGATACAGTATTGCATCTTGCAATTTTTTTGTCAGTCTGTAATTGTTGGTTCGATAATACAGTCCGCGAGTTCTGCGAAATTGTTGCCGTTAACCGGGCGCAGGTTAATTTTCGTCGATGGGATGTACAAAATTCGGTAGCCGGTCGACAATTTCGCCGGTAACGATGCGTCATTCTCCCCGCGGGAAATCGAGCCGTGCGCGCGCGAGATCGAAGAGAAGATTAACAACTCCAACGACGATGAGCGATGGGAGGCACGTTCGATATGGACGGTAATTAATGCCGGCGGCGATCGCGATTCTGAGGGCGGTACCAAAAGGAAAACGACGAACGCAGGAGGCTCTTTGAAACGGCACATCGCCGCGGATTGCTCTATGATGTACCGCGCTGCGCTGCAGCATCAATGGAAGCTGTACCGCCAGCAGGAAGTGCATTGTGCCATTAGTTCTATTTAGAGATTAGTTCTACTTATTCGGCTAATTGAAGATAAGAGCTAAGCTCTTTTTTTTTCAATCCTATACGGAAAAGGGATTAACAGTGATTGTGCTACAGCAATTGAATCGAATTGTAACCCTTACAAAAATTTAGATTAAATTGTATGTCTAAATTAAAATAAATTGTCGAGATCAGTGTTTGATCTTACCCAAATCGGATAAAATACTCTCTTTTTATCCGTTCTCAAGTCTAATGTTCGATCAAGTTGTAAGTTTATCCGATGAAATTTTAACGGATAGGCATATGATGGTTTATATTCCGTTCACATATAATCGGAAATTACATTTCATCGGATAAAGGTGTTTGTCACTTCATCGGATAATCCTGAATCCAATCGAAATTGATCGGAGAAAGCACTAGAACGGTTATTTCCGATCAAAAGCACTGGACATTTTTCTCATTGTTAATGTGAAGATGGCTCGAAGTGGGCCGAAACGTTCGAACGCATATATGTAAGAGCATATGAAGATTATTAAAATTTGATTACTTATACAAGAATACGCAAAGTATAATGTGCGGAGTTCCTTTCATCTGTCCGTTAATTTAAAAATTTTATTTTATTGATACATTTAATATTAGCTAGTTTAATATTGAAAGATAGTAATTAATTACTTATTTGAAATATTAAAAGTACAATTTTTTACTGATTCAACACATATTAAAAAATGACATTGCTATCTTTCAGCAAATCTTTCAGTAAAATTGATACGATTTGTGTAACAAAGTCGGTGCAATAATTAAATTTTTATCATTTTTTTATATTTTCGTCTTTTAATACACAAACTTTCAAGTGTAATGATTAGTAAGATAGTAAAAAAAAAACGTGCACAATATAGAATTAGTATAATGATTAAAATTATTAAACACGCGTATCGTTGTTATAAGAGAAAAAAAATGAAAACGATTGAGAGATTAATCGATCGTCCTGCGACAGTATGCATCACAAGATGTATCATAAAATTTCCAAACGTTCGCCGTGTCACGATTTGATCGTTTGCTAGCCAGTCCTAATCGATCGGGCAATGCTTGGCACGGTTCGAGGGAGATACGGCACGCCCGTCATGTGCTACGTATGTACTTCGTCTTGCATATCGGAACATTTCCACATCGTTTACCGGTCGATTCCTATTTCACGCTAAGTGACAATTAAATAACACAAGCGCGAATCACACGAAACAATTCGTTCTGCGAGGACGCGTATTACACATTAAGATAGCATAATATAAATACATACCGCGCAACTGTTATTAATAAGAAAAAAGAAAGCACAGCACATTCCAGTTCTAAAGAAATAAACGGTACGCAAGTATAATAAATAGATGTGTAAGTTGTCCACAAAAGTGCATTAACAAGGAAGGCATAAAATTAAGTTTTAAAAATCAATTTCCTATTCCAATTGTAATACCAATTGCGTGTGTTCGCGCTTCTGTCAGATTTAATAATTTCTTTCGAAACGCGTGTATTATATATAAATTTAGAGAAACCGTGTCACAAAATCTGAAACCATAGGTTGAATAAGAGTAGCTGTTTATTTTTCGACGCTACTAAAATCTTTCACTACATACAAGCCATTTAGCATCAAAATACTGATCAGTAACATTTTTCTTAGCGTGAAAACGTGAAAAGTTACAAATTACTTTATTATAACTTTAATGGCAAAAATTTTTACATTTTTTACATTTTCGCTCTAGAAAAAAATTATTGTAACATCCTAGAACAAACATGAAAAACTGCCCTCTTTTTAAAAATATTTATAAACTATTTTTAAAAATAGCTTATTTAAAAGATTGATAAATAAAAATATAGTAGAGACGGCAAAATCCTCTTTGCACAAACATATGAACGAAGCGGCGCGGCGGCGAACCACCAAGTAACAAGATTTAAATTATTTAAAAATAAATTAATTAAATTTATTAGAAATAATACAACATAAAAAGTTAATTATTTTGTCAAAATAAAATTTTTATGCTTTAAGATGCTTTTTAGAATCTCAATTTTATTGATAAATAGCATAAATCATATCGTTCCCTTCAAAAGTAACATAACTAAAAAAAAGTGATTTCTGAATTATACATGAATAAGTTAGATAATTAAAGATTATACTCTATCAATGATTAAAAGTATACTAACTTAACTTCAAAATTTATCTGCCAAATAAACTAATTGTATCATTCTTAATGTTTTCCAAGAGATCATATAATATGTACCTTCTACAAGAATATCACATTTTTTTAAGTTATTGTTTTTGAAAGTAAAAAGGAAACTCTTCTACAGAGAATATGTAGAATTAAGATAGTTTTGATAATTGAAGTTTGACGAAGAAATTGTTTTCTTTTGAATTTAGATAATCAAGATAAATACATGGTAAACTGTTGGTGATATTTCGAGTTATGTATGTCACTTTTGAAAACTTTTCAAAATTATTCCGAATTTGTTATAGTAATCTTACACTATATCAAAATCGTTACAACTTAAAAAGGACATATATTTTAACAAAAATGACAAAAATGATATTTGATCATGTTTCGAAGAATATGTACTTTTTGTCAATATCATTTGATTGGTCATCAATAATTTTCTGTTAAATTGGAAATAGGTTTTCTCTTTTCTGAAAAACTTAATTTTTTAAGTTATCATTTTTGAAGGAAACAATATATACTTCTCAATTTTTATCACTGTGAGTAAGAAAAATTCATATAATGTAAAAAAATTCTTTTGCTGACATTTTTTATTTAAAATAGTGTAATAAGGAAAACATAGAAAAATCGCTTTTTAATTTATAACCGATATAAGTTAAATTATTCAATAAAAAATCATGAAGCTGTTTATATACGTAGATATAAACTTTGTTCAATCAAGCAAAGTTGAATGGCGGAGGATGCAATCAGTTTTTAATACAGACTATTAAGAGATCTCAACTTCGTATTGACTCAAGGACCAGCCACGTCACGATACTTTATTCTGCCTACAGCGTATCATGCCGACCAGAGTGGTTTTGTATGCATATTGAATGGAGGGGGGAGGTCTCATTGCCTGATCCAGTCGATCGATCATACCGCGAATGAAACTGGCGCCGTGAATGGCACTTATCTCCGTGGCAGACAAAGGGATAAAAGACGAGGACACTTACTAGTTAAACTCAAATGAGATTAGTACCAATTGCTCTGACATTCAGAATGCTTGACAGTCGTTTCCTGGCGACATCGTAGACAAGGGACATAGCTCGTATCATTATGTTATGTCGGGCACATTATATATTTCGTGCTATTAAAAAAATTCCATTTTCGGGGAGAACGATAAATTGTAATTATAATTATTATCTCTCATCGTCTAATCGATATCTAAACTGTTAACAATTTCTATCTAATCCCATTTCTCTTATTTCAATTAACCATCTCGCATCCGACTTCTATTTATCACAGTATTCCCATTGTCGGCGCGCGCAATTACGGTAATTACACTCGTAATCTAGATGCTCCATCAATCAATATGTATATAGACAGATAAACGGGGCTCGTTAGGGCCCGAAAATTGACCATCTTGTTTATTCGTCAGCATAATTGGCGTGATGCGTCGAGAAAAGGAAGGTTCGTCGATCGATGGCCATCGCGCTTTTTTTCCCGCGTGGGTGAGCGGCTCATCAGGGCGATGCGAGTATTGATGAGAGGAGCATCGGACGTGTATTGTCCTGTTAGACAAGCTGCATGGCGCGCCGGACAAACGACCCCGCCATGGATGGATGGATAGACAGACCCGGTCGTTGACAATTACAATGAATCATACACGATACGTCAGTCTTGAGACTCGTGCTCGGTCATGCTAGAGCACGTCTCCTCGGCCACTATCCCTTCTCTCCGATCCAGCGACTTGTGTTCGCGTTGCTTACATCGTTGCAGCTACGCAAATCACTGCCACTTGGTTTAGACCTGGATGATTGATACAAGTTGCAATGAAGCCCATAAAAAGTAACTTAGCTAGCGATATTTTATGTAATATTAAACCGATGGTAAGTGTATTCACTGATCTGCGTGTTTGTCTACTTTGTGACATTTTTTCTCAAGTTTAGTGCTAGGAAAAATAAAAAATATAAAATAATTTTATGCTGCGCGCGAAAAATGTTCTGATTAAACTTATAAAAAGGTCCAATAGGAATAGCATTTTGATACCAAAATTTCAAGTTGTGTTAATCAGAAATTTTGTTTGATCTAAAATGCCATTTTTGTTGAGCGTTTTTGTTAATTTAATCAAAATATTTTTCTCAGCTAGAGATCCGGATTTTTAAACACCAACATGTACATGTGATACGACACAACCTGCGTATCATAGATATTATAATTTTCTGTAATTGTTTATCGGACTTTTAGCGCAACTTTGAATAATTAAATAGATATATTGATGTAACAGATTATACTTTGAATAATTAAATAGATATACATTAAATAATTGATAATTCTGTTATACATTGAATATAATGTTGCAAATATTTAAATTATATTTAAAAATTATATTATTTACGCGTATTACTTGGTACGTTGTCGGAATTTAAATATAGCAGAGAATGTACATAATTGGCTGTATATCTTTGTCACCAATTTTTCATGTTCTCGAGCTCGTGAGGCTTTTCTCCTTCATCTCTCCTTTTTGCTTGTATATCGATAATCGCCCTGTTAATCATCTTCGACTCTTGTAAATCACGTTATACTTGTGGATAAATGATAGACTGTAGCGTGTACAAGGTCACTGGCACACGATGTCGAAGAAATTCTTGTAGTTATCGTATAATATTATATTTGCATAAACCAGTCACGTTATACCAAGATGTGGGTGACAATAAGAGACAAAACTGAGAAACCTGAGCATATCCTTGTTTTTCATGTTTCACAAGGAAGTAATCAAAAACGTGTAACACATGTAATAATCATAATATACATATGTATGTATATGCATGTATATATACATAAATAGCAAGAATATATTATCATTTGTATCTAATTAATTAACATTATCTTTATTTTTCGAAATTCTATTTTGATATTTAAATTATTATCATTTTGTATTTGATATTATTGTAATATTCGATAAAAAGATTAATTTTCTGTTTTAAGTGCCATAGTACATTTCTCAAAGATTTTTCCATGTTGATGCGTTGGCAGAATTTGCGTAGCACGTCAGAATATTGAGTAAATTGAATATTGAGATGAAATAAATAAAAAATAACGTTTTTGGCCATTTTCAATATTTTTTTTTATAGCAAAACGACATTTTTTTCTAAAAATAAGATTCAAAGCACATAGAAATACAATTCAAAAGCTTTTAAATGAATTTTAATTCATAATCATACAATTTATCTTCGCCAAGTTATAGCTAAGTTGTTTGAATTTTAGATTTTTTGTATCATTACACCAATTTAACAAAAATCTTCACTTTTTCTTTCAAAGTATCATAGTACATTTCTTGAAAGTTTGTTTACGCTGTATATGATTTTTATTATGTAATTAATCAATTCAGTAAAAAAGTGATTTTTTTTGTTGAACTGCGTAATTATATAATAGAAAGTTTAAAATTCAAACGTCATAATTTGACAAAAGTAAATCATACGATCATGAACAAAAATTCATTTGAACGTACTTGAAAGCTCTTGAAATTGTACTTTTAGACTTGAATAGGAGAGAATTTAACAGTGTTATTTTTCTTCTCTGTTTTTTTAGTTCGAACATCTAAGTTCTTCGTTGTCGTTATCAATACAAGTTTTCTTCGTTATCATCGTCAATATAGGTTTACGATCCCAAGTGTCTCTTTATCAAAATTTGCTTTTCAATAAACTCGTTCCTTTCTCGGAACCAATGAATATCACAGGAGAGATAGAATATCGGTTGTCCGATAAGCATTTTTCTTTCGAGCTACAAGAGTGCTATCTTACTCACGGTCTGGTCGATAAAGATTTCCACAACCCTCGTCTTTCACGGATTATCATAGTTACGTGTGATTCGAAAAAAGTGGCACAGATGTCTAGTCGAGTGGAGGATTTCTTTACGAAAGAAATTCTCGCACGCACGTGGAACCGTTTTAGTCTTTCCACAACTCGATCTTTTCTAGGGGATAGCCGACTCGGAGCTCGTCTATCAAAGCGAACGTTATTGAATGACTTAATATAACATGATATGTTGCTTCCTATGCCATGTGATCATCATCCTGGTCATGAATACCGTCTGGAAATACTAATAGCGAACTATCATTATCGTATGTGAAATGCTATGCAATAATTTGGATTATAATATAGCCAGTATAATAAATGTAAGAAATATTTACTTTTATGAGAGTTATAAGCTTCACTCTTTTCAACTATACAGGAAAATAAAAATCTACGCAAATAATATATAAATACGTATAAAAGTAAACATGAAAACTTTGTGTTTTTCTATCTCGCGTTGCGAGGCAAAAACATGAATAAAAATGGCGGAAGCATGAAAGAAATTTACGAGTAACATATGGTGGGGACGAGGCCCCGTTATATTGTGAAGTTTCCAAAGAGGTTCTCGGTTGTTGCCCAATTCCTGAGTACCAGAGCGACGGCTCTTCCTTTCTAATCGTGGCCCAGTTTTCTGAGTAGGTGATGATCTAATACGATGAGACCTGTAGGCGTGTGAAGCAACCAACAGATATAGTTTGCCGCGTGCAAGGTTCGATATACACCATTCCATGGTACACATACGTTGATGTCTCTTGTTCGATTCGTTCATCATACATGCTCTGAACACAAACTTTCGTTCGCGTATCTACGTGGGTAGATGGTGCCTCGGGCTTGTTTGCCCACACACTCGGGCACCTCTCGGAGTGTGCGGATGCACAGCGAACTCCTCGCGAATGGTAGGAACCGGAAGATATACGTCGATTGTTGTGTTTATTATAGCGAATCGCCATATCGCGGCATTGGATGAAATTGCTTCCATAAAATATTTTTATACAGATTAGGAACGTTTTAACTTTATTGGGATTCTACTTTTTCTAAGTAAAGTTGTAGAACAGAACATTATAAAAATAACGAACTAGCAATGTAAAAATACAATGCTAAAGGAGAAAATCTTTTTTGTAGATTTTAGAAGAATGTAAGAGATTCTTTTAATTATCTTTCTATATTTGTAATTATTCTATTTATGAGAAAAGATAAATATATTTATATAAAAATAAACATATTTTTATACGAAAAGTTTATTTCTCTCTGATTTGCGAAAAAATACGTACGAGAATTTAAATTTTCAAAACACCTTTTGTTTCTATCCCTCAGTTAGAACAAATGACGATGAAAAGATACAAGCTTGAAAATACGACGGAAGAAGATGATCTCGCAGGAGATAATAATTCAAGGAAGAACAAGAATTCGGCGGGCTCCCTATAAATTCGGTTTGCACGCGCGGTTATTTCGCTCGGTCTAGTTATTTTGGGCGGACGCGGTCGAAAGGTCGATTTACATAACAAGAGCCTAAACTCACGTAATTTACATTTCCTTTCCATCCCTCTATTCTCTCGTCAGCAGCGTATATGCATGCGGAAGAACTGAGATCGTACCACGCGGTGAAAAATCGATAACGTATAATGCGATTTCTGGTCATGTTACGTTGAATTAAAAGTGAATTGTATTGATAAAATATTTTCACATATAAAGTACTAAAATGATAGATATTAAAAAATATTTGCCAGAAGTATATAATATAATACAAATACAATACTCTTTATAAAATTTGCAATGCATATATGTTTTCAAACAATTAATATTTTAATTTGAGATGAACTAACATTTGTTAGAAGATAAATTGCATAAAATATATCTGCAATTATATGTAAAAATTATTTACGATTACATCTCCTCTCTTTAGATGTTTAGTTAAAAACTATTCTCTTTAAAATTTTTAGTATTCTGAAGAGTGAAATCTCATTCTTAAAGTTTGAAAATTAAGTCACAATCTTTTTCAAGACTGGCTCAATTTTTATTCTTTAGAGCGAGATTCCGCTCCAAGGAATTTAGAGAGTAACTTTCGTTTTGAATATAAATCTAAAAAAATAAGATATCTCAAAAATTATATGAATACATCTCTTAAAAATTATAGTTAAATATATTATGCATGAGAACGTTTTAAATCTCGAACATGTTCGTTTTGATAGAGGAAAAACGAAACGAGGAAGGAAGTTGCTGCACCATGACGACCGATGTTTCCGTTTGGAACAGCGTCGGCATAGACGAAAACTCGTCGGCGGAATAAAAGTTCCACCAGCATGCCGGAAGTAACAGCCGTTACGCTATTATCTATCTCGTTTTTCATCCACACACGTTTTGATGTAGATGTGAATGTGATCCAGGTAAACGCCTACGAACAATGGTTGCACATGGTTCCAAAATAACAAATGATTTTCTTTCCTGAGAGGAACAAAATTCCCAAATAAAATTTCATATTCCATAAAAAGATATATTATTATTTTTTTTATATCGCTGTACATTACATGTAAAAAATTGTAGAAATTACAATGTGCATATTTGATATAATTAAAATGTATATAATTTAAATGTATAATAACATAAATTCAGGCCTTTACATATTTCAGCTGTATTACATTGCTCGAGTAATGTTAGAAGCTTCATATTTGTTCTAACTATATCATGCGGATCGAAACTGAAACACCCATTACAAGGGTGAACGCCGCACCCTTGAGTACAGGGGTTCGATGCATCGTGCAGGAAACCATACGTAGTTGGAAAGGAAATATCTAACACTGAAGGGGATGTGCTCGAAAGCGAAGGGGCTTCTTTGTGAAATCCGTTACCGAGAAATTCATGAATCAAGACGAATATTTATCTAATTATAAAATATAAATTTACTTTTTTGGAATATTCAGCATTAAAAACTCTTATCCATGTCAACAATAAAATTTTTAACTTATTAAATTTGTTTTTAACTTTATGATAATTATGATACGTAATTTTCTATCAGATACAAAAAATAGCTATAATTCTAACTGGAACAGTAAAATATTTTTTTGCGTGTAATTTATTGATTTCTTTTTAATTTTAGCTTCATCGTCGGAGAATATTGCGACACCAAATTGCGACCTCGAGAGTTTTCTAATTAATCTTATGTCATATGACTTGAAATATCACCATATAAAAGATTATTGATGTTCACGCATTTCAACGACCTGTCGAAATAGTCATTTCCTCCTGTCCCTACAGCGAACATGTACGTTGTATTCCTCGAAGAACATTTACACAGTCGGATGCTTTTACCCATCCCAATTACGCTCTCACTGAAGTGTCGATTAATGACCGACGCAGCAATGTGCACTGCGACCTTGTATAAATTTACGTCGACTTAGTCACGCCTGCTTCTTCTCCCGATGCTGTTATACAATACATTATATCGCTTATCCAAATAATAATCAATGCCAAAATCTTAATTTATGGAACTATCGCCGCGTAATATGTAATATGGGATTAAACCAGCTCATATAGATATGAACAAGGTATTGCGATGCATTAATTGAGGAGCAGACTTTCAAAATGCGTTTTGTCCAAAATTTCATTTTTTTAGTTATAGAGATGACGTAGTCAGTGTTGAAAGACTCATATTATAAGCTACTCTGAGATGTTCAGAAAACATTTTTTCATTATTAATTTACAGTATGTGCCAAAAAAATGCGACTCTCTTTTAATCACTATTATGTTTGCTGAGTGTGACACAGTAATGCAGTGATTATAATTAAAGGAAATCATATCGAATAAATATTTGGTAGAAGGACAAAATATTTGTGTTATAATCAAATTTGCCCTCGTCCACTCACTTTATTTAACTAAACCGACAACTGAAGTATTGAGTTGTGAGAGTCGCATTTTTTTGTGCATATTGTATTTGCTGAAAAAACATTTCGAAGTGCATTATATTTTTCAACTAAAGACAAACAAAATGCATTTATTTAACATTTTTAGCAATTGTTTAGCAATTTTGTTTAATATCTCACATCCTGATTGACATATTATTATTTTCTGTAAAGTGCGTAATGTTCTTGTGTGTGGAGTTTCTTTCTTTCTCATTTCTTGAAAATTACAAATTTTGGATAAAACGCATTTTGAAAGTTTGCTTCTCAAGTAATCTATAGGGATAATTTAATTCTTCAAGATGTTGCTGATTCCTTTTTTAAATCATGGCGAATTTGGTGAAGTAAAATACAAAACAATAATTTTTTAATTTAATTATAAGACTTTTGTTTTCATTTTGTGGAGATGACATCTGATAATGAGTAGTGATAAAGTAGTGATAAAGGATTTAAGCTATTATTATATTTAGTCACAGTTAACGAAATTGATTCTGAAATTATCATTTCGTTGTATATCTCGCGCTTTACTCGCGCTTCTGCAAATTTTCTGCTATGACTGAAATATGATCGTAATAAAGGTATACTTATTCGCAATCGCGTCGCTCCGACTTTCGCT
Source organism: Mycetomoellerius zeteki (assembly GCF_001594055.1). Lineage (NCBI taxonomy): Eukaryota > Metazoa > Arthropoda > Insecta > Hymenoptera > Formicidae > Mycetomoellerius > Mycetomoellerius zeteki. The sequence goes on from NW_017257323.1 coordinate 159,471, forward strand.
TCGATATCCCGAAGAGCATGTCGCGTGGGTGTTTAAGAATTACATGCCGTTCTCGCGCAACGCGCGAACTCCGACCCCGGAGTTCTCTTGTCCCCAATTTCGAAACTTAACCTCTCGACGACGACCCTATGCTAAAGTGCTACCTAAGTTAATCGTTTAATTAATTCTCCCCGTCCGGTCGTTCGCATCACTTTCACCCAATTAACCGCCTCCTACCCACTTTGCCCCGTACTTCTATGTCGCGAATTTGAGACGAAGTGTGGAATGTAGAATGTAAGAGAAAAAAAATTGGACCTTGTGCTATATGAGTACATGTTCTTTCACGAAACATCAGAATAATTATTTAAATGAATAATTGTCCGCTAAACAGGAATTGAAGAAAGAGGGTGTCTGTTGCAGTATGAACAGTGTTGTCGAACTGTCATGATGTTGAAAGAAGGCAATTTAAGTAATTTGTATTGCGTGTGTATAAAGTTACAAGATGTTTCTCGATCTGATATCATAAATGATTTTTGAACGATGTGATAAAAATATGAATTTCAGCCGGCTTCAAAAATAATAATAATAATCATAATCTTTTATCTCTTCTCATTAGTGTACAAATTTTTTAATAATTTATTATCAATAAATTATCAAAAGTAATTTATCAGTATACAATAATTTGTTTTATGTGTTTTTACTATATAAAATTAAATTATAAATTGATTTGATTTTTATATTCTTAATTTTATTTGATTTGAAGATAATGAAATTTTACAGTTTCACGCTTGAAATATGAACATTATAAATGGCACGAAGGAAGATTTTTAAGCGACATTATTACCTATTATATTATTTCTCATCTATAATAACAGGATGTGTTTCTTTGCATTGTAGATTTAACATTAATTAAAGAGGCTTTTGATTTTATATGTGTACTTCAATTTTACACGCTTTGAAATAACGATCAAAGTGAATTATTATGTCTTGATGGCCTTTGTTTCACCTCACGCAATCAAGGAGTAAAATTCACAGTATCTCGTTAAGGGCTGAGAGTTATCTGTCGGCGCGGCGGATCAAGAAAGACGACAGAAAAAGACCTACGGGGAAGCGGGCGGAAAATGAGAGAAGGGTTTACGGTCGCTTGTGTCTCAAGGTTCATTCAGGCCTCACCACTCAACAGCGTCTCAGTTTCCATACGGCGTATCACTTTCAGACCCTTCGAAGCCATTCTCTAATTCTACGTTGTTGTCGTCGTCTACGATAATATTATATAATACGGTTTTCTGGTCAGGCGGCAGCGATATTAAATCGGCCTCAAAGTCAACTTGAATATCACGCAAGTGAGATTACAGTTTATTGTCAGCAAATATTAAACTATAATGTGCCACAAAAATATATCGTTAATGTAAAACGATATCTTCCGCTATATACACATTTGGAAAATTTATATGAGAAATTACAAGAATAAAATTGTTTTATGAAATGTAATACATTCAACATAACTTATACTTTTAATGTATATTAAAAATGAATATCTTTTTTTCTCGAATTTAATTTTAAAGTGAACAGTTTCGTTCAACACTTCGAGCAACACTCGAGGATTAATTAAGAGGGTGAATTAAGATAAGCAATTAAGATAGCGAAGTGCAAACACTTCACTTTCTCACATTATATTAAAGAGTCATGCAACTTTTTATCTGAAATATTCGTGATTATTGGTCGTTTTGAATAAATATGTAAGACATTTTAAAGAACATAATCGAAATTTTTTCATACTTGCAGCTGAAATGACATAACGTATATACCTTGACATTTAATTAGAGATACTCATCTCGTGAGAAACAATTATTAAGGTCAGATATGAATAACGCAGTACGTGATACATAAAGCGATAAACGGTAGGTTAAAACGGAGAGAAAGTCTCGCAGGATGCGAAATTATGTTTGCGCTTCGGCTCGTCTCCGACTTCCTCCTAGTACGCGAATTTATACATCGTCGTGTCGCGGTACCGTACGCTCCCCAAGTTTACCTGCGCGTGCAATCATAAATCGTAAACGCCACGAAATTCAGTCTCCCGCAAGCGCACGGCGACCGCCGTGAATTATAGAGTGATAGCATCACAGGTAACATCACGGGTCACGTTACGTCACGTAAAAATTTCACCCTGTAAAATGGTAGCCGTGAGACGTGTCCGTAACCACTCCACGGGATTCGTAAAATGCTTTGCATAATTGTATAATTCCTGTAACTGGAAACTAACTTTTTAAGTCAACTCATTGTACTTGATTTTCAAGACTTGATGTTTTATCTTTCTCCCATCACGTTCTTTTAACTCTCTATCATCATGTTATTAAAAAACAACTTTTTTTTACTACTTTTGTTAAAAAATGATTTAGAGTAAAATTTTTCGATATTTACGCAATTGCTATATATCAGTACATAATTTTTCCGGCTGATAAAAGTACTATACATAATTTCACTGTTCAATGCTACATATATTATATTTCCATCTTCAGTTTTTAAGCATGTCTGTAATGTCACAAATAATTTAATATTATCGATGCTAATATAAGTATGCATCTTTAAAAAAATCAATATAATTATTTTCAAATAATTCTTAATTTGGAGAATAATTTCACATTTGTATTTAGCTAAATTTTTAAATATTTCAATAAAACTGTTTTTTCCGTGTAGCCATTTAGATTGGCAAAATGCGTATTATTCTAAAAATTGTGTATCATCTTCACTAACGGTTGTGTTTGATAATGAACAGAGTCAGAAATTGAATGCTATATAAATTAAGTAAGAGTTTTCCGGACTCTCACACGTTCGTTCGCCTTGACAACATTCCGCAGTTCGTTGACAGTTACGCAGCGATCCGCGGAATCGAAGAGACATAATTTACATCAATACGATACGTTATCAACGATACCCGCCGTACAGGCTGAATTCGCTGATTCGCATACTTGAGAGGTGCGTCGAACTCCCCGTTCAGACCTGCGCCTATATTAAGCGGTCCTTGACACTGTCAAATGCGCTACCAAGTGCAAGCGAGCGTTAGACGCTTTTAGACGGGACCGACAAGTTTCCCGAGACAAAGCTAAAGACGTACAGCGTCTCTTATTCAGTGATCTGTTCACAGGAGTGTGGGTATGAAAGTGTTCATATGTGTGTGCGTTTAGGGGAGACTTAAATATAGCTGCAGAGGGTGGCACTCTCCGCAATATATATGCTCTCGCTAACCACTAAACCCTGAAATAGCTCTCGCCCGTCTCGTGGACTCTCTATTCGAGACGCGTAGACATTACTCCGTTTATATAGTCTTCTGAACAACAGATTATAAAATCCTACTGGTGGACCTCAAACGCTAACGACATTCAAGATTCACAGAGAAATTTCTCTCCCTGTAAAGTAATATATTTTTATTATATTAAATATTTTACGAATATTCTTCAGTATTTCACGCTAGCAATCTTATTTTTAAGTAAAATGCAGAAAGAAGATTTATTAGAAAATTGTAATAACTAAATTGTAATAATTAAATGGAATGAAGTAAGCAATTAGCATATTTATATTGTATTATACGGTTTTTAATATTTTTCATTACATCAATTATTAATTCACTGGTAACATTCATTCGTGAATCAGCTTGTTTATTTTTCGTCGACGCGTTTTAAATTGTGGTTCACTTGCAGACTTCGAGTTTGTTGGCACTAATTTATTACATGACATGAATCTTTTACGACGTACACGAATGTAAAATCATAGCTGACCGGATGTTGCCCGACCCGAAGATAGGGTCTCGCAACCAAACAACATCTCGCGGCTATTCCATCGCGTGTTTCGGAAAAGTAAAAGGGTAAAGCGCCGACGAAGGGAGACGAGCGCGACGGCCGGGACAGGCAATTAGCTTGCAGAAATTATAACTACTTTCCATTTCTCTAACATGCCGCGCCACAAAATCTGTCTGACTCTTCTAGGACTATCACCTTGCTATAAATTCTCGAGTTACATTGAACATGCTACGTAAAGCTAACTTAAATACAGTCAAAATAATCAAAATTTTCGTTTTTACATTTATCTTCTAGAGCAATATGTAAAAGAGAAAATATCTTTCTGAAGAATTTATCTATATTTAGAAATACAATTGCCTTTGTATTTTTATTTTTTGTTCAAAACGAGCTTGAGCCATGCGAAAAGAACGATTTTGCTAAAGTATCTAAAAATTTAAGGAGATATAAATCTGAAAAAAATTGTATTGGGACCATTAAAATAATTATGTAAAAAAACTCAAACATAATGAGCAACTCTGCAAAAAGTTTAAGATTTATAACAACCAGTTTGAGCGTCCTACATAAGTATTTGGACAATCTATAAAACAAAATTATTTTCGGATCTATATCTGGCCAAATTTTTAGATATTTCAACAAAACCGTGTAGAAAATGGAAAGGAACGTATGGAACGTATGGAATTAAATCTAATTGTATAGTAATAGAATTCAATAGCGTCGCATGATCCAGATTCAGGTTTGTTTTGAAACAATAACAGGTTTCGCCATATTTCCCATCAATAGAAATGTACGCGATATACCATTATATCGCTCGATATATCACGTCCCTTTGTTCCATTTATGCCTCGCCGTTCGCAACAAGTCCACCACGGCAGTACATAAATATTCGCAATCTTACGAATGGATCTCGACACGTCGATGCTCGAGAGGTGAGTATGCTTAACCCGAAGTACGACCCGCGCGTTTAAAGGATTCCGCTGTTCACACCGTTCGAGGTACTTCGCTAATGAAATGCTAATGAGAGGCCGCGTCACCTCGCCAGGCGGATCGTGAGAATGCCGAAGACGTACAGCGGAACGTCGAATGCACGAATAAAATCAGTTTCGAGTGAACTCTTAAACTGGATTTAAAATTTCCATAAATCCGATTTGATCGAATCAGCTCATTCTGTTCACAACGCTGTCTTTTAATTCTTCAGATTTAAATTCACAGTACAAGTTTGCTTTAGAATACGCCTCTAAATAACGTTTTCACCATCTTTACTTTTACGACACTTTACCGTTGCTTTGATGTTCTTGTCGTTATTTGTTAGCCATACTTTACGACTCGGCGTTTTCTACGATGTTTATACATCGACTGTATTCAAATCGGCTTACAACGTCAACCAAACAGCCCTGATTCTATTCAAATTTCTTCAGGATTGATCATCACTTTAGCGCGAGAGGAGAAAGCGTGGTTCTCGCAAGTTTCGCATAATTCGCGACTCTTCCCTCTGTCTCGTTGTCTCCACTTCTCGTTGACTTCGAGTTTTCGCGTTAGAGCGTCGCGACGTTGGTGGGCCGTCGATTATATTCACGCACGAACGTGGCTGGTAATCTCAGGCGGACGAACTGTGCATCGCTGCTCTGTGCGCGTAAAGCCGGGCTAATTCCTTTCTCCGTCCCTCCCTTCCAAGCGAGAAAATTTATGATACCGGCATATACATGTATTAGAGTGATGCAGGCGCGAATCTATTGGCTCACGGATCACAATTCCGTGGGAATCCGAAAATATCATTAATTAAAGTAATCAAATTATTTCTTCTCATAATATCATTCAGTCATACACAATGTTGATTATTTGCACAATCAAGAAATCACGTATGACAATTGTTTTAGTATGATTAAAATTGCAAGCTATTGATAAGGCAAATTCCTTTAAGATGATAGATAATATGTAGAATTTAGTTTTCCATATAATTTCGAGTGAAGAGACTGTAACAGCATTTAATCCTTCATCTGCAATTTAGATCTTGTTTGGTACAAAGCAAAATTTTGCTTACAAATTTCTTTCTCATTTTTGCTCAAATTTTAATTTTTATTAAATAAAAGTTTTAACATTTAAGTTAAAAACAGTTTTATTAAAAATAATTTTTAACTATTTAATAATGTGATGAAAATGTTAAAAAAAGTGACCCTGAATTTTTTTACATTTTTTGATAATCGAAAAAACTTAAACTAGATAAAAAGACTCAAATTACAGATGGAAGGAGTCAAAATAAAAACGTAGAGTTAATTTAAGATTTACTAAGACATTTATTGTTGCAAATAATTGCATAAAGCAATATTGAATTTTGGATTAAAAAAAAAACAAAAGAAACATCGACGAATGGTGAGATGCAAAATTAAATGCTATGCCTCCTCCGTGTTTTATGCAGCAAGAATTGCTCGTCGGGAATAAATACTTCCGGCAAAGCACTTTCGATGTTAACAAGGACTTAATGATACGTGTTACCTTGCATTGACGATAAGAGAGATGGAATTATCTGGGATACGTACCTGAAATAAAAAAAAATAATTTTCATAATTTCACACATTTATTTTATGAAAATCGGAGATGTATATATTCGATTGCGTAACTACAATTACACACGCGTAAGTGAAAAATGTCATTCGATCAAGGCGGTTCTTCGTGCCTAATCACATTTCTATTGTGAATTTATACAATTTCCAGTTTGAGTTAATTGATTATTTGTCGATCTTGAAATACAGGTCTAAACTGAAGCCGGAATACGACAATTTGATAATTTTGATGCTCATAGGCATCTTAAAAGGATCTTAATACAAAATCTATAAACAATTTAATTGCAAAAAATATTACCTCAGCCGGAGATCGAACGATTTTTTTTTCGATGCCCAACCCACTAGCAGAAATTCAGAGCAATCGAGAAAAAACACATCGCGTTATTTCAACGTCAGTGTATATTTTAGAATTTTTTGATGTTGATATTTGTCGACGAGACAAAGGGTACTGTTCGCTAACCAAAATCCGATGGAATTTGTTTCTACAGAAAAGTTAAAATCGTTTGGATTTTGTCCAGCGATAAACTCATCACGTATAGTTATACATTGCAGGCAGTTACATTCTTCCGCCTTTACTTCTCTAAATTGGACGTTGCCTTTTAGCCATTGGATTGTAGCCAGTCTTGCACTGATCTCTCTTTTTCTTTGTTCAGTATTATTATTCAGTGCACTGTCGTAATAATACGCGTCATACATTTAGTTTAAATTACGTATCATCTAAAATCGTATGAACTTGTATTGGTTATTAATTTGTCAATAAAATTATATTTTATATCATTGTATTGTTGCTTTAAATATAATTATTTATATTTCATCATTCATACATTTCATTATCTGTTTTTAAAAACTTTTTTTAACATTTCCTTTTAAACATTTTTTTAAACATTACAATAATGGTAAAATTTAATATTGATATTTATTCTTGCCTTGTTGCTGGTTATGTAATCCTAACCGAGGTGAAGCGATTAGATAACAGCGTTACTTCATCGAGGAGAAAATACCATTGCAGCTGCAACAGGCAATCTATTGCCTCTTTACAGTTTTATGGGTGTATTATGGATTTATATATATGTATAACTCGGCAAAATCCCAAAAATGATTCCACAATTGCCATAAAAGCCCGACTAGGGGAATCATTGTTGCAAAACGAGTTCGCAAAAGGCGTGTTGCATATTTATGCGACGCCCACATCGCCTTGCGAAATGCATCGCGCTGGATATTAAAGGGATAATAAAGTGCATTATCTCGAAGGGTGCATGCGCGGTCATCCTCGCGATCGTAAATGCCATCATGTACGTGAATTGTTGGCGAAAGTCGTTAGGGATTTACAATCCGATCACTCGTGTATGCGACACAGAAGAGATAATTAACATCTTAAACGCTAAGGCTCTTAAGATGAACGCAAGAAACGTGCATTTCTTACTATTAATAATTTGATCAAATTTTTAATGCTTTTTAATCAATAATAATCACAATCTAAAACAAATAGTAATACAGTTTGGAAGTATGAGTATAAAAAAGTACGTTTTGTAATTAAATGTTAAAATTTTTCAAAAAAAATAGTTTCTTGAAATATATATATATATATGTCACCTAGATATAGGTGATTAAGTAAAAATAAAATTAAAATTAGAAATAATTAAATAAAGTGCAAATTCTGAATAATTATTTGTTGAAAAAAAATGTTTTAATAAAAAAATCGGATTTTTCGTAGTATTATGTTGTTCACTTTAAATAACTTTCGCGCATCTTCATGGTCATCGACGCGATAAACGAGCGAAAAGTTCTGAAACGACTGTCAAATCTCTCGACTGGATGCCATAAAAAAAGCTCACACCACTTGTATAATATACATGCAATATTATCACGAGAAAACTTGACTGAGATTATTTCTTCGAACTTTTTATAACAACAGCAGTTTGGATTGCCATACTAATCGTTCGCAAGAGAAGAAATTCGCGACACGATAAGCTTCCCTTCTTTGGCGGCGAGGTCGTTAAGGAAAGTACCACATCTCGCGTTTCCTTCGAACTTGTTAGGGATATCCATTATCCATGCTTTTACGATTCTTAAATTGGCAACCTCTTCTTCCCCCGTTATTTCCTCACAAATGCACGATACTTTTATTTGCTCGGTTACACATTCCTGTACCTTTGGACATCCTTCGGACGTATCGCATATCATGTCAACATTGCAATCGTTCTCACGATTCGCGTCTATCGAATCGGAGAAAACTCTTCTGTGATAAGATGAAGAAGAGACTTGACGAATTAAACCGTTTCTACCAATATAAATTAACTTAATCTCGGTTCAATTTCTTCATCTTTTTCTAGTCCCAAGAATTAGAAAACGTATGTTTTGCAACGAAAGACTCGCAGCGTATTTAACGTTAAGCGTAGGTGTTTTATAATAATTGATATTGAGAATGAAATGATGTATAAATCTATTAAAACAATAGATATTTTTAATTAATATCTATATAAAAACAATTTCAAACAAAATATACTAAATTCATGTATACATAGGTATATACTATATATGTATATTGTACACAGGTTCCGAAAATCGTGCAACTGTACGAAAGAGATAATTTCTCATATAAAGGTAAGTCGAAAATATATATAATAGAATAAAATTGTTTTTGTATATAGAACTCTGTTTTTGAAAAAATCGAATTTGAATGTCATCTTCATTTAAGAGATAATATCATATGGGTATATAATATCATTTATTCGAAGAAATGAAAAATTCGAACACATTACCATCGGTATTTTAATTCGTCTTTAATTTACCAAGCAAGAATGTATCTGCGACATGAATCAAATAAATTAAAACTTATTGCATTATTTCAAACTATATCAAATCCATACTGAGAGAAATAATAGGTCTGTTCGCGTTGCTTGAAATCCCCCAAAATTTTTCCACTTAAAAGGAGATAAATATACATATATTCGGATGTTGATACGAGAGAAAGTGAAGATGCTGAGAGTAAAAAGTACAAGCACCGCGAATAGACACTTAGGCCAGAATGCATAGTCCGTTCTTAATCTCAAGCAAAGTCTTAAGATGCTAATACGGCTCTTTGATTGATTCATGCACTAGCTTAAGACCATTTCGAATCTTGAGCACCGTCTACGGATTCCGTCCCTAGTGTTGAATAGTCAGATAGGGTAAACAGATCTTTATACGAAAAAAATTATTGTACACCTTTGACTTATCTACTTTTGACTTACTATACGAAGAATCACTTCCTTTCTAGTTGTACTTTTTACTGTATGATTTCTGAAACATCCTGTATGTATCAGAGTTGGTAAAAAAACATGTTTTAAACAATTTAAAACATGCTAAATTGATGTTTTTAATATGTTTTAAATATGTTTTTTTAATAGTACTGTTTAAAGCATATTTGAAGCATTAAAAACATATTTAAGAAGAAACACAGTATATTTTATTCTTAAAAAAAAAAACATTAGTCTTTACCAACCCTGTTATTTATTTTCTATTTATAAACGTATGTATAAGATTTTTTATTTATTTATTTTTCTGCGTATCCGTTACGGTAGTCTAAAAACGTTATATATGAGAGGTATACTAACGAAGAATTCCGCACTCCGTTAATCCGTGAACATTCGTTGCGGACGGACCTCCCACGTATTCCACCTGATAAATGTACCGAGGAGGATGAAGAAGCGATATCGGAATGCACGCGAATGATTGTGCGCAAAGGTCATTGGATACACGCCAGATCTGCATTTCTTTTCTCATGAGATGAATATGTCGGAGACTAAGATGGATCGCGTAGTTTTTCCCGTCGCGCTGACAGATTCAATTTACATAAAAAACGACCCTCCGCATCATCTCTTACCTGCTATATTCGAATCGCATGCGATGTCCGAAAATAAAGGTAAAATAAAAATAATTAAATAACACGCCACGTAGAATATATCATGACTGATAACAAAAGTTGGCTACTTTCTGTTAAAAAGGTATCTATTATATAAAAGCTACTATTTTATTATATTAATAAAATAATATATGTTTTTAAATTATCTGAATAGAATCTAAATAAAAATTATGATTTCAATGAATTGCATAAATCCAAATATTTTTCTTTAATGAAGTTGTCATTAACGATGCAATACAACTGAAAAATTTCTAAGATACATGATGATTATAAGATTCTCGCGAATGGAAACGCGATACTGCGTCTCATATTCCCATTCTCAAGAAGATCCAATTTGCAATTTGTTATCACGGTCGTGACAGAGTACTTGAACTATTCATCATACCGACACTGTCCTCTTTTTGCTACAAAAACGCCACGAACTGCAATGAAAGACGCAAAGTACTGAGGAAAGGCATAATTTTCTTTTATGACGTTTCCATCATAATAAAATACGGTTCGTTCGAAGCACATCACCGTGGCTGTAATTTTAGTGGTACAGAAAGATTTAGTTGTTTCTTCATTCTATCGTGTATCAATCGTAAAACTCGAATTTCAATCACAATTTCTATTCCAACTCGCTCCGGAATCCATAAACTTTTTCATGTGCTTTGAACATTTCTCACGCTCGCGCACAAGATTGCCGTATATAAGTTTACCAGACTTTAATCTCGAAATGCCCTTTTCAAAGAATCATATATTTTCCTTAATTAAATTTAAGATAATATATCTTAGAATAAAGTATATGTAAGAAAGGATTTACAAAGCTACAGCTCTTTACACGTGAAAATATAATTTCGCAGAACAGTCATATATACGAGTAGAGAAAAAGAGAGGAGAGAGAGAGAGAGAGAGAAAGAAATTAACTGTCATAAACTTCGCAGCAAGCCGAAGAATATTTCTACGCAAAAATTTTTACTTTTCTTACTTCTGTCGTATTTGTACGGTATATCTACGCAAAATTTAAACACGGATTATCCTAGATCTGCGGTCTCGCGAACGATGTACAATATATGTATACGTCGCAGGATTATTTCTGCACGCGTCGCACACAATCGATAGCACCTACCCACTGCGGACGCGTGCAATTTCGCGTGTGCGTGCACGGTGTATCTGGCGAACTGGTTCGCCCACCCAACCTAGCTAACCAAGAACGCAAGAATCCTGCGCTCGGGGCTCCTTTTGCCCTAGCGAATAAATCGATTTTCAAAATTGGAAGGCGGCCGACGGCCGCGCGCGCGCGCCCGTTCATTCGGAAAAATAGTTATGCGCTGCTTCGTCCAGAAATCGCCCCTCGCGTACAACGTAATGGCAGACTCGCGGTGGTTTCGCGATAGTTCAGCGAGGCATAATCGAGGAGTCGATTTCGAGAGAGAGTTATGGAGACTAAGTTATAGATTCCGTAAATTATAAACTGACAGAGGAAACTTCGTTAACGTGCCTTTTCGCGGTAGTGAATTTAAAAGAATTTGCTAAAATTATGATCAAAATATAAATATAATGCATCACTTCACGTGATAGGATTGATACATAATTGTCTTTTTACGCCAATATATATAAAATTTATATATTAATATATTAATATAACTACGTATATATATATATTTATATATTAATATAGTATATTTTTATATAATTACAGACGAATTGTAAATTCAAATGATTTAGAAAATTTCAATTATTCTTAAATAATATATTTTTTGTCATTATTAACAAACCTGCATATATGTATATTAATTATTACTAAATGTCTTTTTAAATTGCTCAATCACTATTTTAGTACAAGCATGCTGATGAGATTAATGCATGTAATGTACAAGCGTCTTCTAAGTTATAGCGGACACACTTTATTATTTGATTATTATTTCCATAAGATGGACACACTGTGACAGTTTAATTTTAATTTCTGCTAATTTTTGTAATATACTAATAATGACCTAGTTATGATCGAAACGTTTATGATTTTTTAGAATAAAATTCGAACCTAACTGTTGTACGAAAAGACCTTGCATGATACGGTCTTGTTTGCTTATTGTTTCATTATAAAGCCACATTATTTCTTTCTTTTATTTATTAATGCATTTCATAATAGGGAATTATTCGAAATGGCAATACGGAAGGAAATTCGCATATTCTCGCTTAATATTACAACTTTTTTATTTTTTACTTCTTTCATCTGCGCGCCGCTATCCTGTTGAAATCTATCTTAACAATGTGCGCTCGTAGATTCTGATTAGGATCGCGCTGCGGTATGCGGCAATATTATGGAATACCGTTAAATCTGCCTTCGTCGCTTAATTAGATCCCTTTGTTCACGCGGCACTCCTTTCGAAAGTTACTTGTGTATTATAAAATGAACTTGTTTCATCTTTTTCACGTGTATAACTTTTGTTGAGGAAAGGACATGCGTCCTTTTTTGCGTTAAGTGGAACGCATTTTTCTCTTTTGCGGAGACTCGTATCTCTGGCCTTGTGGCCACACCCGAATAGGTTTCGGCAGCGCGATGAACAAGACTACTTGCGTATAAATATACTCTTTAATACTTTTTACATTGGACTTTACATGAGATAAAATCACGCAAAGTAGTAAAATGACCGGGTTGAGAACGGTACTCACATGACAACGTTACAAGGACAATGGCGTCGCAAACAGGTACAGACACGCGCGCAGGCCTTATCGCAGCGCACCCCGTCCCCCAAGAGGGCCGAACTAGCGCCACGCTAGCATAGGCAGCGTCATGAGAGAAGACGATAAGCGCGACGCGGTATTAGATTGACGGGGTTTTGCTTATAATTATCCTAACACGAGTCAACAGCGAACAACTTTCTATCCCCTTTTTACTGTTGCCCCCAAAAAGCGTGACTTTATTCCGTTACACGTAATTCTTAAACACGGACTGTTAAGTCTCATAAACCTAACGATCCCAAATATTTCTTTCTATATGTGAATTAATAAGCATCGCCGTGACGGCAAAAGTAGAAGAATTGCATTCGCCGAGATGCTACCTTATATAAAGGTGAGAGATCCTGCTTTGGGATCAATTATTGCAAATACGGCATGGCAATTACGTTACAACTCGTAGGCAGAGAAGAAGCGTTTCACTCCTGTGGAAAATACATTGAGTTTGCGCGCACGAGCGTTTGCTTTCGTATAGAGAGCAATTAGGAACGCGCGCGACTCTTCCAAGATTTCCTTCCTCCTTCTTCTCCTCCTCCTTCTTTTCTTCCTCCTCTTCGTCTTCCTTCTGCCGTCCCGCGGGCGGTCGACGAACCCAGGTTCATCGGTCATCCCCCAGGCTCTCTCTGGTTTGCGCACTTGTCTCGCGCGAGCGGCGATTCCCTTATTCGGAGTATGTTCTTCACCGAACTCGCCGGTTCGGCTTGCAGAAGAAGCAAGGTGCCCCGCGATCGCGTTGTTACAGATATAGATATATCTACATTTAAATATACTTAGAAATTGTCTGACTACCGTTGCGTCACCATTAATGAAAGATCCTCCGAGAGATCAAGAATTGATTTTATTTTAAAAAAAGTTCCGATCTAAATTAATTTATTTTGATAATTTCAATTGCGACACGTGAATACCTAAACACACATGGAAAGAATGATTTTGTTGATATACATAGATCTAAAAATAATTTTGTAGACTATCAATAGTTATGTAAGATACTCAAGCTGATTGCTAGAATGTCAAATCTTTTTACAGTATTATTCATTATGCTTAACCATCCTATATTATTGTTTGGATATAATATAACAAACTTATTTTTCAATGTAGATCTATAGTCAAAAATTTTAATACTTGAACAAAATCGACCTTTCCGTGCATGATATCCTATTAATGAATATAAATTTAATAAATGTTAGGCAGATCAGAACATATAAAACAAAGCAACTAATAAAGCGCAAACAGCACAAGTAGTCATCTAAAATAAAATTTTTATTTATCACCATGTGTAAAATAACATTTTACATTACGGTATTATTTGTATTTTTATATTTTCGATAGAATCACGATAGGAAACTTGCTCTGGCTCGAGGGGAAGAAGTTGCGGCAACGTGAAGCACAAAGAAAGAGAGAGAGAGAGAGAGAGAGAGAGAGAGAGAGAGAGAGAGAAAGAGAGAAACGATGCATGCGACGATAGTGAATGCGTGTAAATCTGTGTGCCTGGACCTGTCGTTGCATTTGCACATGCAACGGCTGCTGCGCTGCAGAATTTATTGCATGTTACGCACGAGGTTCTGCTCTTGCAATGTGGATTCCGCCGATGCGTCATAATTTTCGAAGGAATTGTTTGGAGTTGCTCGTAAAAATACACTACAATCGTGAATCTTGCCCATGAATTTTTCGTATAGGACCGCGTATGGAACTATACATTAGAGACTAATCTAAAATTACAATTACTTTATTCTTATTTTATTTACGTTTAAAAATACAATATAATTTATATTTGATTAGATGTTTCAGAAAATGTTAATTTAAAAAATAATATTATATATAATAATTTTATTTATTTATTTTTATATTTATAAAATAACTCTATAAATCTGAATCAGTGGATGATCACTGATATCAATGCCAAGTATGCTACTGGGTAATCAGTAACTATCCGCACTGATTCAGATTTAGAGAGAAGATATATTCAAGCACAAATATTGTGCTTTATTTCATTATTACATTTCTCCTTTTCATTTAGTATTTTTTTGATAAATCTAAAGATGTCTTAAATATCGTAAAATCTAAATGTTTAGCCGTAGACGTAACGCGTTATCAATAAAATAGTTTTTAGGAATTTTTTTTTATCGCTGAATGGTATTCGAGTTTATTGGAAATTTTGTATAAAGAGTCGACGATCGGGGGTTAGGGTCGCTGGGGCAAATGTAATTAATGTATGTGAGGGGCGGTCGAGCAACAGTGCCCCCGCGAGCCACTTTAACCCTTTCAACCGAAGGACCGTAACGTGCGCAACGATTTTACGTGGCACGGATGAACCGGATGGGAGCAGCTGACCATTATGCCGGCAGGGGTTGGTCGGCACTGTCTGCTCCTGGCCGCCCTTGCCAGCGGATCGGATTAAAAATAGTGTAGAAGAATAAAACCGGACAGCAGATGGGTTGTTTAGGTTCGACCATGCAGGACGAACGAGATGCATTGTTATCGCGAGACAGAGCATCTACATCTGATTTTCTTCACATCCAAGCTCGATGGAAGCTTGTCGACAGATTTAGCGATATGCATCTCTTAAATGTATAATTTATTTTTATACAGTTAAAATAAATGCAGTAATGAGTGATGTAGTGTGTGATCTAGAAAAATCAAAATATAATTTTTTAAATGTACCACAAATCAGAAATAAAAGCTCTATATGGTCAAGCTGGATTTTTAGTGCTTAAATAACTCCATGTGAATTTATATACTTACATCCAATTCTGCAAACTACGCGCCGAATTTAATTTTCAATCTTGAAATGTAATCCTAGCAGAACTAGAGCAGTAATATCACAAATTAAATTGACAAGCAATTTAATAATATTGATGCTAACGAGGTAATATTTTTCGTAATAAAATTATTTACAGATTTGATGTTTATTAGCATCATACTATTTTAACATTTTCTAAGTAAGATGCTTATGAGCGTCAATATTATAAAATTGCTTGTCAATTTAATATGTGATATTATAGCTCTAATTCTACAATATTAGGATTGTGTTTCAGAACTGAAAATTAAATTCGACGCGCAGTTTGCAGGATTGAATATGTAATATACAAATTCACACGGAATTATTTAAGCGCTAAAGATCCAGTTTGACCGTTTAGGGGGCCATTATTTCTGATTTGTTATGTGTATTCACATTCAGTCTTAAAAGATACTATATTTAATATTTTTTAATATAATAATGAGGGGAATACAGACAAATCGAAACACTATTTTTTTAATAAGAAAGTTTTTTTAAAAGATTTTTTATATATAAAAGTAGGGTGATACAATTTCAAACATAACTCAATTCTAAAATAAGATTTGAATCCAATTTTTGAAGTTCAAGTTTAGTTTTTTCCTACTTTTTTCTCCTACATCCTTTAGTGCCTCCATACAATACCTATATAACATCAGAATTACCAAACTTGAATCTCGAAATTGGATTTGAATCTTATTTTGTTCAGAAATGTTCCAAATTGTACCATCTTACTGTGTACATAATTCTCAATTAATAAGATATAGTTATTTCGTTTCCCCTTAATGTTTCATATATTATTTTCAAGTTTTATTTATTATTTTGAACAATTTAATTTAGATAATTCTTGATAGTTAATAAGATTTTAATTAGAATGAAGTACATTACTTCCCCCATTAAACGAAATCGAATACACGAGATGCTACAAAAGTTGCTGTTGTTCCTTCCAGCTATATTACTACAGCCGTCGTGCAATTTCATTTCTGCGCACGAGCAATTAACAGCGGCTACTAGAACGTGCCTAATGCCGCGCGGCGCGGCGTATAGGAAACAATCTCTCTCGTGCGGTTATAATTTAATCTCCAACACACTGCGAGTTGCGAGCATTGCGACATGCCAAAGAACGATTACCGTCTCGAAGTTAATGGCGAGCCACTTTCCCAAGGACTTTTAATCAAACGAGCCGTTGCTCGCGAATTCAGGGACCCCTTGAAATTTGCCGGTACATTGCGCAAAAGCTCAGGGACGGACTCAAATAACCAACCGTAAACAATCTTTGTTTTGAAATCTTCATGATTTCAGTTATTTTTAACAGAATAACAAATCTTCTTTGCGAGTAGACTGTAAACTTTGTTTAGACTCTCTTTAGATTTCAGAATATATAATCTCGGAAATAAATTAACAAGAAATTTAATTAACTTCAAAATTATAGTATGATATTTTCATCATCATAATTAGAAAATAAACTTTACAATTTGAAATCAATGACATAAAAAAAAAAACGGAATGAAGTAAATCCAACTGACATATTCAAATTCATTACTAAAGGATATTATCTGATCAGATTTTCAATTGATTTTTGAGCTAATTGAGCTAATTATTAAATTTTGCTCAACAAATTCATATCTTACACATATATTTCGAAGGAAGATATTCTGTTCAATATTTGTTAGATACGTCTATCAATCTCCTCCTTGAGAATTAAATCTGTCCTTGATTGACGCGGTGAGAATCTCTCGGTCGACATCATATAGATGATCGCTGGTACTGTGAGAACGGTATGGATCGCCATATACGGCTGGCATTTATACGAGCCGGTGTTGGCTTTTTAGACACCGCGACTTTCAGGCTGTATCAGCGAATTGCGTAACATTTTTGCAGCCGCGATCCTCGCGCGAGCACAACCGCATCGCAGCGTATACCATCTGCGCTACGGATCGTTAAGAGCGGAAAGCCAACGTTCGGTGTCCAGTTTTTCCGAAGAGACGACTTTTTCACGACGAGAAACGACAACGACGACAACGACAACGACAACGACGACGACGACGACGACGACGACGACGACGACGACTCGTTATCATATCGCGCTCTATAACTAAGAAGTCTAAATAAAGTTGTATGTTCAAGAAATATAAAGTTTAACTTTTCCATTTTCCTTTAAACAAACCGCTGAGAAATGAGAGATAAGAGAGTCATAAAAGTAGCAATTAAATAAACATCTGAGTAATTTCGACGTTAACATTGTGCAGCTCTTAATATAATTCATTGCGCGTCTTTATTTCTCATTTTCATGAATATTAATCTCGCGAATTCGTTTCTACGAATAATATTTCGTTCCGAAATTATTCCCACTGTTAATTTAATCTTCCTATTAATTTTGCTATTGAATCGTTATTTCTGCTACGTATTAAAGGAGAGAGAATTTTAGATTTGAGCAGCGGATCACCTTTGTGTTTCCATAAAATGCGACGACGACAGTTAACGGCTCGCGTTAAATACAAGCCACACACACTGGCGATAAGCGTAAATTGCTACAAGCGCGAGCGTATGTCCGGCTTTAAACGGATTCGCGTTTCGTGCACGTCGTACGTACGTATGTTAGCGCGTACATATGTTTGGAAATAGGCGATAGCCAGATACATCGCGGTATATATACCTGTGCCTCGTTCCACGTTTTGACCGTGGAGAGCCGTAAAACGCGTCGGCTGGTGAAACCTTTGACGCGACCTCTCTTCGCGAGAGCAAGCTGCAAACATACAGCCGTGGTTGAAAGGGAAGAGCGAAGAGAGTGTAGTATAAAATATATACCAAGCAGGTTGTTCTAACGGCTGCCTTTCTGCTACGCGGCAACAAAACACGCTCGTCCTTTCTCAAAATAAACATCACAGCGCCGTTTAACGAAGTGGCGTGTAAATTATGTATCGCTGTCTGTCTACACACGCTGTGTACTTGGCATTTACAGGCCGACGTTATTTTAAGACTCGCCAGTCTAATGATAAAAGAATTTTTAGAAAGATTACGAATAGCATGATTTGCGATAATAGACGGGAGATAGAGGGACAACTGAGAACGAGAGAAATTGATAAAGTCAGTAGACAAGAGATTAGATCGTTTAAAAAGGTAAGATTTAAGATCAAACGACTCTTAATATACATCTATATACATCTCTAATAGATAAAGTTTGGCAATATCCCTTGTGAAATATAATATAAAATTCGAAACTTTTTATTTATTCTCAATTTCTCTGCATATCTGAACTTTCCGTCTTTTTGTTTTATAATTTATTAAAATTATTTCAATTTTTGATTAATGTTATGTCTTCTTTCATAAAAAATATTATTCTATTTATATGACAAACTGTTGATAATATATTACGAAATTTCTACAGAACAGTGCACCCTTTTAAAATAATCGATACAGGACACGGTTTTTGTGTAGGCGATAAATCGTATTTTAAACTTCGGTTGTTATATTTGTACATGAAACCGAATTGGAGACACAAGTATGTGTATCACGTGGCAATCAGCAGCGGCGCTAAATAAATAAAGTACCATTTACCGAAATTTAATCTCTTTGAGTTCAAATTGCAGAGTTTGAATCGCAAGCATGAACAATCTTATCGAGAAATTCGTGAGTAATGCGATTAAAATTAAGACCAGCGGAAGTTGGGGAGGAAGGAAGGGGGAGAAGGCATTAGTTTGTTCTCTCCCCGTAATTTAATCCTCGTCAGAAGGATCATCACGCAAACGTGTCGTAATCTTCGTTGCAAACTATGCGCATTTTTCGCGACTGTCGAAGAATACCGGTTTTAATTTTATATCCCATGGCGCAACACAACACCCGCATATTTTATTGCAATTGGTCGATTCTTATTTGAGAGAGCTGAAAGCTTTAACGATGTAGCTTTCCAAGAAAAGTCTGTACTTCAATATATTGTGTGATTTAGAAAATGTATAAAAATTAATAACGTAATTTAAAAATAAATAATCGATTTCTATAATTTATCTATGTATCTGAACTTTTCATCTTTTTTGTAAAATACATTACATTTTGTTACATAATGCTTATTTCAATATTTATGGTTTTACATTTATAAAATGTGAAACTATAATTGTGTCTTGTGCATCCATGTGTAAAGTTTATAAAATTGAAGAAATATAATTTACAAAATAAAATTTATAAAATATATTACAATTGATAAAAAAAACTGTATATATTTCAATACTCGAGAGTTTTATGTTTATAAAAAAATGTAAAATATATTTCGTCATAAAAATTCTAAACTCCGACCCGATAACCAAAGTATACCCCATCTTCCGTTTATCTTCATGACAGCCTTCCGTCAAACACCGTTACCATTTCATCGTGCCGTCCGTTATTTTAGATTTGCATGCCATTTGATTCGTACCGAAGTGTGCGAGTGAGGCTGTAAGTTTCGCCTTTACGGTCCTTGAGTAAGGGCTACTGAGCACTCGTCTTGTAAGCACTCTCGTGAGGATGCTCGCTGTGACATGATGCGTATCCAGTTTATAAGACATCGGCGACCGGTAACGGCGATTACTTGCTGAGAAATTTCGCTGGAAAACCGCGCGACTGGTTCTTGGCATTCTTCGAAGAGCTGTATGAAACGCCGCGCGCGTCGATAGAACGCGTACAGAAAAAGATACCACTTTATCAATGATTAAATATCTCTTTCGGGAAGAGCATACTTCAAATGCATCTAATCATTTTTGTTGTTGAAAATCTTAACTGTATTTATTATTAGAACTTATTGATTCTGGTAGAATAAAAATCATATTAACACATAAATAAAATATGTTTGCGATAGCTTTATATACATTAACAAATATTTTTAAACGTATTATTGATTGAAACAATCACAAGCATTTTTTTATTATAACTAGGGGAGACCACGGGGCTAAGTGGGCATCCTCTTTTTCAATTGCAATTTTCAGTAACAAAGTAAACGATTTTAGTCAAATGATTATTAGCGTTTTATAGAGTGATTATAAGACTACAAGATGGCAATAAAAAGTTTTGGTGTTTGCAACTTCATTTCATCCATATACACAAAAAATGATGTGATTCGGAAAATGAAATCTCAAAAATTACTTTTGACTATTGAAAACACGTTTGACTACCTAAACATAACAACGCGGCACCTAAACTAATCAAACTTCGTTAGTAAAGAAGACACACGAGATGCTATCTACAATATAAATTGGGAACTCATAAGATCAAATATTTAATATGTAATTATTATGTATTAAGTTAAAATATATATTTTCATGTATTAATTTATAAACAACATAATATTTTATTATTCGTTCAATAATACATCATCAAACAAAGAAGTATTTCATGATAATCGACCTTAATTGAAAATCGGATTGTATGCCGCTAGCTCTATCCCTGAGGGTACCACTTACGATACGCTGCATCGTGAATTAGTTTTCACCGAACCGTTAATCGAACGCGAACTGATCCAATTTAACCTGAGTCGACTCGGCGAACTGTCGTCGTCTCCGATCCCGAACTCTTGAGCTCGCCTCATCTCTCGGGTTCTGCAGGAATAGGCAATGACGAGAATACGTGCGAAGATGGTGAAAGAGAGGATGCGAGAGCTGTGAGAGCTCACGATCCTCTGTACGTGCCTTGTAACCAAGATACTCGCCACGTTTAACTCCTCTCGCACACCGGCGAGCCAGCCGCTCGTCGATGATGATACATGAAGCCGAAATAATGAAAGAAGTGGGTGGTTAGAAAGCGCGTTAGCGACGGACGATTTATTTTCATTTGCCGCTGCACTGTTCAAAGTGTAGCAAACATCTACTGCCAAATGCACGACGGAGAAATCGAAGAAAATGTCGCGAAATAAATAATTTATAATAATTAGAAACAAAAGAACAATCGTTTGTGTTTAATTAAAACAATAAAGGAAAATAAAAGGCCTATAAACGAGCAAATTAAGGATGTATATTTATTATTTAATATATAGATTAGTAATATAGTTTAGAAATGAAACGTTTTGGTTTACTTAGCCATCATCAGCCATCATATGTATTATAGTTCATATTCAATATCTCGAAGAAAATAAATAAGTCAAATTAATTTAGAATCATACGAAACACGCAATTGTACAAACTATAAAATAATTTATTTTCTGACGAACGTAATGTGACGCTTCTCAATTTATCGACCGCAAATATGTAGATATAGATTCGATACTATAATGTAATCATAAAATTTTGATTGACATAATTAATTGTATATCACATTTATTTTTTTTTTTAAATATTCAACAGTATATTAAAACTTTATGAAATATTAAGCGCATGTGTTTTAAAGTAAATTACACATGAACATTTAACGAAGTATGTATTGCATACTCAATAGAGAAAATGTTTCATGTCTCGACATCGAGATATATTGCTCGACAGAGATAATCATTTATTTACGATCTGAGCTTTTGAGTCTTCGTTTGAACATCGAAGACCACTGCATTATGGGAATGGAATGAAGGTGAATACACATGCACTTCGATCCCGGAAAGGGAAATTCTTGTAGAGTTTCTCACTAAGCAGAAATATGAATCCAATCGATGACGTTGATAAAAAAAAGAAAAAGCAGCAGTTTCGGTTACAATGCATAATGCGGATAATTTATATGACCGGCAAACGAACCGTTTTTATGCTAATAGATACTGGCTCGTTGAAAAAAGAAACGAAAGATAGAATATTAAGTTTTTTTGTAATTAAAATAATAATGAAATATAATACACGATCCCTGCATAACTTCTACTGTTAATGAATGCAGTAATGACTATAACCTTAAAGATAAAAAATTAGGTAACAATCTTCATATATTTATCTTGGTGTACATACACAAATTTATGGCTAAAATAGAGTTAAAGTGCGAAATCGAAGATGATACTTTCTCCAGATAGTTGCATTTCCCGCTGCGGACGACGTTAATGACCCACAACGCAGGATGTAACGTAATGGATGGCAAGAGATTGCGAGGTGAAGTTCGCGCACGGCGTGACCACCATTAGCACGGTATCTACGAAATTAATCTGGTACGCGTTCCAGAATAATTTCCATGTTTACCAACATTTGCATGTAGAAACGCAGGATGATAAGCCGGGCCGGCTTCCACAAAGCGCGCCTATTACGCCGCGTGTATTAAGTGTCACGTCTCGTCTACGAGTTAGAGAATATTATGGAGGCAAGATGCTACCGTTCGCAGAGCCGGTAAACGCGGATAGCATGGCATAATACATCGTATATGTGTAATATTCTGATTGATGTACTCATGCTTTATTTGCAGCGGCGCGATGACGATAAATACAGGCGTTTATGTTGACAATCCTTCACAAATGTTTACTATCATATGATGTGTGCGCAAAATTTTATCGTTTCACAAATTTTGTTCAAATAAATACTGTCGTGATGATAAAGAATTTCTTTTACTCATTATAGCGTAATTACTCTGGATGCCATCCAGGTGATATTTCGGTGAAGGCACGAGACCGAGTGGCCCATTCTGCAAATACTACTTCCTATTACTCTATTCATAGTTCGGTCACAATTTAACATTAGCGTCGTACGTCCGAAATATCTTACTGGCGTATACAGACTTACATTAATGATTACGTAACGAAGACTTTTTATATATCTACGAATTCCTTGTTCAACTTTTAATTCGAAGAAAAGATATTTGAATAATTAATAATCTTTATTATATTGAGGAGGAAATGAGGCGATTATAGAATAGATAGGAAGTTATAAAATTATACCACGCTATTTTGTATAGGTTGCGGTGTATTTTGGAGACGATTGTCAAAATTACTTCTTTACTGCTTATACGTGGTTATAACTAATTTTATAACTTCAATCTAGCTTGGAGGTGTAATGTAACTGAGCTAAACTTGACAATAAAATGTGTAATCCGTATATCCGAATATACTAGTTGGTGGTATTTCATATTCCGGCCCCTTCCTTATATGTATTTCATAATTGCAGCTTTTTGCTTTTCCAGTTTTTGTAAATTTTATTTTATATATCTGAGAAATTTCTACCTGTAGTGTAATTGGTATCACTTTATAGTTAACAAATTATTAACAAATTTAGATATTCATGTGACATAACTACTTTATAGTTATGTCACATGAATATCTACTGACAAGGGATGTTTCACAATTGTCCAGCACCGATTTGATTCTCCATGAAATATGTTGTTAAACACAAAAATCTAAAAGATACGTATTTTTTTATACGGACGCTAAGTTTCCTTAACTCCTGTTTAAGGGGTGAAACACTCCTTTGAACAAAAACCGATATTTCTCTTTCGAGCCGGATATCATCGAAAGTAGGTATAAAAGATGGAAAAAAATTTTTTAAACAAAAGTATGGTTTCAAGAGAACTTTAAAGCTGTGAAAAAAAAATTTTTTTTGTTTAACAATATACCCCCCATCACCCACAGTTTTCTTAAATAATATATAACTTTATTATACATGGTTGAATTTGGAAAAAAATAATCTTTAATTTGGTAAAAAAAAATTTGAAAAATTTGAAATTTTTTATACTTCCGACGATATTTGGTTCGAAAGAGAAATACCATTTTTTTAAAAGGGGTGTTTTACCCCTTAATCAGGAGTTAGCGCCAGTATAAAAAAAATATGTCTTAGATTTTTGTATTTAACAACATATTTCATGGAGAATCAAATCCAGTGCCAGACAATTGTGAAACGTCCTCTGTGAATTATTTCAATAAAACGAAATGATAACTCTCTCCCTTTCTTTGAGATTGATTACAAAAAATGTTTTAACTAAAAGTAGAATTGTATATATGAAAAATTGTTTCTCTAAAATTTGCCATTTTTCTTATGAACACGAAGGGAGAAATTCCATTATCCTTAACTCTGTTATCACTTTCACGCGCACGTTAGAAAAAGAACGAGAGTGCTATTGGGTTGAAGAAGAAAGGATGTTCTCGCACGAACACAGTAGTCCAATTAGGATAGGTCTTTCTTAATCCTCTTTAAGACTCCCTAATCTGCGCTCACGACAATCCTGATTTATAAATCTACAGTCATGCATGTTTACCTTGAAAGAGGGGTCGTATGAGACCAGGTGGAATGTCTTTAACTACAATACTATTATTTAGAGATTTTTCATTATTGTATTGCTATTTATTAAAAAGTCTTCTCTCTTTTATAACTAATAAATAACGAGAATTAATATTGTTTATGTACAAATTGTTAATACAATAATAATATTGTTAATACAAAACTAATAATATGTTTTTCAAAGTATCATTTGCAATAGAATAGATGCTTTAATATTTTTATGAAAAATAATTCTTAAAAGTTAATTTATTTTATTTCTCTATATTTAATCTTAAAAATTTGTTGTTACTATTCTCATTATTTTAACAGTTAATCCTAGAGTTTATCGTTATTGTAATAATTTTTATTATTAAATTACTAAAATATATACACATAATTACTACACGTAATTAATATACAATACAAATAACGCGGAATAACTTAAAATAAAAATTAACATCAAGCGCGCAATAAAGTACAAATTTTCTGTTGGCGCAGAAGAGAGAGAACCTGCTTTCGACTGCATGGCGATTCGCTGTCATAAAAAATGATACGCAATATATATTGCACGTATTATTACATGTTGCATCAGTCTCACTGAATCAAATTTTACACGCTTTTCTATCGTCTATCGTTTTTCTACTTTCTGTGCAACTTGATTTGCATATTGTGATATTGCTGCACTTCGCGCATGCGCTATGCTGATAGAAAATTTTTTTCTATGTATATAATAAGATTACTTGCGGTTTATACAAGAGAGACGATTTACTCTTTCTTTCGTTTTTCACCTTTGACGTTATTTCAATTTTATCAAAATGTACGTAATTTCACTATTTTTTAAAAGACAATCTGCCATTTTGAATCAACAGTAGTTGATAGGAAGATAAAAAATCGATATATCCAAGATATCTTCAAGAGTCTAATTCGCTTTCGAGTGATTGATATATAATTATAAAATGCGCCATAATCTGGGAAGTCGCTCTTCTTAGAATTTGATTGCATTTAAAATAAATAATACTCTGACTGTATATATCATTTATTACCAATAGATGATATGGAAAGATATTAATATTAATTACTCGTGTAATTTCGCTTAGATAACTCCCGTTACTGTTCCTATACAGTTAATTGAAATATTATAAAGCTTAAATAGTAGTTATTAAACAGTCATCGTTCAGTACCATTAATTAAAATGTCATGTTGATTTCGGCTAAATTAAATTATTCATAATTGTGCAAATATAATTATATTAAAATCACATTAAATTCCACTAAAAGATATATATATGTATATATAAATTATATATATAAATTATATAATATACAATATGGATACATATACCTATCACACACAACAAACTGAGAATTATTAAATATATACGCAATTTTATTACAGTAATCATCTAGATTCAGTTATGTAAAAACATAAAAAATGGACGCATTACTATATTCAAATCGAGCCGTTGGCGCAAAAATGTTTAATGACAAGAGCGCGATCCAGAATATGTAAATCCGATTCTTTATGCGCGGCAAATTAAATTCTTCCAGCAAATTGCGATTGCAGTTAACCTAAGGGAAACAAAAAACGGCAGGACATAATTCGGCATCCATTCACCGACAATTTGGTGCCCTTTCATGCGAGCCCGCGTTTGCCCTCGAAACCACAAATGTGCGCTTTCGGCCCACAGTCAGACTGCCATCGATGTTTCAAAGACGAACTACATTCAACATCTGTCCGTGTTTTGCTACGTGAATAGCCACGCATAATGCTCAAGTGTGATGCGTATATACATATATCGATCTTGCATAATGCGTGCGTATCTATCGTGGGGTGCACGTCCGGATAATGAAGTTCCTCCTCTTCTTCTTTACAGGATGTGCGTGAGGTAACATCCATGTGTGGCTTTATTATACACCAATTTTCACAGATTTTTGCTATTGTTGCTTAATAATATAACCCTCTCTCTCTCTTTCTCTCTTATTAAATTATGGTAAATTATTTTACAATAGAACTAATAGTGGGCTTTATAATTATTATAAAAAAGTTAATTTTTTAAAAAGATAAATAATTAGAATTATAAAAAAATAGAATTATATAGAAATATCTATTAAAAATAGATATAAATTGATGAAACAATATTTATGTAAATTAGAACCCCAAATAAATTCAAGATGGTTTTGATTAATCCAGATTACAGATTTAATCAAACTAGCTAATGAATTTAACTCTCATATTCATGTGAATATAAAAACGAGAAGATATTATCATGTTAAATTTGATATGAATTTGATATCACCTTTTTATAGATAATCATGTATGTGATAGGGCGACCGTAATTTTAAACAAATGCGAATAAATTGTACCCTCCCTGGCAGACTGAAAAATATATACTTATGAATGTTCTGTTTTTAGTGCGTCTAATCTACACGGTACGTTTACCCCCTCAGGGTCGAGGCAGAAAGCATTTCATACGTTGAAAAGGATGCAAGGGCCAAGTTTGGGCTACCCTAATCCTAACCCTGAAACTACACGTGCAGTACATAGCCAGTGGTATCCCACGTGATTGCATTGATATCAAAATACAGGGTAACCATTCGTATAGATACAAACGAGTTCAATAGCGCTGCACTTGAAATGGATCTTTGACATGTGGCATGCCGCATGGTGCACGAACGTACAATAAGATAAGTTGCCATACGCTTTTGTGCAAAGAACTTTATAAGAGATTTGCATAAAATTTTAGAAGAGACTTCGATACAATGAAAATAAATTGCGCAATTTTCAATGGAGGAATAGCGAAGAGTGGGGAAATTGCGATTACGTGGTAAATGCGAACTAGTAGTATATTGGAGTAGTGATAACCTCTTATTTCTTGCATTTAATAAATAACAAATATACGCTTAGTATCAAACATGTATCAAGATAGAACGCACATGCCATTTAGAGTAAAGAGTATACATGTTTTCGATGATTTAATTTGATGTTGGAAAGTTGGGGAACTACGAAAAGAGAAAAGTTAAATAAAACCGACGATTATATATTAAGGATGTTTTATATATAATATATTTTCAAAACGATAACAAAATTATGAAAAAATTACAGATTATTTTAAATCATGTTTAAAAATAATACAACAAATTTGTTGACGGTTTACTATTTGGATCATAAGTTATAATATTTTAATAAATAGTAGTATTTTTTAAATCTGTGCTCTCTCTCTCTAATAAAAATATATGGAAATGTATTATAAAATAAATCATAAAAATCTCAATTTTTTAATATAAGAGTACATTATGTATTCAAGATTATTTATGTAGAGTTATGTGGCGATGCAT
Organism: Mycetomoellerius zeteki; assembly: GCF_001594055.1. Classification (NCBI taxonomy): domain Eukaryota; kingdom Metazoa; phylum Arthropoda; class Insecta; order Hymenoptera; family Formicidae; genus Mycetomoellerius; species Mycetomoellerius zeteki. The sequence goes on from NW_017257323.1 coordinate 187,645, forward strand.
GAAGTTGTCCAGTAAATTAACAAAATACTTATTTGTTCTGTATCTTTGTAACTAATCACTAAATCGTAATGAAACTTTGTATAAATTATTTTGAATATTTAAAGTACTTATAAAAGAAAAATTTAAATTTTTTTATCATTTTCAAAAATTTTCATTTTTAACAATGAAAATAATAACAAATAAAATAAAGAAACTACAAATATGTGTGTTATTAAACAAAAATATAATCTTATTCACACAACTTTCATATGTGTATAGTTTATTTGAAATGTAAATATTAAACATATTTCCAAATTTAATTTTCTTTGAAGGGACTGTACGTATGATACATCCTTAAATAATATATATAGCTATTAATATTTAATTAAAAAAAATAAATCTTGGAGTATAACTTTCAAAAATAAAAATGGATATAAACTCAATTAAAATGACTTATTTATATTTTCATTATATTATACTTCGTATTTTCTAAGCTAACGGCTTTCAAATGATTTTGAATCGACAGTGATAGTCATTTGCGGAATCCGTTGAATCCGGATTTGTTAATTGTAGGAGGGGGGGACCAATGCGGCGAACTGTGTGAACGAACGCATATGACAATCGCTGATCACAATAGCAATGCTTTGTCAATGTTGTATGTGCTCTGAAAAAGTAAAGAGTTATGCTTCGATGAACTTTGCGACAAGAGCTCCGGGAGAGCCCCTCAGAGAAACTCGAGTGAAAAGGGCGGGGTCGACGGACTCACGATACGAAATTTCGGGCACGTAGGAATATCTTGGAATACTTGCCATAGCGGATATTCGCGAGATGGTGGAATACGGTATTCCATAGAGAATCGTCGATCGAGATTTATAGTTACGATATGCGATCAAGATTGCGTATCCGGTGCCAAAAATAATTTTGATTCGCAACAGCTGTATTCCGTATTTTTCGCATTCGAAGAGAAGCACTTTTTGTGATATATCATGCATTCTCTGATGTAAATTTGATCTCTCTCTCTTTTTATCAAGTATGTGTGCGTGGAAAGATATAGTTTATAAATATTTACATTGTAATGGAAAATATAGATCATATAGTTGTGTTATAAATTAGTTATTGATGTATTGATTTATCACTGATGTTATTTTTTTGATATTAATACTAAATTTAGTTTGTTTTCTTATTATCTTGCTATTTTAATTGTCGTATATCCACCAAATTCCCTACTAACAACCTGATGTTATGGTATTAACATTTCCACCTGCGCAAAATTTTTCAATTCGCGACACGTGCGTATATATGCATAATTCACCGACTACTCGCTCCAAAGTGGAACGTCGCGAATGTGGGTCGGCACGTGCAGTAATTATGCGTCCGCCTAGGTATTGTACGCAGTTACGCACCCCTTCCGATCAAGGAGACCATGGGAGCGGGAGAAAAAGAGGCTGGAAGAGGGAGAGTGGGAACAGTTCGAGGGGGCGAATGAGAACCGTTACGAATGCATTTGGGATGTCTTGCATCGTAAGCGTGTCGTAGCGGTTAAAGACACTTCATTTACGGCAAATTAAAACCTCGATCCCAGGGGAAAGGGACAGGGACACATCTCAGCAGTATTCAATAGTTCTTCATCATCCAATACGAACAATGTGCTGCTCCCCTGTGACACCTTATGCTCACTCGAACCCCGTTTAAACTCGCTGCGACTCTCACATCGAGAACCGATTCATCCCCTCTGATTCACTCGCCTCAACTCGCTCCACTGGCTCTCCTGTTCACCGGAAAATGATTCCTTCATTCCCAATCAACTCTATTTCCGGGATACAATCTTCTCTTTCAATTCCATTTATTTGCTATCGTCATTCGCTCACTATGAACTTAATAATAAGTCAATTTTTAATTGGTACATTTTTAAGACATTTTTATGACCTTTGTAAACTTCGTGTTTCTCTGTATCTAAATATTAATACATTATATGAATATAATTTTTAGGGTTATGCTTTGAAAATGATGAGAATATGTGTCTGTTGTGTTGAAATAATCTAAGGAAATATTAATAACATATAGGGTGAATGCACCATCTGTGGCTACCTTTAAGCATTTCTCTATAACTTTAAGAAGTTTTTTTTAAATAATACATAAAAAGGAGATACCATTTACTTAAATACATTGTTTAATGTCTTAGTTTTTAATATTCAAAAAAATTTAAAAGGAAAAAAGCGAATGTATAATGAAAAAGTTAAATAGTAGAAAAAATTCCATTTTACATCATTTTTGGCCACCTATATACTTCCTATCATTACGAGGCTGACTATTAATTACTTGATGGCTACTAGTATTGTCTGCTATACTTGTGTCATATATATTATAGTTATTGATAAATTATTCTATTTATCGCATTTCGGGGATTCTTATCGTTTTTGACAAGATAACTGTGTCTTGAGTGTATTCCGTAAAAAATAATTTTTTTATACTATGAAAGAGGAAATATGAGGTTATTTGTCACATTATTAAACAAGAGAAATAATTGCGACGCGCATGTGTCGTGATTGCTGCGCACTAGAGCCAACCAAAACTAAAAGAACTTAATAAACAGTGAAAATGGCCAAAATGGATGCAGTGGCCACAAACGGTGCATTCACCCTATAAGAGAAAACAGAAAAGTATATGTTAATTCATAATTAACGATGTTAACGTCAACTTTTTCATTTTCAAACTTCAACTTTTCAAATTTCTCCGGTGACCTGCTGTTTCCGCCGAAACGACCCTCTTCGGTTCGATCGCACGAGCGGTCAGACGAGCTTCTGCCGTACATGTATAAACGAACGTGGCCGCGAATCGCGGAGGGTGGCCGAAGGGTAGTTGGATGGGCCGAAAGGGGGATCGGCGCGGCGCGGCGGGACCAGAGGCAGGCGAGGCTGGTTTGATCACGCGACGACTACGGCGACAACGACTAAGGCGAAGGTTATTGACATCTTGGGTAGTCTGCATGCGCGCGCGGTATTACGCGTCAGTATCGCCTTTGTTTCTCTCCTTTTTTTTCGCGTAAATTGCTCTTTATGTCATCTCTCTGCATCGAATGCGTTTACTTCATAATCCAAATTACGAAAGTTATCAAGAATAGTTCTTTATAATGTCTCCTAGTTGTTGTAACTACCGATATAACTAAAATTGCACGATTTTTAGGCCTTTATCTCTTTTTTGCATTTGGAATGATCCATATACATCGATAATAGATATTATCAATCGAGTGTACTTTAATATGAATGCTAGACTATATGTTGTATTAAGTGAATGTGTATGTTGCGCACACAAGCCTTTAACTATTGTAATTGACATGAATGGATCAATTGTGAACCCAGGAGCTATAAATAGAATTATTTTAGCTAGTTACAGAAATTATAATTAAAATCTCTTAAAGATTGATTAAAAATCTTTCCATAAAAAAATTTGTCTTACAATTACAGAAAAAACTTCTTTTATTTTATACTGGCATATTTTTCTAACGTAAAGTATAAATATTCCCTGTTTCTCAAATTCCGCTAAAATTTTACCTCCTAGAGATCTACGGACAAGTCAAACCACCAACGCTTGCCATCACCCAGTTTGCGGTAAACGCCATTTAGTTCTACTTTGCATAACAGCTTCGTAACGCCGTCGACGAAATCCGAGTGCGAGCGTACATTGACTTCGTTCCGCGCTTACTTGGCAGCAGGTGCATTTAGTCCGTTGCTTGTGGGAAACACCTGATAACTCGTGCTCACGTAGGTATACGTGCATCTGGGTGTGCGGTTCCTGTCCGTTTCTGATAGTCACCTGCCTTGTTTGTAACGTTTTCGTCGCAATCGTTTTCAATGCCTAACACATTTTTACACATTCTTATCATTTTTCCTTTTGATAAATGCAACGTGATGCGCGAAATGCATTTATCAAAAGTATATCGAAGCACTGAAGCTTCTAAATTAAAAAAAGTTAAACTGTCATAAGTTTTCCTGTAGAAATTTTATGAAATTTTTGCATCAATTAAAAATACTAGATTTTTAAACGAAAGTTACAAACGACAGGAAATTTGAAGAGACATGCGATCTTCGGATGCACCTGGCGTTGCGAACTTTTTAGAGAGGATATAGAAAATTAAAGAGACCACAAATGTTGCAAAATGCTTGCTCTCTCTCTCTCTCTCTCTCTTTAACGCAAATAATACAAACTCGTGAGATTTAATTTTCCTATCACATTCTCATTATACTGGGTGTCCCAGAATGACTGCCAAATATTTCGTGTAATACAGCGGACTAAACTGAGTCGAAAAATCTTCTACCATTTTGCAATTTTCGCAATAGTTAACAAGATATTAATTACTGAAAATCGTCGAATATTGATTTTTAATAATTTTTTACTCAAGTAAAATTTTACTCAAGTACAATTTTAAACTTAAAATCAGTGATTCTCATATCAATAACTATTCAATCTGTTGTTAGAATAATAATAAAATCAAAATAGTTAAATGCAAACAATTAAATACTAATTTATATAAAATAAAATCATAAACAAGCACAAATTTATAAACATATGCCAAATATGCATGATAAATGTTTTCATTCATGAATATTTTATTTCAGTTTCATTAATATTTTATAATTTTCGATTATAATTTAATATCGGTATTTTTTTGCGATTAAATATGTGTTTTCATAAAGCAGTTAAATTTATTGTTGTGATTATGAATGGTCAGATTTCACGTCAAAAGTTAAATTTCAGTTCTAATATCAGCATTATCTTCTATACTATCATGTGCTGCACCTGGAGAAGAACGCTAAATTAAGATTACTCATTTTCATCGATTGCTTCATTCTACACTGCGATTACAATCATATCCATAGCCGCTGGATGCGTCTATTGTTACCTCAAGAAAGCAACAGCTCATTTATCATAGCGTTCGTTTAATTACATTGCGGATCGCGATCTTATCTTTTCCTAGAAAAAATTCGTTATATCCTTCTAGACAAAAGCCCATTCAGAAAAAATCTCTTCCAATGAAAATATCCTGTCACCATTCTCATAGCGCTTAATTGCCCGTTGCAAAAGCGCAACGAGAAATTGCTCTAACGAATAAAATCGGATAAGGCTAGTGTTATAAACGCGTACATAACAAACTACGATTGCTATGCTTCGATGATATGGAAACTGAAAGTATTAAAGGAGAGAGAGAGAGAGAGAGAGAGAGAATGAAAGAAAAAGAAACGTTCGAAGCCTAGTTGTGTAGAATGCAGACGTAAGTTTCCCATTCACCATTTCAAACATGGGTGTATGTTTACTCGCTTAGAAAAGACGTGTATATCACAGAAGAATCAATGAGAATTACGTAATTGTTTAGCGATTAAAGTTGATGTTACGCGTTTCCGCGTGGATGAGTGTGAGAGGATAGAAATACACATATATTTGATGCAACTGTACGTAGTTGATTGTGATAATGTCATATGAATTTGCGACAGATTAATCTTAGAAAATTCACTTTTCTAAATATATGATAAAAATCTCAAATTAATAATATTTTAATAAGTATTATAATTATTTATAAAGTATTTTTGTAAATAATAATATTAATAGGATTTTCAATAACTTATAGCAAATTAATTAAAGTTTTTTTTAGGCTTAGGATTAAACTACATTTATAGTATGTTATTGTATTATAGCCAATTGTTTAAAATCTATGTTTTTGCAAAATCAAGATTATATGTATAACATAAGTTTTAGGAAAAACTTGAAATATATAAATTATATATTCCTTATCTCTTATGGGCTTTCTAATCATTATAGGTATCTAATTGTAAGTTTAGCTTTAAGTCTTAAGCCATAAGAAATTTACCAATCATAGTCAAGTATTCTTCTCATATTCGACTGTGATTGATTAATTTTTTACGGCTTAAAACTTAAAGTTTAAGTAATTTATTGTAGAAAGCCTATTATGTCTGTTCTACAGTAGGATCGCAAGTCGTAAGCCGTAAGAAATTAGCCAATCATAGTTGAATATGACAAAAATAATCAACTATGATTAATTAATTTCTTACGGCTTGCGACCCTGCTGTAGAACAGGCTTTAAAGATTTCAGAAAGACTTTCTGAAATAAGTTTTTCATCTGTAAATGGAAATTGATGAAATAAAATATAATAATATATATCTAACAGTTAATGATAATTATAACACAACAGGGAATAATAATTAAGTAATAGTATCACCATAGAGTTCTTCACGATTGAAATATCCATGTAAATTACTCTGCATAGTCATGAAATCATGCTCGACTGCCGGAAATAAATGCAATAAAGCCTCGTTCTAATTAACGTGCTACAGAGCGAAGCCGCGAAACGATATCTACCGTTGCAGAACTCGCCGTTCCGCAATGCGGGCGTCGGTTATAGTTTCGGAGTTAAGTCGCGATAAGTCGGTTAACGTGGTCGCGTTAAACAGTTCGTTCGCAAACTTTCCTCTCCTCGAAACGGAGCCATCACAGAGGAGACAAAGGCGCGGCCTTTTAACGGCACCGTGAAGTTATTTGGGGAGATATGGCAAGACACGCTCTTTGAAACGTCAATCAGCACCGCGTTCAAGGACTCGAGATGTGGCCCCATCCAGATTCCGTATTGTTCACATCGTGTCTCAATGGCCTCGACACTTCAACTCATCGACCGAGCGACCGACCGACCAACCGACACTTTTAAACCGTGTCCGAGTCGAGCAACCAAGCACTCGAGAACATAACGAATGGCGCGCGGAAGTGCACCCCGAGGGAAACAGAACGTTTCCTTAGTGAGGTGTGCATTCGTTAGGTAATAGTGTTGGCAACCATACGGTTTACAACTGGCTAATCCCATTTCCTTTCAAAGAATTAAGAAAAAGAAAATGAAGAAAAAGATCAAGATGATTGTTTTTTTTTCATTTCTTTCTTCATTCTTCAATGTATTAAAAAAAACGGTTACGTTAATTAATGTAACAATTATAAAACGGTTAAATTAATTAATGTAGGTAATAATAATTGTTAAAAAAATCATAATTACGAAATTTATTTTAATGAAACGCGCATGTTTCATTGGATTTTTAATTAAATTATTTAATTAGTTTCATTCACGCAGAAGGAACGATTTTGCTGATCTAAAAATCTAAAATTTTGTTAAATACAGATCTGAAAGTAATTTTGAAACTAATTCATAATATCCAAATAATTATGTTGGAAACTAAAAAACGATGAGAGGTGAGAGCAATACTGCAAAAAATTTTAATATTCTAACAACTAGTTTGAGTTTCCAACAAAATTATTTTCGAATTTGTATCCAGTAAAATTTTTATATTTTTCAGCACAATTCTTGCCATGCATTATTCATATATAATTAGGTATATTTATAATTGTATTACAAAGAGAAAAAATGGCGTCGATGCCGTTTTTTTTTATTGAAGGAGCAAAATGCGCGACATTTAGCGTCAATCTTTTTATTTATTTCTACGATTAAAGACAAGAAAGATTTACGATGTTAATCGGATTATCGATAAGACTAACTCGCTAATCATGATCGCACGATGCATCGAGACCGAAGAATCGTTAGATGCACTTTAGCACCAAGGCGAGGTGAGAAGCCGGCCAATTATCGGTGCAAGGAGCGAGCCGCAAAATCACGATTCGCGGCAGATATCGTGAACGACACTGCAAATAAATCCTACGGTGTTGCCATACAGTCGCGAGCGAATCCATGAAATACAATAAATCGATCAGCGAACGATGCAATTGAACGATGTGATGGGCAGGGAAATTGCGCAATGAGGGGATAAATGAGAGCCTGAATCACAACGATGCCGGATAAATGGCGAGATATTCTGTTTCGATACAGATATAGGCCAGTCGCCAGAGGTTTTAAAAAGGAAGCAATTCTAAATAGCTGTTTTCTTGTTGTAATCGACAGTTTGAGGTATAAAAAGACTAAATTTAAAAGTGCTACAACTTTAAGGCCCATTTTCGCAATAATACGATTGGCATAATAATGGCGACCGAGGTACTCTCAAACTCTTAATCTCTTTCCCGATAGATCGTCGATTCTTTAACCGCGAACCATAAATCTTTCTGCTTATACGTCGTAGAATTCACATTCAATGTTTCTTTTAATGTAATTCGAGACAGAAATGATTACAAATTAATTAAATTATTACAAATTAATTCAATCATTTCGTAACGCATATCTCTAGAATTGCTTCTTTATTGCCTTTAATCAAAAGTATCCATGCACAAATAGCGTCGTAGTAATAAAATTGAAGTGCAGGCGCCATTAAAAAACCGCAATCGACATAACAATAAGCGATAGGATAACGATGAATACCAGTATTGTATTGTAACGTATAGTCCATAATATTTGCATACATTATCGAACATATAAGATATCACAAGTTTATCAATTCTTTTTTTTTTAATAATTTTATAAGGGACAGTTTGCGAACCTGGTACAATAACGACACGCAGTTGCACGAGGAGGCATGTAATCTGGCTTTTCTTCGACAGAAATGTCGCACCGTGTCGTGTAGTTTATTTCCACGTCATAGAGGAATTATTGCGTAGATAGTGAGCGAACGATCAAGGAGAATTGCCGTGATTATCGTATAAACGATCGCATGTGCCCGCGTTGGTCATAACACTTGATGTGTAATTGGCATTTTTTTATGGTGACGCGGTGTCCTCGAGGTGCGTTGCCGTTTCCGAAGGACGAAGCTAGAGCACTCATCAGCTAGAGCCTAGAGGTTTCCCTGGAATTCTTGTTTGCCCCACATCTGTTGCATAAGCAATAATTGTAGTATGCGACACGTCTTAACAATCCTGCGTCACTAACGACTATTTAAGTGCACTCGCGAGATGCCGCGAATCGACTGCTAAAACGCATCTTATCTCAATCTGCCAGTTCATGCTTAGAAGGTTTAGAAGTTTTATGGGAACTTAATTTTCTACGAATCAGAAAATGATAAATTTAATTAGAGATTTTCTCGTAACTTTTAATCATTAAATCTTTTTATTAGAAAAAAAATTTCATATTTGAGTCTTAGAATTAACCTGCTATTAATATATGTATGTATATTATCACATCAATTATATTTAAGAATTTAATTTTATTAAGTGTTTAATTTAACTCAATTGTATTAAGTGCTTATATTCTGCAAATAATGTCTCAATTACAAATAATTCATGTAATTTTCATATACAATGCGATGACGTTTGAATAGGATGCGTCAAAATAACAGAATTAATAATGTTAAATGTTTTAAGTGTCGCGCTAAATGTTTTAAACGGTAAAAGATTGAAAGGGCAAACTTCTATTGCCACTTAAGTGTAATTGACAATCTATGAAGCGATCTATAATAAATTCAGTTCGTTTTGACGTCTTTAATATCGACTTCTTCATGCTGCAGACGAGTGACGTGTAAAAGTTCTTTGCCGTTCATTTAGATCATTTATAATCACTGCATCGATCGTTCGACGTTTTCTCGCGGCAAGATAAACGATGAGAAACGTTATCCATTAACACCATTTCTGTGAAACAGAAATAAAAGTATCAAACTTTTCGCTAGTAAGTTAGAAAAATCAACTATTTCTTGCCTTGTGTGGTATTGTATATTGGATTTAAAGATACATAAAATAATAAATATGCGTTTGTATAGTATATTAAACAAAATTCTTTTTTATAAATGTTTATTTATGAAAAAGAATTTAACACAAATAATTTACGCAACTGATTATTAGGAAGTAGTTATAGACGAAATGTCATACCATTTAATTATCTCATTAAAAACTTGTGGAATATCGGTTTCTTTTAATCGTATAAATAAATTTCGTATTTTATGGAAATTCTAGTATCACGAGTCAGAATTGGGCAGAGGTAAAGATGCACACACCATCCAGATAACGTAATCAAGTCATTTGAACTAAAAAAATATTCATCTTCTCTTAAATTCTTTATGAATCAATATAATCTGTTCGAAATGAGGAAAAAAAAATTAAAAATATATGCAAATGTATTTATATATAGCGTATTTGTATATTATCTATAATAAAAATAATATTTAATTTGCATAAAAATCAAAGTATACTTATTCTTATACAACATTAAGAAATAGAAAAACTAACAGAAGAATATCTTCTAAAAAAGAGCTCACAATTCATGACATAAAAAAGTGACATAAAAAAGTGTAATCTCTTAGGAATACTTTTAGAAAAGAAATAAAACGAAACAGGAATTCATTTTGTAAGTCGGATATAAAAAAAAGTCTTTTTAGAAGAGAGAGTTTAAAAAGAAAGTCTTTTTTAGACCCTCTATGCTATCTGGGCAGTTTATGAAATGGTGAACAACAGACAGTTGATTTAAAACGTTGAGCATAAAACGAAAGTTATGTTGTTTTTCGTGGAAATAAAGAATGTAGCAGAGACTCAGAGACGTTTCCGCCTACATCGTGTGCCTAGTTGTGCTATACGTTATGAAAACTTCGTATCGAAAAGTAATCAAACACAAGGGCACGTCTCCAAGAACTTGTGTGACAAAACGGCAATCAGATTAAATGTTATCCATTAGAGACAATTTTCTAGGCTCTGGTAATTAATTCTATACTGTATAAATTTTGTTAACAATAAATACAGAACCGTAAACATATAAAGCAAGTGGTATGACATTTCGTGCGCCACCCTGCATAAACCCTGATATGTACGTCTTTACCTCCGCCTAATTTCGACTCATGATGCCACACCTAACAGAATTTTCATCAAGTACAAAATTTATTGACACATTAAAAAAAAATCTATCTACAAGTATAGTTTTAATAAGATAATTAAATGGTATGGCATTTTCTCTCTCTTTCTCTCTCTCTCTCTCGTGCGCCATCCCGTATATAATTTTTAAAAAAAGTTTATACCGTTCTCACATAAAATTCTTCGTACGAAAATGAAAATGTTTTCTCACGAAAAATTCAGCGCAAGGAAACTCCTGTAAAAGATCTAATACGATTAGAATATCATTCTGTATTAGAATTAAGCGATTTGTACAGAAATCATGTTTCACAGATTGTCGATGCATTCGTCACGCAAAGCTCGACGCGACACACTCATCGGTCTTTCAGTAAAACGCAATGTTATCATCGGCGCGTACGTGAATCGTAAACAGAAACGTTGAGTAACCGGGTCGTTACTCTCTCGCGGAATAATCGTGCGATAACGTAACGTTCACCGGGTGGCATTTCAATCGAAATGCAGACGATAGGTACTAGAAATTCCTTTTTCTATCATACGGACATGCTTACAGATAAAAAGCTGCGGGAAGCTCGTTAAAAGATAGTTTGTGCGATTTGTATAAACAATTTAAATTTAATTAAATTTTAACAAATATTTTTTAAAATTCTAAATACTCGAAACTAATTCCAACCTATTGTTTACATAAATATGCAATAAACTTTATAAATTTATTAAATAAATTCTTTATCAAAAATTAATCAATTTATTACAGTTTTTTTTATATAAATATATTTTTTTCTAATTCAAAATTGTTTTATATAATTATATTAATATAGAGAATTTCGTTTATAATTATTAATATTTTAATTATTCAATTTTTTGTTGTTGCAAACATTAAACATGCAATATCGAAACATGGAAGTTTTAAGATTGATATATTCGTGACAAAAAAGCAAAAATAAAATCGATGATCAATCGGAATTTGCAGACTGCTAACTGTACATCAGAATTTCCTCTGTTCTTTCTATTTTTTCTCTAGGAGAGGAGTCAAAGGTCGCGAAAGGGCTTTGGCAGGTAGATATAGCCGAGTAATGGTACTTAATAATAGGTTCGTAACGCGTGAGGGCAGGTGTGTGAGTCGCGATGATTAATTAACCAATGATAGGTTTAACTTGCCTTCTCGTGGCTTTTCTATCGGCTCTCTCGCTCCTTACGCGACTGATTGATGATTACACGGCTCGCGGATGCTGGCTGCGTTGTGTTTAAACACGCGCAGAATCACGGAAATGTCGAGAAACATCGATTGCGATGTCGATAATCTCATTCCGGGAATTCTTCGAAAACATCGACGATCAGGTCGTTCGATGAGTATACCTGGGCGCGCCAAAGGTTCGAAACCGGTATTCGAATTACGAAACTGGGGATAGAACGAGTGGAAAAATTCCAGAAAGTATTACGAAATCGCGCGTGATAAATTAAAAATATTCAATTTCAGGAGAAAAGCTTATCACTACCAACGTTAAACGGGACTTCGAGCTTTTTTTAATATGTTATTTTCCAAAATTCTTGTTAACATTCCTAGAATTGGAGATAAAATCTGCAGTCGCGAGAAAATCTCAAGGTAGAATCTCGTTTCATGGTTTGCGTTTGGCCTCGTTCGTTCCCAAGACAAAAATCGTGACCACCGAAAATACTCTTGCGATCATCAAGGGGCATCTGTTCCTGTCTTACGAGCACGTGGTGTAAGATGAGGAGGGTTAAAGTGGCTGCTCGAGGAAATATACTTGCTATCTCCGAAAGAAAAAAAAGAGAAAAGAATAACATGAGCCCGAAAGAAAAATTCCTCGCGTTCGTGAGCTGTGCTCATTATTTCTCCGAGAGTTGTTGTCTTTTTACGGTTACCGTGAGAAAGATAAACTCGATTAAGAGTCATCGGTTGCAACACGCGTCGATCTTATGTATGTCATAAAGTATTATCACTCGTGTACTTGTGAAAAACTATCATTAATTTAATCGTTACAATTATTCACTTAGAATTTTCTTTTGTTTTCAATTAATGTGGTTACAAATGTATTCGTGAACAGTTATCTGTAATATTCATGGGAAACTAAATGAGTATTTGTACGGAATAATAATTACTAGAAATACATAAATACATTGATTATATACATTTATATATAATTAAATACTCAACAGTACTTTTTAATATACTCAATTTTCATGCAGTTCTCTTCCAGACATCTTCAAACTTGTTTGCTTTTCAACGATGCTTCACGTACCGTAGATAAGTCAATATACTTTACCGATATCTATAGGGAGTGGACAAACCTTATCGCTTACAAACTTTTTTCATAACGATGTACTCTAATGCGGTAAAGAGTTTTATTCAGAACACGTGCCTCGGTGTCAAGCCAACTAAAATTAAGCGGGAAAGTCCCCCTGCCTAGATGCCTACCTCTCCTGTGCTTGCGTCACCCCTCGATGAGCCCCCTCCTATTCTTCGATGCCAGCTGGCAACCGGAAGTAAGAGTAAGAAGCCGGGTGAGGAAATAAAGGAGGCAACGACGAGGGGTGGTGAAAACCCGAAGACGAAGCTGCAGACGAGGACCGTTGCGGCCCACTTTTATTTCCGTCCGCGTCATTATTATTCGTATACGGGGGTCCGTGATATATCCATAGCGGAGTGCACGGGGTAGAAAGGGGAAAATTTCGAGCGAAACAGCTGACGCGGGAAACCTTTTAATTCTCAAGAAGCGAGTATAAAATTTTACGTTACCAGAAAAAAGTATATAACGATCAATAGATTTCAAACAAGTTTGTTAATAAGATTATGCATTAACAATAGAGTCCGACCGAAATTTCGGTTTCGGTAAAAAATCAGGGTTTCGATTTGAATTCAGTTTCGGCCGAAATTAAGAGAAAATTTCGGTGGGTAAACCGAAACTATACAAGTTGCAAAGCGCCGGTGAGCATTTAAAAAACAACTGTTCGATTTTAATTATTAACTCGTTGATTAAGCTTAAGACAATTAGAGTACAAATTTTGATGTCATCCTAATAATAACTGTGACTTGATTTCTTTAAAAGTTGAGGATGCAATATTATTATATTATTATAGTTAGATGTTTTAATAAAATCTCTGTAAATTAATTTAAAAACATGGAGATTACGACTCCGGCCGAAAGAAATGTGATTCCGTTAGCTTTTCTGTCTCTCTCTCTCTCTCTCTCACTTTTTTTTTAGTAAGACTTAGAGTTTCGGTTTCGGCCGAAATTGAATGACAACCGAATACTCGTCTTCGGCCGGAGGTCAAAATGTGGTTTCGGTCGGACTCTAATTAACATGTAAAATCTCTGTTACTTTATTTTGTAAGCCATACATTTATAATAATTCTTAAGCACTGTTATTTTATAAAAAAAAATTGTTAAAATGTATTTCTCAGAGAAAAAGTGGAATTAAAAAAATTATCAGATACATTCTGGACACCTTGTATGATCTAATTTATACTTATTAGAGAGTACATCAATCCTTTATGATTAAAAAAAAATGAGACATACGTTCTTTCACATAAATACCGCAGCCACATAAAATTTCCATGTTTTATTATATGAATTTAAAAGAGGAAACGTTGCAGAACGTGCTTATGAATTAATGCCTTCATTAAAATATGATTATTTAAGCAGGTAGCAGAGGCTTGATTACAAGGTTCTCGTATATTTGCCTAAAGGGGCAACAGTAAATTTGAAATATCATATTTACCCAAGGGAAAGCGAGCGGTTTCGCGCAGTTTCATGTTTGATACTAAATAAAAAATTGGTTAATACTAAACGTGTGAAAGTAAACTTTATTCAAACATTCCTGTTGTATAAAGTATTTCATCCTCAAGAAAAACAATAAAAACAATTACTATTGTGTTTTTAAATGTAGCATTTAAAAAGTGAAAGTCAATATGTTCATAAAAGAATACATGACAATTCTAGTAAATGTCTAAAAAGAATCATTTGTTTCATCACACTGCCATAGTGTCTCTTTGTGTAACAACAAATTTCTTCAAATACAAAAGAAGCAGGTATTTATTATCAATACCGAATTAGGAGAAAAATATTTTTTCCCAAGGCTAGATAGCTTTTCTCAATAGGAAGCCTATCAAACTAACCGTTCGCTGGTAGTTCGGAGTGCTGTGAACCTGCTCGACCAGGTCGAACCACATCCTGCGTATGGCCATTTCCGCAGAAGCCAGTCGACTGCGGAATCCTCTCGATGCGCTCGACGCGATATTACAGA
The DNA here is from genome assembly GCF_001594055.1 of Mycetomoellerius zeteki. Lineage (NCBI taxonomy): Eukaryota > Metazoa > Arthropoda > Insecta > Hymenoptera > Formicidae > Mycetomoellerius > Mycetomoellerius zeteki. The sequence goes on from NW_017257323.1 coordinate 202,654, forward strand.
ACCGCATTAGCGATATTAGATTTCCGAAGTCAATATTATGATATCCTGAATTTATACACATTTATCTAACTGACTATTCATACGAGCCGTATTGTTTGACATATAAACAGTTCATTTGCCCGTTTAGATAACTAAAGGAAAGATAAAAATTTGCATACCTTGTTTCTGCTAATTCTAAGTTTAACTATTCGACTAAACGTTAACTTTCTTGAAAGTGTATTACATTCGGTATAATATTTATATAATAAAAATATCACTGGTAATTTTAACTTGAATATTTCTTTTTAATCAAGTGTGGAATCTTGTAGACATATGTTTACAAGTAAAATATATGTATTTATGAGAAACTCTTAGCGAGTCTAAAATTAAGTATTTATACATACATATCCATAAAATTATTTATTTATGCAATATGTGCAGATGTGTGCGTGCGTGCGTGCGTGCGTGTGTGTGTTATGTCAATAGTCTCTCCTTTTCCTTCTCTCTTTTATCCCTTCGTTTTCTTCATCTGGACTTCAATGTCCCCTCGAGAACGTAAATTCTGATTTCACCAGGATCAGCGATATCCCTGGCGAGATACCTACTTGAGCCTGAAGGTTCAAGGCTAGCCATACTTTCAACCGCGCTGCTCGCAGGTCTCGTGCAGCTTCAAGAGAAGTTACGTGAAATGTCGGCGGCGCATAGGAATATTATCTAGCGGATGTAATAAATTATTAAATCGTGTTGCAACGATGTCTTGATAATCTTTTAATGCATTTTGGTACATATAATTTCATATAAATGATAAATAACGCAAATAAAAATACCATGTTGACTTGATCATCATGGAGAATCATGTTTAAGTGAAGCAAGGAAAAAAATTGAAGAGAAATATTTTTGAAAATAAATTTGATAAGCGAACATCGTTCTCACAAATCGAATACATTCGAGACGTATAAACGCGCACACCGGCATTAAATTACACCCGGCAGACGTTATTTTATCTGCTTCTTCCCGGCGGCGACGGAGCCTGTTTCACCCTTGGGAATTAAAATTCCCACCGACCCGCAGGGAAGAATCCGAAGCCCGGCGCCGTTTGTGCGGCCGATTACCTGAGTCAGCTGTCTCAGTGTGTAGCGTCTTTACAGGACTCGGGGACTGGCGGTACGAGAGGCTGGAAAAAAAAGCACGGGTTCTTTCCTAGGCCTTTACGAGGCCCAATGAACGATCCCTAAAGGTGGAAGATTCCTCCCTCGATCGGGAAAAAGAAGCCTCAGCTGTATGTCGATGGAATCAACATTCATCCCGATATGTATTTCGCCAAAGGCAGCAATTTTTGTTTGTGGTAATATAATCGTAATTTCTGATCTTAGACAGAAGTTAGGAGCCATTTAATTATTTGCAAAGATTTAGTTTAATTTTATGGCAACATAATAAAAAATATATGAGTGTGAGGCGCGTTTTCAGATTTAATATAAATAAAAACAAAAGATTGAGAAAAAAGATATCTTTTTCTCATTTAATTTCTGTTGTAACCGAACATTTGTAACTTATATAATAATGAAAAGGAGAAATATGTCGATACGCTTTCGAAAAGACGATACTAATTTCTGAAAAAACCGATTTCAGAAAGACTTGATCTTGGAAAGAAAAGCGCATTGTTGTTTTCGCGGCAAAATCGCGTGGTGATAAATCGTGGTTTTCTTGACTTTATGGCTATTTGGAGTAACAGAGCTCGCGTGCGTCGTAAAAAGTGGCTCCGATTCAAGCCTGACGTTAATTTTCCGCCGGCGTCGATGATACTTAAACTAGAGCTAAAGCAATTTCGGCCGGTGAGAACTTTTTCCTCTAGCCTTTCAATTGCACTCTTCAATCGCTGCCGCATTCAGGCGTGACCAGAATTTATAACTAATTCTTTCAAATGTTAAATTCAACGAAAGGGCTTTAATAATATTACAGCTCGAGATTATTCAATTTTTAACGCCTTACTATCTCTTTATAGACTTTTAAGCGTCGTAAATAGGAAGAATGTTTATTCGATGTAAAAAAAAGATGTAATTTTGTTGCTCGAGAATTTTAATGTAATTCCTTTTTATTGTATGCATTTCCAAATCTATACTTTCATGTTTTTAAGCACTATATATATAAGATTTATAACTTACAATTTGGTTCGCTATTAAATTTTTGGCGATATGTAGATAGTTGATAAACAATTTACGTATTATTCTTTTTGAATTTTTAGATGCAAGGTACACGATTAAAGGTGTCATTCTACAAACATTTTATAGATTCTTTAAAATTCTTAATTCAGACATTATCTACCTATAATACAACTTCAGAGACTGAAGTGGATAGGTTCGACATCTTCAAACGATTCATTAACGGTTCTTGTAATCCCCATACACACACACACACACACACACACACACACACACACACACACATTTTTAAGTCTTCTGTTTTTTGTCTCTAAGATAAATGTATAGGACTAGGACTGAGAATAAGGAGGTCTTTATGCCTTCATAGGAGCTAATATACCCTGCCCAGGTGAAACTTAGTTTCGGGACACATCGCAATCCGGTTCCCACGGTACAGACCAGGTAACCCGGAATGTTTTCCTCGTAATTCTGTTCGTAGCATTCCTCTCTTTTTACATTCTTATTTATCTTCGTTTCCCTCCGCAATGCATTATAAAATCAAACGGGAATATTGTTTCTCCACATCTCTTCAGGTAAAAAGATCGAAAATAATAACGAGAGAAAGAAGCTAGTTTATATACAAATACTTCGCAAAAGAAATGATATTTTATTAAATTTTCGCTAAAGGAATATGTGGATAAATTAAGATCTACAAGAATAGAAACTAGTCGAAACTTTTTGCTCGATAGCTCGATGACTCGACGGCTTGTCGATTGAACTTGAAGATCGTAATGCGTTAAAATGTAAACATTTCGGAGAATTGTCTCGAGTGTGACGCGCAAAAATATCTTAACTATCGAGAGCTGTCTTACAAAATTGGAGCAATTTGAATGCGAGCGTGTCCCTCGCGTTGGTTTTCTTTGCGTGTATGTTACAACGTCTATCCCCTGGGGCAATATGCTTTCTAGTTTCTAACTTTATTCAACGGCAGTACTTTAAAGGAGCGTTTCCATGGTCACGCTATAAGCATAGCAATAGTCATTTCCCACTTGTATTCTCAGAGAGTTTAAACTTTATCCTCCGGCAAACTCACTGTTGACGATCGAAGGAGCTGACGAGCACCAATTTCGCTATCTTTTACAGCACTGCGCTGTAGTAATTACGCATGACGGCGATAAAATCGCAGCCTCTGAACGAACGGATTTGTTACTCGATCAATTGAGAATGAATCCGATAGAAGATAAAAATAAATGACGATCCGAATACTCACGGACTGGTATCTTCTTGGGATCGACGGTGCTGAGTCGCTCTTCGACTTTGTCGAGCTTATGACGTAGGTCGCCGCTTCTTTCGGCGACTTGAGCTAGTTCGGCGGTGAGGTTCGCGAAGATGTCCTCCGCGACGGTGAGGAGAGAGGCCAACTGTTTGAGGGAACTGGTGAGGGCGCCGTTCGCCACCGCTTCGAGCTCGGCGCCCACCGGCCAGCCCGGATGCGAGCCCGCCGGCACGTGGCCACGGCACACGTGCCGCGGCTCTACCTTCCGCATCACAAACGGCATCGCGACGACGACGACGGCGACGACGACGACGACGACGACGATGGTGCCGGCGGGTTGCTGCTGAGTAGCGTATCCCTAATCGGTCGCACTCGCGCATAACACACTTTACCGCTGATTCTCCCTTATCACCGGAGCACCGCATCGCTGCACGCTGATCCGCGAAATCGGCCGAATTCCGCGGATCCTCCGTGCCACCGGCGCGATCTCATGCTGCGCGATGTGCCACTGATCTCTTCCTGTCACTATCGAGCCGTCGTATATCTCGCTATCGCGTCACCGCGACTCGCTTTCCTTTTTTTCTTTAATTCTCTCAGCGCACTTTCACTCCTCCGCACACTCCTGTTGAATCACGAAAGATCGAAAACGAAACAACACGCGGCGCATTACAAGTCGACGCTCGAATTTCGGAAGGCGTGCGTGTGCAGCATTGCGGTGGATTCTTCGAAAATGTCGACACTCGTGAGATTCTTTCGCGCAAACTTTTTTACGGATCATTACAGGATGATTACGGTTGAATTGAGAAAACGCGCGAAACGACGACGCACAGCGGTGCGAACGTACCGCGCGCCGCGACGATGGTACGCCAAGTGCCGGCCGGTCCGGCAACCAGTCGCCGAGCAGTAGCAGCCGGCTGGTTCTCCCATTCAAGCGGTTGTATAAAAGGCGCCTTTCCCAGCTATCTGCTCGTCAGACAAGCCGCTGTCGCCATCTATCTTTACAGCATGGCCGTGCGATAGTATCTACTGCCGCGTTACGATATTTTTTATATTAAAAGTATCCGATAATACATTTCATATTAAAAATATATGTATAATATAATTAATGTACATTCTATTAAAATATTGAAATAATAATATATTAATATGAAAAATGTGCACGAGGCTGTTTTATCGCATCAGTTTAACCAACAATGAGTAATGTAGAAACCAGAAAACCTTTAGAAGCTACACAATTTTGAATCTGCAGAAAACCTTTAACAATGAAACAGAAGCAAGAGTATTATCTTCTATAGGGGGGGGGGGAGGTGAATACTGTGGAAGTTTATATTAAATTGATACACAAATTAAGATACTAATCAAAGATATAAAATAAAACAATTAAAAGTGCATTCTTATAAATGACAGAAATTTCGAAAGTAGTTTTAATACACTTCTTAGAAGAAGGAATTAAACGAACAGATTTAAAAAATTGATTGCATATTATAACATATGTTATACAATAATATTTATATAATATTAATACATAATTGAAATAAAAATTAAGATTACCTTATGCGTATATAATTTTTCTTATCTCTTCAAATTACGTAAAATGTTTAATATATATATTTCTGAAAACTATTCATGATGTATTGTATATTAGATAAGTATTATAGACGATTATCTGTTAGTATGAATGCTTTATGGTACCGTCAACCGTGAAATCTGTTATCTACATCGCACAGGGAAATTGATATATAAAATTCCGACATAGTGAGAACTTGAATGCCCAATTAACATTCTTCAAAATGCATTGTATTTAATTAAACCAGATTTTTCCCGTCAATAGTTATAATAATATTATAGGACTATAATACATCTGTAAAAATAAAATAGTTGAAAAGAGTAGTGTGGTTCTTCGTATTTTAATTATTGATTATTGATATTAATTATAGAATGCATATCTACTATATAAATAAATATACACGATCCAATTACATGTTCATTCTCATGGAAACTTCATAGACGACTGCACTATCCTAACTTAGCCAACGCGAGATGCGCGCTGCATACGCGAACTATCGACCCGTGATAGCCGCCGATTGAGTTAACGAACGTCGTAATTCGCGTTTATTTTCATAGCCAACTAAACAAAAAGTTACACACAGCGGCGGTAGAAACTCGACGAGTGCAACGCTCGTTAACGTAACAAATTTAGCAGGCTGGTCGGATTCGATTCGGCGTAAAGTAAGCTCCAGAATTGGGTTGATGTAATTGATAGTCCGAACTTATCCTTGCCTCTCTGTCCTCCCTTCTCTTTGGAAGAATCTAATGGTTGCGAGTTACCGGCAGTTAGCGCTTTCTTTCACTTGGCCTTAATTTTCGCCGTATGTGCAATTTCACACGATAAAGTCTCGCACTTAGGGCTTCGGAATGACTCTTCTCGCCTCGAAAGATCCACTTTTCGGGAAAAACGATTGCCCGTAAAATGTGCCGCAACCTTAATTTTATGGAATCACAAATGGTATTATTGCAATCGAAATAACAAAATGATATCATAAATTCGGGTAACATCTTAGATACATTTTGACAAGCATTCAAATTACTTTTCGAAACGCAGAGATCCACAATGCTGATATTGCACATCCGACGCCAGAATTTTGAGTTTAATTTATATATTCGTCCTGTATAACATGGTTTAATGTTGATATGACATGAAAACCAGATGGACACCCTTGGCTTTAAAAGTCCTGCAAATGTGAATCCGCAGAAAATATAGAAATCTGTAAGGCTAGGTCCACAACCTTGCTTTGAGAGGCCGTAGGCCGTAAGCTTTAAGTTGCACGGAAAAAAAATGTTTCTGGTTTTTACAGCTAATTCTGATTAGCTGAAATTGTATTAGAAAACGGAAGTCTATTTTTAAAATCTTACAACTTTTTTTTAAATAAAATTTATTATAATTCATTTCATTGTATTCTTTGTCTCAAATTATGACAACTGTTTCAACGCTACTATATATTAGCTTTCCCTGTGAAGCAACACGTACGAAACTCAGAATTAATTGTCTGTGTCTGGTGTTCATTCGAATGAATTTAAAAATAGGTATATGATAAGATTACATATACCAGCAGACTTTTAACAAGACTTAAAAGTCCAAGTTATATGCTGTCCTCGAAGTAAACAGCTTGTATGTTTTTCATGTGCCTTTTTGGATAGATTTAATCGGGATCGTACTTGAAAATGACTAGGTTAGGTTATGGACTACTATGCTAAAATCGTGTTTTACGTTGTTTATTATCCAGCACGTATCTCAACTCTGCGCGAAAGAGATACATGCTTAGGGATTGGTATGAATTGAAGGGATCCCATAAAAGGGTACAGTCGAAATAAAAATCTAGGAACGTTCAAAAAATTTCGTACGTTTCGTAACTTTTATTACGTCACATATCTTCTTAATTCTGATATACAAAATAGTAAATAACTTTCAAATGAATACGCTTAAGCATTATGACAGCCAAAGAAAGAAATAATTGAGCAGGAAATGTATTTTACACTTGGAATTTCAAAAATTCCAAATCGAATAAAGTAGGCATAGAAATTGACAGATCTAAGATTTTATTATTGTATTATTGTTTATACTAAGTGTATATTTTTTCTTGAATTTAAAAAAAATTCAACATTGATTACATGTCAACATATTTGGGCTTTCCCATTGGGTATTCGCGCGTACTGCCTGTGTTGTGTTGTGTGTGCGATTATATTTTCTTTACATAGGTAAATACTACGTACTATTAGCAGTCTCGGTCCTTTTCCGGATTAATGAACAACCAGGGGCTGTAGCAATTTATTACCGGTATAAAGCAAATGAACTTAAACTAATACAGCCCATTATACAAGTATAATTTACAATTATGCTATAGTTAGTTGCAGTACTCCAAATTGTTTGTACAATTACTCGATCAGGTAGTCCTTAAGAATCCATTCATCTTCTATTTTTAGCCAGGCAGCATGTTCGCGCGGTTGTACGTACACGGACGCGGTGAGCTACGGCGTGCTGTTTTTAGCTCACGCGCAAACAACATTGAGCAATGGGTGCATCGGGGATATCCGCCGGACAATCGAAGGTTCAGAGTGCATAATTACACATGGTGACAGTACCCCTTAAGTTAGCCGGGGCTGCCCGCACAGGACGACACGGATATACACTCGCGTGTACGTGTTTGGCCACCACCAAGCGCGTCGTTTCTTGTTTCAACCGGGTTGCAATGGCAGGATTTACCTGCCCTTTCAGCGGCACTGCCGACTTCTTTTTATGGATGGGGGATATCTTTAGCGCGTGGGATTTATGTCAACAGACCTCGGACAATGGCCGAATTGAAGGACGGAGGAAGGTTTCGGAGTTATTCGATCGGCTCGACAACATCGAGCATCGGCGAATAATTAAGACTGCATAAAAAGTACCAAAGAATCTGTTGTGACAGAAAGTGCATTTAATTGACGGTATTTTTGAGAACGGGCAAACAGTTTCTTTGAATACTTCGGGATATGATCTCGACGAACCACGTCGAAAATAACTACGCAGTTAGAAAAAGTTGTAACTACAATACTTCGAATATGTGCACCTTAATCATCTTCCTTACTCATCTTTGTGTACTTTTCAACCAGGATTTTTAAAAAGAGAGGTAAAACCATTAAAATTATCACTAACATTTTAAAGGGATTCTATGACGTTTTAAAAGGATCCTATCACTTTAGAATTCACTTAAACCGTTGATAATTTTAAATACATTTATCTCTTTTTAAAAGTTCTGATTATACGAACATAACTTTGAAAATATCTTAAATTCTTTGTAAATTTTTTTGAGATTCAAATTTATTTAGACGAACGTTTCGATTCAATTGAATTATGAACATTAACTGCAAGATTTGATCGTAAGAATAATTCGTGACAGTTCGCTTGCATAATATCATTCCTGATCTTAAACATAAAAGATTTCATATCTAAAAATCTGTTTTTTTCTAATATCAATGTTTCTATCGAACTATCAACTTCTTTAAAAAATGTCACACACAATCTTTAAGTCCACATTAAGAAACTGCCTCACATCCATTTTACAATGACCAAGGATTACCACTCGGAGTAAATAACCGATGTTTGAAATATTAACAATTTTTTAACTGAACAAGAGTTTGAAGGATTATAAAACAGTGTACCAATTAATAATAAAGACTAAAATTATGTTACCGTAAGTTTTTTGTCCACTGAGGATGGTTATGTGAGAACCGAAACGTTTGGAGAATCATTGTATATTGCATATCTGAAAGTAAAAAATCTAGTTGCTGTCAAGCATGTCAGCGTGCTAAGCTCATTGCTCTTTTTATAGACACTCTATTATTTCAAATTATAATTTATTGAACTTCTGGAGACTTAGTGTTAATTTTTTTAGTCTCTTCCCTTTTTAATGCGTCATCTGAAATATAAAACGCAACGTGAGAAAAATATCTCTCTGCCGTGAAAACGATCATTCAAGACTTTATACGAAAGCGTAAAAAAAAACCGAACTATACTTACTTGAATTTTTTTCGCCAAATGCTTGGACGAAGAATTCGCATCCGGCCGCCGCGATGCAACAATGTTCGCGAACATATTCAGGAATGTTTCATGGCTTTCGGAGGACGCTGTACCATTCGATAGGCACGCAGACCGAAAACAACAGGCCGAGTTATTTCGATCGGTCGTTGGGAATCTTCGGATTCTACAAGTCGCAGAGCAGCGATACGAAAAAGTACCGGAAGGGTTGCCGCAAAATCGAGTCGAGAGAACATAGGGCTATCGCGGCGGAATGGCGGGAGGAGATACGAGGTTGAGAAGAGAGATAGGATGGATGGGGGAGGCGAAGGAAAAGGGGAGGAAAAGAAAGCGAAAGAGAGAGAGGGAGAGAAGAGATGCACCGCCACCGCGTGCAAATTCCCTCCCCGCGAGTTCCGTGCGCAGTGCGATGCCTAGCCCTAGGGGCACAGCGTATACCCCTTTTCCCGCCCACCCGTTAGACGAGCAGTACGAGCACGCTGCATTCTCCCTCCTCCCGTCGCGGGAGGTTCTTTCATCCTTTTCCCACCTTGGGGCTTGGATCCTCGCGCCACGATCCTCTGTCCTTTTCTCTCATTCGTCTCCCACTCCTTTCTACGTTGCACAAAGTTGCAATTTATAGCCGTCTCTCTCGCCCCCATTCGTCCTTCTCTTCATCCCCCACTATCGTCCATCTCCCACTCTGGCTTTCTTACCCCCGCCGAGGCAGTCGAGACACCCACCAGTTACGGCAGCTACGCCACTCTGCGATACTCTCCGCGTACATCTCCCTACCGTTTGCCGAGGATACTCTCGCGGTTGTCTCTTCCTCGTTCCTCACCCGTCCTCTCTCGCTCACTCCCTCTCTTTCGCTCTCTCACGTGCCACGCCGTCGGACGATCGGCGCGCCGAAGTGCGGCGACAGGCGTCGCAAATTCGCTCCTCGTAACTTCGGCTCCGCTCGGTCGGTTCCGAGCAATCCGAGCGCCGGCCGGAGGAATTTCGCCAGTATGCGCCGCGCTGCCTTGCCGGCAAGTTGTACGTAGTGAATAGGTTTTCTTTCTTCAGACGATACGTGCGAATCGTCGTTTCTCCCGAGTCACCAAGCGAGGCGATAGCATTCGCGCGCTCGTAAATCTGTCACTTTCTTCGGAGCGAGGGAACGCGCACGGCAACTATCAACGGAGTAACGGACGACAGCTCATCCGGATCCGGAGGGGACTCGCACGTCATTCACGTTTGCAGAAAACGAGGTGCGCAAGATCGCGAGAGGAATACTCGCGCGCGCGGAGCGACAACGTGGAGGATCCGAGGGTATCGATGAGAGATATCAGGGGGAACGGTCTTCCAAGGGCAACGAGGGCAAAGGTCATCACCGCCGTCATCGTGATCGCACCGTCGGCGGTCTCTACCGAAAATCCCGCCGACCATACAGGAGAAGAGGAGTGTTCGCCACGCGAATCACGTCGCGATACCGTGTCGAGCAGCCATCGTCAACGACGACGACGTAGAGCGTAGATCTACCCGTAGCGGGCCAACTTCCTATCAAAACATGGCCACGTGACCCCCGGACGGCACGGCTTGTAAACACAGAGTTTGACCACGTGGTCTGCTCCCTCTTTCCGCTGCTCCGAGCCGAGCGCCTATCTGTTTCTCTCTCTCTCTCTCTCTCTCTCC
>NW_017257323.1:213479-293912 GCF_001594055.1 Mycetomoellerius zeteki
CGCCGTCGGCAGTCGCACGCGAAGCGCAGTCGATTCGCTTCCTGCGAACCCGTCGTCGAACCATTGCTCCGGCACGGAGCTTCGTCTCCCGGTGTGCGTGAGCGTCGATTTCGTGCCTCGCCTCGCATCGTGGCGCGTCACGTCGCACATTTCCATCTCGCGCCCGATCGTTTCTGGTTCGATGGTGATGTGTTGAAGAACCTGACAGTGTCTAAAAAAGGTTAAGGGACGACGACGTCAGTGCCAGTAGCAGCAGCAACGCACTGACTCGAATTGGCGCGAACAAGCACTGTTACGAGTCTTCATCCAAACAGTGACGTACGAAGGCCGTCGACACACATAATCACATACACACGCGCGCGCGCGCGCGCGTGCACACACACGCACACACACGCACACACACACACACGCACACACACGCACACACACACAAAACAGACATACAGACAACACACAAACAAACACACAGCAGACACACTCACACACATACGCCGATCACGTACACATAGAGTGATTCAAAACGCAGCCCGATTGGTACCGCTTGATCGCGCGCGAACGTATCTTCCCGGTGTCACCGAAGACGATTGTCGATTACCGATCATCGTTAGGAAGTTACGCATACGATCGCGAACTTGATCCGAGTTCGCAGAACGGATCGGTAAGCATGATGGATTCGGTGCCGGTGACGGCGTCGGGGTCGATGACTCCGTCGCAGCAACAGCAACAGCAGGCACAGAAGAAAGGAGTCTCGTTCGAGTTCTCCACTTCGCCAGATCTGGAGACCGGATTCGAGCCGCAGACCCGCGCGCGATCGAATACATGGCCGTTACCCCGACCAGAAGGATACGTGGAGGGTAACGCGCCAACCGCGAAGGAAGGCGCCGAAGGTGGCACGCCGCCCCATCAGGCGCAGCTCGCCCAGGGTCTGCTGCCGGTGAAGAAGAACTCGTCAAGGAGGAACGCCTGGGGGAACCTGAGCTACGCCGACCTCATCACCCAGGCGATCACCAGCGCGCCCGACCAGCGGCTCACCCTCTCGCAGATCTACGAGTGGATGGTCCAGAACGTCTCCTACTTCAAGGACAAGGGTGACAACAATAGCAGCGCCGGTTGGAAGGTAAGTGAAAGTTTTCGCCTTCTCTCTCCCCCCCCCCCCCCCCCCCTCTCTCTCTCTCTCTCTCTCTCTCTCTCTCTCTCGAGTTCGCGACATTCGCGCTTGACGCTTGCCTCCGAGACAGGCCGGGCTCGGGTTTGCCAAGATCTAATTTAAGTCACAACATTGAGATGCTTTTCCCGAAACGTGTCTTAGATCAGGGACGTGAACCGCAACGCGCGCGTGCAACCATTTAATGTTAAATCTCTCAATTTCTCAAGAGACATCAGAGACATTTCGAGACGCACGGGTAGAAGCGCGTACATGTGTCTTAAAGGTATGTCGTTAAAAGTGATATCAGGTGACTGTGATAAAACACCGTGCAGAGTTCCTATTTTCGACATTGATTCCGATTTCGACTTGAATGATCTCATATTTTTAAGCAATTTTTCGTCACTTTTTGCCAAGATGTTTCTTTTTCATAATTGCGCACTGAAATGTTGCACACTGAGAAAAATGTTTTAATTAAACCAACAAAAAGGTTCAACAAGAATGACATTCTCGACTACCAACAAAAAGGCTCAACAAGAATGACATTTTCAAGACTAAATAGAATTTCTGGTCATGATTTAATCCACTAAAATTTCATTCTTGTTGAACCTTTTTGTTGGTTTAATCAAAACATTTTTCTCACACACACACAGTCAGAATACAATATAATAATTCTTCTAAAACCGATGATTCACGTGAAACGCGATAAAATACCGAACGCTATCCACGTTCTTAAAGTGTGGCCGGTCAGAGTTTCATTTAATGCAAGAATCGCGCGATTTTTATCACGGGACGCGAGAATCAAGTAACCGAGTTGGAGGTAACATGCGCAGCGTGAATGCGAGCTGAAGTCACATTCGGAGTCACGTTTACAGCGGTATGAAGACTTCCGTTTCGTATGGAAACAATTGTGACACGCGACAGTGCGAAGGTTAGACGCGAGAATTCATCCGGCTGGAATTTATGCGCACGTAACGTTATTTTTGATGATTCACGTTATGCGATTACATTACGAACGGACGTTTCACACAGACGCCTGAGAAAAAGCTTCTATTTCGTAATTAATGCATTTTTTGACTTGGTATTATAACTCAATAATATAATGATAAAAAAGATTTCCTATGATCTTTTTGTCGATTAATCTTTAGTTCACTTCAACATATGTTGATTATTAAATTTCATATGATAGAGACTGATTTTTAAAAAGTCAATGAAAGTCGTGATTAATTCCTTAGATTTAGTTTAACAATAAACTTTATTTCTAAGCTTAATTCAAATTAATGCAATTAGTAACGAGAGATGGTATGTGATTATACGCCTTGCCCTGATGAAATGAACGGCAAGGTTTACGAAATATTAACAATATGGATCACGGCATGGCGATAACTCGCAGACCCTTTGGCACCTCTGATGATGTACGATTATCTTTGGAGAGATGTATACGTTATCTTTGGAACGATAAAATTTTTTAATTCTCTGATTGTTCTCTGATTGAAAATATTATTTATATTCTTTTACTATACACTTTTTTTTTTAATTAATGGAAACAGTTGATATTTTAAGAAGTTAAGAAAAGCATTACGTTCTTTACTGTTGATAACAACAAGTGCTATCAGAACGATAAAAAGCGATAATGTATCGAGCACTTCTTTCTTTTGTAGTCGAACCTATTTACATAGATCATATGTGCGCATCATAAGCTTCAAAATTATGGCATTGCATTTTTATTACAATCTCTCACGGAAAATAAAGGCTATAATTATATCACCGCAAAATAATGAAACGGAAAGACATAACTGATTGTCACGACTGAAACAGAATTTTAAACCAAGTGATAGTCCGATAAGTTATTAATTATTAATTAATAATAAAATAGCTTGTATAAAACGACAGTTGATCTTTTAATGATATTAAACGAATGTAACGCATATACAAGTCGAACAAAATGTTAGAACTGTAAAGCGAATGTTTATGTCGAACTATTTAGCCCGGCACGCGCATAATTAAAATGTTAATAATGCATTATAGTGTTTATAATTATAAAGCTCGAGCTTCTGGTTCAGCAAAGCTCTGCGTTACACATTACATACAACGAGATGTATCGTTTTACGTATTTCGTTACGGTGTGTCGCTAATTGGTTGTCAAATTTGAAGTAATTTAATCTTGGAAGCTTGAAGTTGCGTGTAATATGTAACAGTTAATATTCTTCTTCGTAAAGTGCCGTGTGAATCTGCTTTGTTCAGTGACACTTCAAACCGTAAAAAGAGAAAAAAGAAATTTGTTTAAAATGGAAAAATATTTGTTCGACGTTCCGAGTTTAATTTTTTTGATACATATTTTAATTCTTAAATATCCTTTATTATTCTAGGGCTATCTGACATAGATGACTAACTCAATTTTTTAAATCTTAACATTTAATAATCAGTACACGGTTGAACTTATATCTTTTTAATATAAACAAAATTGCAAAAATTTTATGTAAATTTATACAAGTGCACTGTTCTTTATGTACACAAAGCTACATTTGTCAGCTAATATATAGTATTTTCTTTTTAACAAAGTTTAAATAAATAGTAAAATTTCTGAATCTATCGCATTTATAAGTCGGTTACCCATTAACATAATTGAAACGATGTGTATAAAGCATTAATGATTTATATATCATTAAATATTTTCTACCTGATTATAAATTATCTATGCTTTAAATGTATTTCGTTACAATTTCGATGTAAAGTGCGAAAGAATTCATTATAAAGGGAGAAAAATATGTATTTTTCATTCTAAACTCGCTGCGTTTGGCACTTATACTGTTTCTAATCCTAGTTTATTACTTATATTCGGAAAGAAAACTCTTCTACGGCACTTGTATGGAAGAAAAAAAAAACGATATTACCGCAAAAAGTTTATATTCATGATTGCAACAGTTGAAGATAGTAAAGTTATTCTGACGTAGTTGAGTTATGGAGGAAGCTATTGTAATTCTTAGATATCTAGAGTTAACAGTCTAGGTATAAAGGTCTTTCATAACTCTTCAGCGTCTAATGTGTCTGATGACAAATGTGCTTTCTATGTTTCTCTCGTCTCCGTTATTTGAATGAAATATTAGAAATTGTCAGTTAGGCACCTACGACACTTAGCTACTCAATTATCGTGTGTCGAGTCGACGCGTCAAACGCGCGGCAAGAATCCGCGTTAAAAATCCAATGGGAGGCTGGGATCGCATCTGCGAACTTGTGGATGCAAGTCGTGCAGAGTGGCTGATGACGACGACGACGACGACGACGACAACGACGACAACGACGACAACGACGACGACGACGACGACGACGACAACGAAAAAACAGCGGCATGTAATCACGTGGCACAGTCAGGTTGAGGGGGGGGGGAGAGAGAGAGAGAGAGAGAGAGGGAGAGAGAGAGCTCTGTATCTTCTCCTGTGCGGCGCGCGGGAATGCATATCGACGCAAAATGCAACGCGGAGAGTTTAAGGTCCGTTTACACCGTTCGTCGCTGCCGCGGCCATCATCATCGACGTCACATCGGGTCGAAGTACACGCATAAATCGATGCCATCGGACGGACAATCGTCGTCGCTCATTTCGCTCTCTCAAACGTCTTACGGCGCGGCATTATTTATGCGCGGGTTGCGCTGCACGCGAAAGCGCCTGACAAAAGTTCAGGGATACGTTCTGAGAATTCGCCGAGGAAAGAGAGATTCCTGCGTGCGCGTTTAACGGCTCGTTTCATTCAACGACTCTTCTCGACGTCCCATCGGTCATCGGCGAATCGTGACGTCGGAAGCGAAGAAATCTCAAAGGCTCGCACGTAAAGCTCGCTATTGTAGTTGAGAGAGTACAGTTTTTTTTAATATATACAGTTCTCGAAACAATGTTAATTTTATTTATTATAGGCGAGAGGCTCATTACAATCGATATTAATGATATAATTATGAATGAGCAGGACCTAAAACATTCTTATATCGAGGTTTTTTTGTGATGTAGACGCGGTTGTACTCTCAATTGCATAGAGCGAGGAGTTTGAGAATTTATAGTAACATGGTTGCAATTCGAGTAACGCATTGCGAGCACAATAATTGGTGCTCCCTCCAGCGTGCAATCGCGCCTTGCTCATCGAGGAATTTCATTAGGCCAGTACGATAAACGTAGGACGATGCGTTTCGTTGGCGCGTTATGAATTATCCTTTACGCGTGAATCGGCCAGACTATGTAGATGGAAGGGAGACTGAGGCTTGCCAAGTCTGAGACATCCTATATGGCGGACACGACTCGCAATTTTAGCAGTCCACAGAGCTCGCGAGATTCGACAAATCGACATAATCACACGGCATTAAAGTCTGATTCACTTTACAAATTATCACTAGATTTACCGAGCGGGGCGTCGAAGCAACGAATCTCGCGTTGCGAAGAATTTCATCGCGCAATTTCTCCGTCTATAATAGCAGTCTGTAACGAACAACGCCCGCGCCGTATGCTATAATGATCGCGTAGGTATTCGCGTTCCCGCAAACAGACGCGAAAGACCCTTAAGCCGTCGCGTCGCGTCGCGTCGCGTCGCGTCGCGTCGAATATTTCTTCTCCCTTGTGTGGCGTTAGCGCAAGTTTGAAATTCTAACGCAGCGCGCTATAGAGACGAGAGGTGTTGAGGATCCGTGAAACACACACCGGTTACTCATCTGTCTGGTTTTAAGACCAGCGCCGTAGTTAGCGCCCGCCATTACAAAGCTCTCCCTACCCGTGATATCTTCTTCGGCGTTGCTCCGCTCGGTATCCATCCATGGCGATTAGAGACGGCCCGCGCCTCTTTAATGACCGACAGAGAGAACTCGGCTAAATGCCCAGCCATCTCTTCGTGGTATCTTCCGCGCTGTTACGGCACGGTAGATACTGGAACACTACCGGTCAGTGAAATCGGAACGCGCCGCGGTGAATACTGGATCCTTCTGTGAGATCGTTATTCACTGGATTATCTTCGGGCTCTTGGGGAAAGGAGAATTAATCGGCGTGTTTCTCAGAAATCGCGACTTTATCTTTAATGACGGATTTTTTAATAATTAAAATTATCATGATCATTAAATTTAAGGTACGGGCTTCTGGAGAGTTTATCGAGATTATTTGTGTCACGTTCTATGCGGGTATTGTATGTATATATGAAAGGATAATGACAAGTATAATCGTGAGGAGGATCAAGAACCTAATAATTTTGTATATACAGCGTGGAAAGAACGATTTTGCATAAGTATCTCAAAATCTAGTTAGATACAGGTTTGAAAATAATTTTGTTAGGTTATCAAGATAATGTATAAATGGAACGCTCAAGCTGGTTGCTAAAATATCAAAACTTTCCGAGCAGCATTGCTCACTATGCTTTTGATGTTCTAATGAAATTATTTTCAGATTTGTATTTAGCTTTAGATACTTTAGTAAAACTACCGCTCTTTCCTTGTAATATTATTTTTTATTTTAACATTTTTGAACGTACAAGAATTATGGTGGGATTATTGAAACTGGGAGGCATTCTTTATGTTGTAGTGAGAGAGAGGAATTTTTTCAAAGAAACACACTGTAACTTAATTGATATTTTAAATAGGATACTAATTATGTAGCGATCAGCAAGCTGAGAAAAATTGTAAATGCACCTAGATAGCTTCATGGTGTTCTGATTTCTCTGAATAGCACTAGCGTGACACCATCTCACGCGAAGTTACCTTGTAATTCTGACATCGTTGTTTCGATTAGCGCGATAAGCACACGTTGACACGGAACGTTGTGATATATTGTGCGAATATAAAAGAGAGAGACGATTATAATCTTCAAATAATATAGGAATCTGCGTGTCAGAAAGCGATAGAAATCTATTTGTCGCGAAGATTTCACAGCAGTTGTCGATTTGAAGTTTCAGAAGGTCTAGTATGTGCTTTTTCCTTAAAAATTCTTCTGAAACTTCAAATTGACAACTGCTGCCACAATATCTAAGCTCGTACATACTTTACAGATTTATGTAAATCTATATAGATTTGTGTCCGTGGTGTTGCATTAACAAAATGAAACGGTTCTGCATAGAGTGATAGACGGGATCAAATGTATCGATCCTGCGTTAAATTGAAGGTAATTAATGGTAAGCGGTGAGAGATGAGACAAATCGATAGTATTGGGCAACATAAAATAGATACGACTGCAAATGCTATAGTCTCCAGTTCTACTGCTCTACGATTTGATTTGATATAGTTAGCTGGCCGATATGGATTGAGTATGTTAAAACGAGGCATAAAGGCAGTAATCGACCATATAAACTTTTAACGAGACATCATCGACGTAATGAAAAGCAGTCACTGCTTTTTAACATTTCCGTCGGGCCGACTCGAAGGATTGATTGCGAATCATCCTACGGAACGAAGCACATACTAGACCTTGCGCATATTATCTGATGTATAAAATAATTTTTAAAAACTTAACCTTCTAAAGGAGCGTAATATTTCCGCAGAAAAAAATTAAGTGATGATAATTACCTAATTAATTACCACTTCTTACATTAATTAATGATAACTTTATCCTATCGTGAATTGATGTTAGAAAAAGTTAGAATCAAAGAAGAGAACAGTTATTAAGAAACATTCGTCTTCAGAAAATACTATACCAAATTAAAATATAAAATAAGAAGTAAAAAAGAAAAAGGTAATATATTGAGAGACGTATCGGAAAGGTTAAATTCTAAAATAAATAAATGTTCACAAAATTATTGTACGATTAGAGACTTTGTTTTTTATTTATTTTTTTTTTTTAATAGTACATTGTACGTAATCGGACAATTGTGAATAAAGTTCCTCATTGTAAAACACTTAGTTTGACTCGGTATGCGTGTATCGTCTAATCTCCCCCGCGTGAATGAATTAGCGGAAGCGTAAATCATGCAAAATCGCAAGCGAGCACAAAGTGCTATAATCGGCAGAGCGAAAAACTCGCTTGCAACTCCGAGTTTTTCCATGGAAAAGCGCGCGTTTTACCGCGCAGTCATTAAGCAAGGGTTAACGGCGCAATTAGCGTGAATCACCAGCGGGTGGTCCAACATATTTTGAAAATGACTTGCATCCGCGTTATACACTATGTAACTGGATCACAGGATCAAAATTGCGAACGTAGATTTTCAAAAATTCGAACTTGATTTTTTGTTCAGCAAAAATTCAATCGATTTTTTTTTCGCAAGTTCATCAAATATTTTAGCGATACACTAAACTTTAAGTTAAAATATCATAAAAACGATTTGTTAATAAAAAATTTAAATTAAAAACGGGGATAAATTACTTTTTTAACATTTACGTTCCTGAATTGTTTGGAATATCTCTGAAGCTGTCGTTCTCGATCTCTCTCAAGTCGGAAACAGAAATCTTTACGAATCCACATTTTATGATTGTCCTATTTTTGAACATCCATAATGGTCTCAAAATTCCTTTCCTCTACCTTGTCACATTCTCTATACGCGATGTGTATTTTCAGTTGCAGACGCGCTCGGTTGAGTTTAAAGGAGGCTTTCCGCGTTATTTTTGCACGAAACTGCAACGACCAGCGTCGTTGCCGCGTCTCTCCTTCACCAATCATTCTCTCTTCCAGCTACTCTCTCCTCGATTTCTCATCTCACTCTTCCTCTCTATCTTTCTTTTCTTTTTCGCTTCAGCCTTTGTGTGCGGCCCTGCAACGCTACCACGTTGCCAATATCGTCATCTCGAGATCATCTGCTCCTCCGCCCACTTTTGGGCCCGATGCAATCTAGATTGTACGGTAAAAGTTGCCATCGTTCGTTTCAGAGGAATTCTTCCATTCGTTTTGATGAATTTTTTGAATCGTTTCGAGATGAGGTATTAACTAACTCACATTATAACTCATTCTTGCATCATATTTTATTTTACGTTAGAAAAATTTTCCTCGGAAAAAAAGAAAGTGAAATTATACAATTTATTTTGGAAATCTATGTCTCTGAAAGACATTAGCAGTTTGCACTTAAGTCGCGATTCTAATTTAAGTAAGAGAATTAAATCAATTTTTATAAATATAGAGAAAACAAAATAGGTACTGTATATTTTTTAAATTCAATCGTCTGAATTATTTTTTAAACTTATCGGGAAATTTTGTAATTCTTAAAGTAAAACTCTCAGTTATATATATCAAAATGGAAAATTTTGCAGTAGGTATTACTTCATGATCATACTTATTTGATCAATCTATGTATGATGATTTATACGATAATAAATGAGCATGGAGATTTATTGGATATTTCTATATTATGAAGTGTATATCGTGATTTTGAATATCTGAGTATTCTGATTATCGAATATTGAAGTGTGTCATAAGTTTTTTAGATACCTAATTTGGGAATTTTTAGAGTGAGTGATATATTCAAGCAACTCGAGTATAGACTGACAATATTAGTTAATATTTTAATGCGTACAGTATTTTTGCATAAAAATTATACAGAATGATTTCGAAATGCTCGAATAATGCCATTCTAAGTTGGGGACGTTAAATAAATTCCTTATTGCAGTAATAGATCATTGTAAAAGGATAGCAATTTCGAGAGGTTAAAAGCAGGTCTCCGTTTTATGCTATACGCAATTAAATCGAAGAAAGAGTACAGTACGCGTGCCTCGTGGCTATATACAGGATGTACCAAAAGTCACGCGCTTTCTTTTACCTACAAAGAAACTAGAATTTCTTCAGATTTTAGGAAAAGTTGAAAATTAGATACACTATATTATCACAGTCTCGTATAATATGCAATAAAGTGTCTCTGTCAATCAATTAATGTAAAGCTTCAAACTAAACCAATTGACAAACGACTTTTTCATATTGTGAAACTTAATTTATGGAATATATTTTAATCTCTGTCACACATGAGTTTAGAAATAAGTGTCTATGATTGATAATTTAGTATGTTTTAAATAATAACGTATAGAAAAATATTGCGATTTGAGAGAAACAATGTAATATACTTTTAAAATGTTCTTTTATATAGGTATTAATTTGTCATTTGCGGGAAGTACATAAACGTGTTTAAAAAAATGGTAGAAAAAACCATTGTGTGCTGTAGAAAAAGCATGTTTAGAATATAATTAAATTTGATAAAAACACTTGTATGACTTCAACTTCTTATGTATGCGTAACTGTATGAGAGAAAACTGTGTGATTTGTGACGTATCCTATAGACTAGTATAGACCGACGGGACTCGCCATATCGAAAGTATATCCGTCTTTCTCTTTTAAAATGCTCTTTGTCAGCTGTCAGTCCCCCATGCCTCGTGGTCAACACTCTACTTACCTTGCCTGGAGCAAGGCTGCGATTTCCTTGTCGTAAATTGCGACAGAATCATGCTGGCTGCGCTTTATAGCCGCGCTTCTCAATTCGCTCTTCTGTATGTGTTCGCACGACATCGCACCGAGTCCGCCTTTCTCCCGGTAGAATTTCTCGCCCGGAGCGATTTTCTCGGTGACTCTCGGTGAGCGTTTCGTTCAAGCGCAAGACGGCTTCTTACAATTTGAATTCCACCGAGCCGGTTCGCGGCCGACTCCCTGAAACCCGAAATAAGCGAAAAAGTGACTGGTGGTCGGTCGACGACGGATAAACGTGACAAATTCTTACTAGCAAATTCGCAGTCTCCCGCAGGGCAATTTTTTTACTTTTCGTGCCAAAAATTTTCTTCCTAGCTTAATTTGAAGGTCCATTCAAACGAGGATAATCCTTTAGGTTTGGGAAGAGACTTCTAGAACGAAAGAATGACTTGACCGATTTATCTTTTGATTTTTTCTTTGACGTTTAAAATATCCTTTTCTCTGAGTTCTTGTTCAGAACTTTTGTTAAAATTCATTTAGAATTAAATAAAGAATTATCTTTTAGCCTTTTTTGCGAATGTTAATTTAATTTTAAAAAATCCCGTCAGTCTCTCAGCCCGTAAACTGTTGATACTTTGACATTTTCATTGAGGCAAAATTAAGTACAGATTATTTAAAAAAGTTATTTAAAAAAACTGTACTTTAACGGAATTATAATTTGAATCTTTATTACTATGATATTTAAATGTCGAATATTTAAAGGTCGCTAAGAAACGATGACATTCTTGAGTAAGGATTTTCGTTTCAAATTTAAATGATGAAACCCGTCCTCGACATTTTACAGTCAAGTCACCGCGGATCATTCTGTATGCCGTTAGCGACATCGCGATCGGAGGTACTCTCCGGTATTTCGGTGGCGCTTCCACACTCTCTCTTCTTCCTACGTCGCGAGGCGACGCGACGCGAAGAGTAGTCGCGTGTTGCATGCGCGCCAACCGACGCGACGCTCGCGCGTTTCACGGTGACGTAACTCACGCCAGACACACGCGCGGAGTGTAACCGCACTCTTCACGTAACGTACCCTTGACTCTCCTAATGAGTATCGCACATTCGTTACGTATGTTGCGTTTCGCGGAACGGACATACATGCTCGCGGACGAGCGAACGAGCGAAATGCGACCGACAGCGCCTCGAATTAGCGCGAACGCGGCAAATAACATCCACATGCAGCTCGTGCGCAACGCACGATCCGCGATGCTGCAATAAAGATCATCGACATACCGATTGTTCCATCGTAGCAGATATTTGAAGTTGAGATTTAAAAAGATGACGAGTCACACACTGAAAGGAAAGGCTTTGATATTTGTGATTACAATTACATGTTACCATAATTTCATTTAGAATTAAAGACAAAAATAATTATTATAATTATTGCTATAATATTAGTAATAATAACTATAATTTGTAGTCATTTTCGGCGCCGACTATATATTTGTTGTTGAAATTACACGTATTAAATTAAATTACAGTTATTATTATTAACATTGTAGCAGTAATCATAGTTATGGTAACATGTAATAGTCATAATTACCAAAAACTTTTCTCTCGGTGCATCAGTTAAGGCATTGCAAGTTAAAATTTTAAAATAACCGAAATACGAAATTTTACGCTCTTTCATTATTATTTTGAAGAATAGCAATTTGAGGCTTAATTAGTCATCACGCTATGAAAAATGTGGAAAGGTTTACTTTGAATTATTCGAGGATAGATTTAAGAGAAGGTATAAAACATGAAAGGCCTTGTACAATACCCTAGACTTTTACTAACTTGAACAAAAATGAAGAAGGGAGATTCAACATGGGGATGTTGCTGTTTTGCAATATAATTAGCGTATTTCTTTGTATGCATGCAAAAGAGCGCGCACTGATCACTTTATAACTATCTTGTGATACCTTCACGCATTTGACTTAATCTTTTCATCTTATTTCCTGTAGTATCCTTACGATATGCGTACTTGCCACGCTAAGATCCGATTATTACGCTAACCGGCGCTGCTGCCTTCCATATTTCTAAAATGCAACGAAGCTTATGACGTTTCACGTTTTAATATTTCAAGGAATATAGTTATCAATCTAGTACAGCATAACTTTAATCTATGATGAGGAACCCCCGCGAGATCAGCATAGGTCACGTCATCGGTGGCTGGTAACAAGAGGTCATGGCGTTAAACTTTAGATAATTGCGATGAATAAACATCTCGACCAATGAGATACTCTAAGTAAGATGTGAAGAAATATGTGACAGTTTGTGATAAGTATGTCAATAACATCATGTGTCTAAACGTGATACTTGGATAAGTCAAATTGTTTATATACTTACACGTATTTTTGTGTATTTTTAGGATAAAAAGCGTCTTTCACGAGTTCATGTAACTCGAATAGAAATAGAGTAGTCGATGTAAAATTACGCAAGACGGAGATTTCTCGCAGTCGCGATTATCTAAAGTTACAAAAAGAACGATAGTAATTCTCCGTGGCATTTCTATGATCGACAACGTAGAAGAATTGAACGTCAATCGAGATCGCGATTATATATGGAATTGTAATTCGTGGAAAAAGTGTTTATTTTCATTGCAGTTATTACACATGACGCCTACTGCAATCGAAGATGATTAAAATCATCGTGCACGAATAACAATTGTGATGATGTATTAACATAGGAAAAGAGATTTAATGTGTATAACGACAGTGAGTTAATAGAATTTTTCAGTTAAGTAATTGACGAATAAAGAATGAGCAAAGTAAGTAAATGAGCAATAAGTTACGTAACCAAAGTTAAAGTTTTAATGATAACATCTTTTAAAGTTTATTTATTTCATGTAACGTCTCTCCTATTTTGTCTCTTATTTCTCGTTTTAACTCTATCTCATACTTTCCTTTAAATTCGACATAACTGGATATATAATTTTAACGAACAACGGAATTTTTTTTTTAATATTTACATAAGATGAAAGATAATAATTAATTATAATTGGAGCATGATAATTATATCTTTCATGTATAACAAAAAATAATTTTTTTAATTATGAAAAGATGTCTTTTTTTCCTTCAGTGTTACCGTATTTACAAAAATTTGTGCAGTGTACATTTCTTCAAATAAAAATACATTTTTTTCGTATTTTATTTTATAAAATATTCAAGGAATAGTTCCATATATTCATCTTTTTATTTATAAAATTTTAGAAGTCACTGCGACTTTTACTTCATAAACATATCATTATGTATATCAGAACTGGGATTTAGTTGCACATTTCGGCCGATTTTCAGCTTGGTTCTTGCTCCTTACTTCACCGCAACCCGCGCGCAGCTTAAATGCCGATCGGCAGGAACCAAGCTGAAAATCGGCCGAAATGTGCAACTAAATTCCAGCTCTGATGTACATCAATAGAATTTAATTTACGAATTGTCGCTAATGCAAGAATCCGTCTTTTGCTCGATCATTTTCACGTAGAAATCTCCACCAAATGTGAAAACTTCGTTTATCGTTATTGGGACGAAGGTGACAAAAAGCACGAGGCCGAAAGAACGTACTGGAGCGTTCGTGAACGATCCGTCCCGGTGGTTTCATACTTCCACGATGCATCTGTACCAATTGGGGCCTGGCCCCCGATTCGAGGCACTGACCTCTCGTGCCATTTAATCGCCCTTCTCCTCCGAACTCCTCCCTCCTCACGCGGCGACGACGTCCAGCATCACCATCTTCGTCGTTCCTGCACGCGACGCGACCCTAATTTTTTTGATCCGATCCGTTGTTGTGCTATGTCGTCAACTCTTGTACTTTTCTCTAACGCGCAATAGCGCTCTACACACGTCATTTGCATACATTATTGTGTTTATAATACGCAGATAAACTCGCTACACGGTTGCATACGTATTTTGAGAATCTGCAAGTGTGATAGAGAAAGTCTAGAAAACTTTCTGATAACAAATTCTTTTCAATGTAAGAGACTAAATATTTTTATAGAAATATAAAAAGACAATTATTTTTATTCCCGTAAAATTTTTATTTAGTATTTATTGCTTACTTTATTATTCGCATTATATGTTACCTATATGCTATCATTCGTTTAAAAAAAATAACTTTTTTTTGGTTAAATATTGTGTATCGTATTATCGTATGTAAATTTGCATAAATACATAACCGTTTTTTAATAATTCATTGAGATGTATAGAAAAATTCGAGGGAAAGTTTTATTATGAATGAAATGGTAAGTTGTTCTGATTAGCATAACAGTCCAATTTTGAGAATAAGCTATTCTCTTATTAGTCTACGTAAAAAAGATTTTTTATACACGTAGGCCTTAAACATGTATCTTTTTATTTCAGTTTCCTCGGCGTATTAAAATACCAACTAATGACAGAACACTCAAGAAAATGTAACTTATGTAAGGCAATTCGAAATTAGAAAAGAAATGAAATATCTCTCGATGCAAAAATCCCATCATCCACGATGGTGTTTATTTTCAAAGTTGCAGCTCATTTCACTAAGATACGGGCGTGTCTTATTCTGTTATACTAATAAAGGGTCGTCTACTTGGCGCGACGTTATATCTATAACAGATATGTGTGGTCAGATAGGAGTTAGACAAACGTATTGCGTACTCGAATTACATGTCGTAGAATCGATACCCGAGAGCCTGATGCTTCTATTTTCATGATTTATTCTTCGAGATTCTCGCGCACTCCGAGACCGCATACGAACATATCTTAATTAATTTTATGACGCGTCATTTCACCACGAGTATTACATCATGGATCGCACGATACGTCGTCGTATCGTTTTTCCAAGTGTCGTCATACATTTAAGAGCACGTCGAGAAAAAAAAGAGGTAAACGCCCGGAGGAAGTCTACAACATTTTGAATGAATGCAGTTTACACAATGACGTACAAACGCACGCGAAATCACCTTTGCTATTTTGCGTATTTCCGCGAGAGAGATATTATAGCCGCAGGGCTCGCATGCACTTTCTGCGTCATTCTAATTAAAGCTTTCCTTGTGTTTCCCGCTTGGCGCAAAAGAAAAGATGTGTTTTTGTATTTCGTAGGACATTTTCATCGTTTGAACGTTAATTGAAATGAAAGAGTACCTAAATGAAAATTTCTAATGTAAATCGAAAATTAATTATATAAAAATTCAAGCTCATCCAAATGTTATAAAAGTATAATACACATACAGAGAATAATATTTACCGTATTAATACACAATACCGTTTCGAAGTAGTTAAATATAATACATTTGGCGCTGCTTGCAGCGTAAAAAAATATATTTTCTAACATATAAAACAGGCTATGTATATGTATGTGTAACGGGAACGGATATAGTACGATAATTACGAAAAATTGTTACTTTTTACACTAATTGTGCTATGGGACTTGGTAACGAATGGATGTGATGGACGTGAAAAGAGCTGAATATCAGCCGAATCCTTTCATTTATATTCCCCTTTTTCATTCAGATGTTACCGTGCTGTTGAATCTTTAGTTTCAAAAAAATGGATATATCCAGATATATATTCATTTTTTTTTCTTTTTCACTCGTCCCCCGTATACACTACGCAGGCGGATACCTACGCGATTTTTCGAGCGAACGACAGTGACGTTAATATGGACAAAGCTATTATCAGTTTATTTGAATAGGTAGACTGTTCAAAAAGTACAAAGGATTAATTAATTTAATTAATTAACCCTTTGAGCTTTCCTTCACGATTGACAGCTTCGTAATTATTTTTTCGTATTTTAGGTCGTCGGAGCGTGATTTGTACTTCATAACTAATAACCAACACGTGTACTTTAGTGCTTAAATTATATAATTACATTCAAGAAATGCTTTAATGAATTTTTAATCTTGATTGTAATCCTAAAACGTGAAAAAAAATGATACTTAAATTTTTTTTACTGCTTGTAGACTGAAGTGTATGAGCAACGAAATAAAAAACCTCTGCTATTAGCGTTTTCAAATGTTGAATTATAAAGAAAATTGTATTCACTTCTTATAAAAGTTCATTTTGATCACTAAAATCATATTTAAATATCTTGCCAAAGTGCATTATGATAAAAGTCTTCTATTTTCGTCAGTTATTTTTATTAGTCTTCGTTTCCGCAGAAAGAATGGACAAGACTTGCTTATCTTTGAACCATATTGAAACCCGATATCGTCGCAATTTAGGAGAAAACTTCGCGGAAGATTCCGATAAGGAATTTTGGCCGAATTTTGGCAAAAGAAATATCGTCCCCTCGCAAATCTATATATTCGGAATATCAAGATATCGCCTCGAAGAACAAGTTGAACTTTAGAAACGAGATTTCTTTTCATTTTTTATTATATCGTGAGCATATAATATCGTGAGCATATAATAAAGTGAACAGCGATAAAATATCAACATCAGTTTTCAAATTTTTGATGTATGAAAGGCTAACGAGATAAAGATATCCCAAACGGCTAGGCAATGTGTGTAATCGAATCTTAACATGATTCAAAGTATATATATATAGAGCGATTATGTATATACTTGAAACATTTATCATTACATTTTTTATACAAATTTCTATGATTAAAGTAATTTTTATTTTGGCTGAAATATACGCGTAATTCGTTGATGTCTTTTAGGCAAATATCAGTACAAGTTTGTAATATCTGTGCAACTGGTATAAGCAATTAATGTCAAATCAATAAACAGATGTTTCTTTATACAACAATCTGATGCTGAATTGCATATCAATAATTGCATCACGAAATTTCTCGAAGAGAATATCATGATTGCGTCGGAGCTAGATTCTGATCGTAGTTGTTTTTTTTATATTCATTTTTTCTGATTTCAACAAATCTGATACCAAAAGTTTTACGAGAACTCCAGGTACGTTTCATGACTTCATAGTAAACAAATCATTGTCTTCTCTTTAGTGACTAACTCTCTACTAGCGATGAGAGGTTTCAATTTCTTCGCAGTCTTGCGTTCTCATTTAACAACTTTTGAACGGAAAAAACGAGCTTTCATACACACAGTTTAAAAACAATTTTACTGTGCAAGATCAACTGTACAAACAAGGTTAAGTTGATTTTGGGATGTCTGCAGTGCGCTTATCGCATCGCGCGATTTTACCGTGTTCTGGAAAATGTCGCTTGTAATGAATATTACAAATTTCTTTAGTTTGAGCGTTACTTGCGATTTTGAAAATCTTTCTTAAACGCGAATGAGTACGGAAGGTAGTTAATATACTTACAAATTTATCACCAGCGAGAAAAATAATTTTTTTTTAATTAATACGGAACTAATAGATGGATGAAAAAAAGTGCAATTTTATTCTCATATCGCGATGATAAAAACTATTACGAGAGAGAAATATTCATTGTTTCTTGAAGAGGTTATTACATATATTATTTTTTATATAACTGTTATAATATTATTTATCTAACAATAAGATACACGGAGTTGTATCTTGAAAATAATTATATAGTAATGCACAAAAGTAAATAATACTATAAACACACATGTGTATTCGTACACTATAAAAAATAAAATATAATATATTACAATAACGGGCAAATAAAAGTTACTACACGGTTATTATTTGTGTATGTTACTCAAACAATTCTTATTTATTCTTGATATATACATAAATTAATCGACGTTTCGGCTGCTCTTTTCAGCCATCTTCATGATAATGACAAACAAAAACCGACAATTAACAAAAATTAAATACTATTGTTTATAAATATAGGCGCATTTCCATAAGCCTCGAGTGATTCCCCATTAAATTGTGTGAACGACTCTTCAATTTTATGACTGTTAAGTTCGGTCTTTCTGAGAAAATGCACCTCCATTCTGTTACACATCTCTTATATAAGCACAAATTATATAATTCTAAAAATGTCGTTAGACATGTGTCTTATTCGGAGTCTGAAGTACATTTGATTAATTTATGTATATATCAAGAATAAATAAGAATTGTTTGAGTAACATACACAAATAATAACCGTGTAATAGCTCTCATTTGCCCATTTTATTGTGTAATATTATTTTTTAATATTGAGAGCTCTATACAATTGATTTACTGTTAAAATATAAAATGTTAATTTTAACTTAAAGACGTATAATGGACTTTCTGAGACATGCAAAAATTGTTAAAATTAATATTTTTGCATGTCTCAAAAAGTCCACTATGTCTGTAAGTTAAAATTAACATTTTATTTTTTATAGTGTATATAGTTAGAAGTTTTTTTATCTGTAAATAATATCATTGAACAACATGAAATCTTAGATTTCTCAATCCGCACTTATTGAAACGTATCAAATAAAAAAATCGCAAGCACAATCAAAGAAGTCGTTTATCTTGATCCGTATCGTAGAGAACAAATTGCCGATACAAAGTGCCTGTATCCATTTTCCTCATATATACAATTGCGTCAGAAAATAATTTTTCTTATAGGGTATGACTATTGCAGTAATTATTCCAATATTTATATGTATATAAAGATAAAATATATGATATATATTGTATAACATATATAGATTTGGCTTACATCAAAGATATAAGAAATGAGATACACACTCACACATTTAATAAACGCGAATTTGTTGGAAAGAAGAACATAGTAGGTTAATCGCGGCGGAGAACAGGTGTATAATGAGACAGTAAATACTTATCTAGGCTACATAAATTGTCGTTATCCTCGACACGCGCTCTGCGCATTAAACACGCGCGAATCTACACCCGACAAATATCGACGATTTGTTATTCGCGCGAGTAATAAATGAATTCAAGACGCGAAGGAGGTGTAAACAATGAGGCGCCACTGCAGGAGCAGGGGACAGGCGGGAAGACACAGGAGGCGCATTTCCGCGTTGCGTACTTCTTTTCGCGCGAGCAGCGCTCGCAGGTACTGTAGGATGCGCAATTACGTTATCTCCGCGCTGTGTTAGCACATACGAGTGCTTAAGTGCTACAGATGTGCAGCCCACAAACCTGATTACTAGTTTATATGATAGATAATTCTTTATATTTCTTATTATACATATATAATCCTTTATTAACGAGGAAAGTTGAAAGTCACATTTTTTTATTTAGTTGATAAATAAAATAACTTATTAAAACTGTTATCTCTCTTTGTCGATATCTCTCTTCGCGAAACTTTAGAAACAAGAAAAATTAATATAAATTTTTTATCTCGATTCGAAATATATCTGCGTTCTACGGATGTTGTTGAAACTTGTCTGAAACTAATGTCTCTTTTGAGACGTGCACTGTTAGATGTCAAAGGAGTGATGATAACCCAATTCTTTGAGATAGTTAATTTTAATTTTCACGTGTGTCAAAATATAAATCAATTCATTTCTGCGATCGAATGGTTTAAAGTAAATAACGTTCATATTAACGTTTGTACTTACAAGTAAATAATAAAGCAAATTTGAATAAAATTTAATGTTTCTTGAGTTAAATTGATTTAATTCTATTGTCAGTTAAATTTATGACATATTGAGTAGAAGCAGCCGCGACTTATACCTATAGAAATGATCGAAAATAACTCGAATTGGGTATAATTTGACATTATGAATTTATCAGTGTACAAGCCTCATGCTTTCTCCTCTTTATCTCTCTTTTTTCTGATTCTTCCATTTCATTCGTTATTTCATTTCAATTTTCCATTGCAATCTCCGCGAGTACAGTGTAGAGAGAGTTTAGAAAATCGTTCGCTTTTTTTACAATCCTGAATGGTAAATGACGATATTTCGGTCGGATGGTATCAAGCTCGAATTCTTCTTAATCGTTGGCTTTGGTACGCAGAGGCATCCGATCATCCTCCTTAATTAGTAGTAGTCACGAGAGCTGGCACACACCTCGTGCCAGCCGCACGAGTGGTCCAACTACTTGCCAAGACTGTACGCAACGTGCCCGACGTTGGTGCGCAGTATGCTGAATGCTACTACCAGGCGAAGCGGGCAAAGAGCGGCAGCAGGGACATACAAGAAGTGGTGGACCAATCGTCGTATGCGACGCAAGGGGCACGACTGCAGGCTGGCTGGCTCTCTCTCGCGCAATTTCGTCGCGTATCTCATACATACGCGCTTACGCGCTCGCTCTTCCACGCGCGCCTCCATCACCTCTTTATCTCTCCTCGTGCTTTCTCTCTTCCTCTCCGGCACGACGGCATTACCAATCGCGCCTTCGTGACGTCTCCACGGGGTCAAAGTCAACCGCAGACACCATTTCGTTCACGGAGGCCTGCACAGAGGGAAGACGCGAGGACGAAGGTACTGGATTCTCTGTGACGATAAGAAGGGACGCGGGCGATGTGGCGTGAAAGACTTTTTCAGTCGGATCCCCTCGGTGTCGAACCGCACATCCGTTCGCGCCAAAGTCGGAGTTCGCCTGCTATTCTCCGAATACAGAATCAGCGTCGGAGTGAAACCACTGCGTATTTCGTGTGTACCAACTTCTACAACGAATTCCATCCTTGTATAAATCGAAAATCTGGTATTCTAATATAACGTACCGTAAAATATTGAGCTAACAAAATAGTATAATAGTGTATATTAGTAACTATTATATTATATATTATTAACAATTTAAATGATCGATGTAAAATATTTCTGTGATTTTTCGATTTGTGTCTGTGTTTTACGTATGTCCCAGATGGAAAAGTCGGAACGTTTATCTACTAAACAGAAAGTGTCTGGAGAGAGAGAGAGAGAGCATTCCGATGGCGATTATGCGCGCGATACGAGAGCTGCTCTCGGATCGGTCCCGCGGCCTCGGAGTAGCTAACGCGCGCGCACACGCTCGTGATTTCGTTATCCAACAAGTGTCGGGAGCTGCGAGAGATGGGGAAGGCGACGTGGCGGCGGCGGGGGCGGGGGGGGCGCATAGTCGCACCTCATAAGAGTCGCGGTCGCGTCGCCGCGCCGCGTGGCTTGCATAATCGTTCTGTACTTTTTAATACGGCCGTATCGCGAGAGAGATGCACATAGGCGAACCCTATCATCATGATAGCTACTATCGCGCCTCCGAATTCGATCAGTTACGTAAGGACATCGTTATCGATGTCGAATTGGTTGGCTGAGGCGACAGAAATGCAACGAGGAAAACGTGACTTCAATATTCTTTGTAACAATTGGCGAGATTGTAGCGGTTTTTTCTGGAACTTTGTATATATAATTATTATGAGATTATTCGCTATCGGGTCCTCGACTGATTGCCACTCGTCGATGAATCAATGACGTTTACTCTCGATCTTTTTTTTTACAGCAGTTTAAGAATTATATTCTCATCTCGGTCGATAATTAATAAAAAGTATTTAAGCAATAATTACCAATCTGTTGTACAAAATAATTTCGTTCTAAGGGAATTTTTTTTTATTATTTAAACTATATTAAATGTTTAAATTTGACTTTTATCATTTAAATTTTTCTCTTTTTAAATCTTTTTAATACTCTTTGACATTTACTCTTTGATGTTTCTTGAATATATATTTAGAATGAATGTAAATTAAATTAATTTTTAATGGACATGTATTATTAGTTAAGAAATGTCTTTATATGTAAAACTCGATTATTTTGATGAGTCTCACGTTGGCTAATTATCGTGCGATATTAACTTGATTCCTGATATTTTTAAAATGGAAATAAAATTATGAGTTACTCGGATATCTAGTATTAATAGATATAGTTAACAAGTATTAATAAATATTGTTGCTGTTTGTCTATTATTTTTATTGCGCTCTAAGTGGCATTGACTTTTTATTTACGTCGTCGCACAGTCTAAGACGCGAGAATTATGAAGCTACACTTAAACGGAAATAACACGTGTGCGGTATAAATATTTCATTATCGACACCGTATAGTCGCGATTTACAAATATATGCGACATTGGGAAGCTGTTTTGCACGTACAAACGCACTTATATCTCTATCTATTCATTATTTGTTACGCGGCAAATCGCCGCCGCTGCAAAAAGCGGCCGCAAAACAGTCAACTGATGGCGGCGATGGCGCGTAAATTTGCCCATCACGTGACAAACATGATACTTTAATGAATTACGCGATAACAGCACGATGATGGAGACACGTGGCTTTCATTTTTCGTCCCGTTCCCCGTCGAGACTTCCGGATGCCCCCTAGTCATGACAAACGCGACCGCGCTCTACATTCTCATCTACATTGAATGGGCTGGCGCGCCATTCTTGGTATTTAGATGCTGATAAAATTCGAACAATGACGTTTTCTAATAACGCGTCACCCAGACCGTACGTCTATGTTTTGTATATTACATCCGTTATACACGACACCCGGCACTTCAGCGCGATACTTACAATTAGAAACAGACAGTCATCTTCAACGACCGAATGCGGCGGGGTACCATTCGTCCAAGTTTTCATCAAATAGAGGAGAGTATAGGGAAACTGCAAATACCTAAGAGAAAAGTTAAATAGTAAACGCCGACGATTATTTTTCAAATAAAAGTCTTTATTTAATAAATATTAAACTATAACAATTAATTCATATATTATCAATATACATAAGCTATAATTTTAAATAAAAAATGAAACCCTCGTCGTTCAGAATTATTCGCTGTCTTGCCGGGCAGTACCGAATCGGTTTTGTTTTTTATTTAAAATTACGGTTTATATTAATTATATATAAATGTTAATTATTGTAGTTTAAAAAGTGAGTATCTTTTGACTGAAGTCTTCTGTAATTGATAAATAATCGTCAATTTTATTTAACTTTTCCTTTAGATATATTCGGGCACAATTTCCCCATTGTACATCAAAATCATTAAAATGATCTTTATCTTAAACAGCGTGTACGTTCTATGGTCACGTTTCGAGGGAGTAACCACTAGCTGAAATATCGTCCCACAGATTATATGGTTTCATATGATTTCATCTGATTACAAATAATTATTTTCACTATATATGAAGTTATTTGGTAAAATGTACGATTTTATTTAATATTATACAATGATTTCTCATGGTTGCATATGTAATTATCGGATTATACTTAGAAATTTCATA
The DNA here is from genome assembly GCF_001594055.1 of Mycetomoellerius zeteki. NCBI lineage: Eukaryota > Metazoa > Arthropoda > Insecta > Hymenoptera > Formicidae > Mycetomoellerius > Mycetomoellerius zeteki. Next base: position 237,033 of record NW_017257323.1, read on the forward strand.
CGAATTTTATAATGATTTCGAGGACTCTGTCCTACGATTACATTGAGTGGTTAGCCCCTCGTCATAGTGTGGCATTAAGCGTACATTGAATGCGAGAAATATAAGAGAGGTTATCACTCTAATATACTGCAACAGTATCGTTCGTATTTACCTATAGTGTTTGCAATTCTCCCACTCACCGCTATACACAATATCAGTATTAAATTGAGAAAAAACTCTTTTCCATACACAGATTTTATTTTGATGTTATATTTAAACAAAATGTGTATTTCTTAGACGATATGAAAATAAACTTTACTTTGTTCTTGGACAGCAATACGATATCAACGTATAACGAGATTTTTAGCGCTATACGAAATATATGATATTTTATGTGACATAGTAATTTATATTGACGTGCGACACGGCAGATTTAAATAACAAATTTTATTCAGTTCCAAATATGAAATGCAACCGCAGACCACAGCTTGAAAGTGTCTTTCTTTCTTGCTTGTACTTTCGCTGCATATTTAGGGTTTAGATGTTTACTCGGACCAGTCCAATCCTATATCTAAGATTTTTGTCGTAAAATATATTAGCTTAATAAATCTTAGACGTGGTTAAAGTAACAATTTATGTTAATTATGTTGCGTGGGGTAAGAAAGTGCACCTTTGACGTTATGAATAATGCGCCAACCTCACTGATTGTTTGTCACACGCATCGTCAGAGCGGTAAATTCTTCATATGCTCGGTTAGCGAAACCGGATAAACATCTTCGGTGTTGATAACAGCGGAAGTCAAAATGTTTTTATTTATCCACATATAATTTTCGTGTAACTTTGTTGATTAATTAGTCAGTTAATTAATAAGTCTATATTTTAGTAAAGTTTGTTACACAAAATATTAAGATAATGTCTCTTGAGATATACAATATATACCTATATATATCACATCAATTCTTAAACAATTATTTTTATTGTAACAATGAATAAAATGGTGTATTATTGTAAGACAATGAAGCAAAAAAAAACATCTTATTCCAATCTAATAACTAATGTTGCATGAAAATAAAAAATTTACTTAGTATTTCCTTTGAGAATGAAAACTTTTTAACAAAGAAACTTAAAGAAAACTATAGTTTTAACGGATCGGAAAAAATCCAATTTTTTCCAATTTTTTCGCGGATTTTTTCAGTTTTTTTTCCTAAAGGTAGAAAAATTCATTTTGGAAAAATTCACGCTCGTAAAACCTATCACGTTTGCTTCTCGGTTTTTTCCGTAAAGAAAATAATTGCGTATAGGGTACACAGCGGGATAAGTTAACAGAAATTTTGAAATTGTATAAAAGATTGAGGTCGCATAATGTGTTCAATAAAACATACAAAACATACGCTATTGCACCATTAATGTAAGAATTAAATATATAGAGTCCAAACATCATGTTTATATGATAATAGTAGTCTAGAAAATAATTTGGATTTAAACTGAATTCGTAACAAAATATTTGAAAAAAATTAAACTACAGAGAGACACTTCAGGAGTTCATTAGACCGGAGTGTGACAAACTAGAGTTAAAAATCTGTCTACTTAAGCTTTGCTATATACTAAAGGAAGGTTAGATTAGGTTTTACTATAAAAATAGAAGGATAACTAAAAAATTTTAATAAAAAAAATACATAATTTCATAGATTGCATTAAGTTTATAAAGGAATTTAGAAGTTACTTATTGTGTCTTTTACATAGCAAACACAGCAATTTTTCCAAAAAACCAATTTTTCGGAAAAAAAACCGAAATTTTTTCTATTTTTTTCCATCAATTTGAAAAAAGGGACTTTTTTAAAACTACACGTGTTGCACTGATGAGTTTCAAATAAAGCGAAACTTGATTGTTACATTTTGTAATTAAAAATTTCCTAAAACCATGGATTTATGTTAATCAGATTATTTTTTTAAATTTCGTTCGCTATATTGGATGTATTATTTAAAATTTTTTTTACATTTTACTTTTTTATATTTTCGATTCGAACAAACCATTATCATATTACTCCATAACATAAATCAAGTTCAATAAAAATTGAACAGTTGAAATTGAAGTAGTTGACAAAATAAAATGGAATGACTCCAAATGAGCAGCTTACAAAATAAAATGAGATGACCTCAAATGAGCCCGTTCATAAAAAGTATTAATTTTGGAATGTCATATTACTTGTTATATCACGTATACCTACTTGTTATCTTTTAAGAAAAGTCGGCCGTGATATTAAATATGCATTGGAACACGATTGAGTCTGCGACATACGTTCATCTACCGCGCTTTAGAGCGGGATATAAAGGATAACCTATGATCTGTGATGAGTATAGCGATTCTCCTTCGGCCGACTGCCGATCGTGCATGCGTAATTGCGAATTATCGCCTCATCGACTTGCGCAACGTTCGTCCGCATCGCGAATTGAGAGGGATTATCATTATTGCGTCTCCGCGTAGCAATGAGGAATCCGACTATAATAATTCGTTCCGTATATATGTTACGATCTTGTAATATATATTTAAATCTGATAAGATTATCAAAACTCAAGCACATAATCGATAAAATTGTAAATTAAACAAGATATTTTGCTTAGCCGCGGTTGAGACTAGTGTTAAAAATGTTTCTTTAAATTTTTGTGTTTTTCATTAATCGTACCATATCTATTCGCGAGAAAAAAGTAAAAAGAAAAATAATAGGATATTTTATTTATGTGGAAACAAATTAAAAATTAACGCTTCTGTTAAAAGTAATTTATTTTCGTTATGTCCATAGCCATATGAAAAGATTCGCGAGAAATCTAGATTTCTCTCCTAACAAATAAAAATTCGGCGAATTGAAAATTACTTTCAATTGAATTAAGAAGCGATAATCTTGTCAGAGAAACAAGTAGGCGACATCTCGGAAGATTGGAGAGTTGACTACGTAATGGAAATCTCGCGCCACGTAACGTTCGAGAACACACTCGACCTTAAACCATCTATCCTCTTTCCATCCTAACTGCCGGCCGATGGGCTCGTCGTTTATTTTAGGAATCGCGCTCGACCTCTCTCGGACTCGGTCCCCTTACTTTTGTATACTCGCGCCTGTCGAAAATAGCTCCGGTCCGCAAGGTGCATGGGCATCAGAGGCGAAATCAGAAGCGCGAGCTCGATTGAGCCTCGTGCGTTTCACCGGAGACGCGAAATTCGTCGAAAGAAGATCGCTATCTTTCCTTACGTTACACAGATATTTTACCACACGCGTTCTTGGAATATCCGATTGAAGAAAAACCGATTTCAATTTATAAGCGGCGTCGTGTTTTCGACAATAAGACTGTATATTTTTAAGAGAGAAAGAGATCTCGCGCGATCTTCCCATGGAAACACCTACATATTTACGCGTATTTCCAATAATCCAGCAGGATGTACTTCCAGTGCATTGTCCCGCCTTTCTAATTTCGGGATCTTGTACCTATAAATACTTCAAGCACTCGACACAGCGTGTGATTATAAATTGTGAGCTATTCTTGCAACTCGGGATAATGAATTTTTGGTGTACTGTCCCACTTTTCTAATTTTGGAATTATAATTTTTATAAAAGCGATGTATCCTTTCTTGAACGGTTTACTTGAAATGGAAACCGTTTGAAACGAAAAAAAAGATGATGCGAATGTAAGATTTTCACAAAACATAAATATGACACAAAACTTTTTAAATAATTTTGCTTTATAACTTAAATAATTGCCTAAAAATAGTTTAATCAATAACAGTCATTTTAATGAAAGTTATCTGAAATTTAATTGATTCTCTCTGTCTCTTTCTGAAGATAGAACTAAGAAGGTTTAACTAGTTAACGTCAATTAATGTTTATAGGAAGAGTGATATAACAAGAAAACAATTTAATAAATAGCCTAATAACTAGACCTGATCGCTAAACGAATAACATGGGGAGCCTTTCGTATGACATTTAATTGGCAACGTTAATTTCTCATTTGCTATCACTCATCAAAATCTTTCATTCCACACTGAGAGAAAAGTTTTTGGTGATTATAATTGTTATTTATTTGGTGATTATAGTCATTAAAACAGTTGCAATTACTATAGTTGATAATTTAATTTTTTTTTTAGTTGATAATTTCAATTTTTAAGACAACTATATAAAATAATTGATAGAACTATATACCTAAAATGTTATTATTATTAAAGTTATAGCAGTAATAACCATAATGATGGTAACATGTAATTAGCCAGAAATACGAAAACTTTTCGACGCGCAGTCATATTTTTTAAATAAAGTTTATTTAAATATATATAAACGTATTATTCCAATATCTTTGGCCGTAATAGGCGCTTCTCGTACTTAGCTGATTTACAAAAACTTTCTCAGTGCATCGTTTATCGACAATAGAGTGCTCGATAGAATGTTATCATAAAACAATTGCTTCACTGTAAATTTTTTTATATTATATTATAATCATTTTATATTTTATTTGTTTCTACTGTCGATTTTTCTCTTTATTGAAATTTTTTTACTTACGATATAAAGAGGCGAAATTTCTCCAAGGGGAAAAAATAGACTGGTGAAATTCGCTGATTAGCAACCGCTACAGATTTATCTGTTCCCGACTATCGACGACTTTTGCGGGTTTACAGCCGACTCGCCCGACTCTGATCGTTCGGCAATCACAGCAACAGCAACAGCAACAGCAGCAGCAGCAGCTTTCTCTCGCCGTCAGTGACGTTCCGCTTCCTTTCCCGCGAGCAGAGGCGAATCGAGGTGAATTCACACGTGGCTCACGTCGTTCGCCACTACTACCAACACGCACGCACGCGTGCTTGTCGGCCGCCTCCGACTAACCGGAGGCGTGGATGACGTCGAACGGAATGCATAAGGTCGTAACATTAACGCCGAGTCGGAGACAATGCATCGTCATCGCTCTAATGCGTTCTCGTGACTCCATTTTTCTAACTTTGGCACTTACGTAAAGTATCGTAAAATTAAAATTTATGTGGAAGAAAAATTATATAAAGTTAAAATCATTATTCTTGTCATTACAATAATTAATTGGAGACAGTTTGATATAAAAGAAATTATAAGCGTTACAAATAATAATACACAAATTTTTTCATAATTTTTTGTTGCAAATCTGTATTATTTTGCTCTTCGTACTTAATTAAATAAATCCTTTTTTCGCAATGGATTATTTTTTTTTAACGAAAGGGTAAGTTTTAGAGAAATTACATAGCATTTGCAGTCTTTTGATGTTGAATCTTTAATAGAGATAATAGAGATGCGTTTTTGCGCAATCCGCGATCCCTAAAATCCACACAATGCACTTTCTCTCTCTCTCTCTCTCTACAATTCTCAATCACTGCGGATGCCGGATAGATCAACGCGGACGTCTCCCGTTCCGTTCAATTTTTACCACGTGATAACCGTTATTATTACGAGCACAGGTAATGGTAGCTATGCAAATAAAGGCCGTGGCGCATTTTTATCGGTAGCAGACGCACACGTCTACGTAGACATGTGTGCAGTACAACATAACGGGTGAATGCGCGATATTGAAATACAGCGGAACCACATTCTTCGCGGGCGTGCGCGCGCGTGCGGAGCGGCGTACAAGAAAAGCGGCACTATATTTCTATTAGACATTCCCGCATTCGATATCGTCTCATATGTCACGGCAATGACTCTGTTTTCTTGCGCGACACATGTAACGTATGTACAGCATGCGCACTGCCGCACCGTTTCAAAATTGAGGCAATACGTCCTCCTCTCGGCAGCGCCGTGATTTATTCCATTTCTGCCGTCACTCAAGACCTCTATAACTCTTTTCGTCACACTCTCGTTATATCTAAATTGTTGATTTATTTATTTATATTAAATCGACACTTTTATATCTTATAATTTATTGCGTTAATTCCTTCCTTCAACGATCTGTGTTTCTCGTGCTTTTTTCTATTGTATTCATAATATACATCGAAAAATACCGTAATAATGATTGATAATTAGTAGCCGATGACGAATAAAACAAGTAGGATCGAATCGGCTTTAAGTGGAAATCTTGCTGACTCATTTCCACTGACTTCACTTGCTCCACTAACTCACCCGGTCGCCAGGAAGCAGTTACTCTTATTCTTAGTCGCTATATTTTCTCCAGGACGACAGTTCTTGACTTCAATTTGATTCACTTCTGGGCCCACTCTCTCGAAGTCACTGTTTCAGTGTCCGAGCAATTATTACATGACGAAAAGCTTCATTCGAGAGTTCGATCGAATTTTCCTAATAACAATAATAGGTATTCACTCTACTTGCGATGAATATTATTGTTAATTTTGTTATCGCTTACTTGTAATAATTATTCGTGAAATTTGGTAGCGAAGCGTTGAGACATTTTCATGAAAGAAAACTAATTGCATTCAGGATGTCCCAAGATAATCGCCAAATATTTCATGGGCAGGTAGAACGGATTAAACTGAGTCGAAAAGTCCTCTACCATTTTGCAATTTTCGTAATAGTTAACAAGATATTAATTACTGAAAATTATAGAAAATTGGTCTTCAATAATTTTTTACCCAAACACTATCAATTTTACAGAAAAATTGCAAGAGACAAAAATTGTTTATTTTTTTCTCAGAGCTCTAAGAATTTTTTCAGAATTTTTTAGTACCGTATTTTCTCATGTTGATAAAACGCAATGTTAACTATTGCGAAAATTGCAAAATGGTAGAGGACTTTTCGACTCAGTTTAGTCCGCTCTATCTGCCCATGAAATATTTGGCGATTATTTTAGGACACCCTGTATGTATGGGCGAGACACCACACGTGAGCGTATTAGAATATTCGAAAGTAAAGCATTTACAAGGGACATTTGAGATTAGATCACATGCATGATATGTTTCGTGAGTTTCCTTTTCTCGGAATTATGTTGTACATGATACAAACTAAAGATACTCGCATCTACTTCAAGCTTTCAGGCTTTTAATTTAGGCATTAATTAAGTATTCGATTTTCGAAGATACGTTAAAACATTCGGATTAGCGTAATTTTAAATTTATTCATTAACACGTGTAGAAAGATAACTTCTCGACTGTGGAAAAAAAAACAATGCGTGTTGCTCGAGAAAATGTTGAAGAAAGAAAGAGGATTACTTTGTGTTTCTGAAATAACGTTGCAAAAGAAAGAGCGAAGAATTAGCTAAAGAAAGATAGAACGATCACCGTCGAAGAATGATTCAAGAACGTGTGGTTGAAGAGAGAGCGTAGAGTCTGCCGAGCGCCTTCAAAGTCATCGGCACGCAGAAGTTTGTTTACACGCGGTAAACGTGGTAGTGACTCTTCGACGGATGAAGATTCCTTTCGCCTTAAAAACCTCTAATTACAGAAGAATGGCATCGCGTGCGCGTCTAATAGTGCCACTGAATTCGGACACCGAAAATAAATCGTCGCAGGACCGTCAGAACCGTAAACAAGTTCGTACTTCGCGAAGCGCAAATCGCTCGGGCTCCGAATTTTTCTTTTACGAAGTGCGTCTACCATGATCGCGGGCGCGCAAAGAGTCGCTATTTCTCACTTCCTAAAATATCTCGTACAATTTTGCGTTTCACGACGACGGCCATCAGCCAGTCTCATTCCTCCGAGATAATACGCGTTGCAATCTTTTGCAGCTATATCGACTGTCAGAATCCTGCCAATTTGTCGATTTTTTTTTTCAAATTGACTACAGTTATTAAAGTGACTCAAGTAAAAAATATGGGAAAATTAAAAAGTTACTTCGTTTTATATCGTTGTTCATATATGAGGCATTCGTTTTAATTTTATTATACCAAAATAAATTCTATACGGTAAAGGTAAATATTTCAAAAATGTTTTGCGTTAAATTGTTGAAGAGAGAGAATATTTTTGATATCCAGAGATATGAAAATATAAAATCTTTTTTAATTACGAATACAATTCTCAACTGAGTTGCAGAGACTATGACGGCAACTATTATATTTTCTTCGTTGAATTTTGAATATATCGGGCGATTACGTCATTCTTTTGATCGACTGCATTAACATGTTGCATTAATCACGGATCGTATTCTTTTTACATATTTCGGTGCGGGAAATGCACGGGACAAATTGTACATTTACATTTTTATTACAAAGCCACGTACTTGTAACATGTAACTCTACGCAACCTGTGCATTTTCGCGCGTTCGAAATAAATGCATTCTAATAGGTATGCAAGCGAGTTTGTCGTGTGTACCCGGTTTTTAGTGGATGATACCGATTTTGAAGTATGTTATAAAACTCAACGAAACGAATAAAGCAGCGGAAGCGTGACGCAAAATGATAAAAGCTAAAACGTAAAAATATATCCGTCGAAACATCAAAATTCGCAGAAATAACAGAACAATAATCTGCAATTAAATTAGAGTATTAGATTTTACGGATAGATATTGAATTATGGTTGTGATAATAATTATTTCGATGAGACGTTTTTACGGGACGTTTAACAGAAAAGCACGATATAACGAGTGGCGTAAAATTTTATCTTAACGATATCTAATGTAAAAATTTCAAGTTTTGCCCCGCTTAAGGTTGAAGCACGTTAGCGCGAGGTTGTGATAAAGCTGCAATAAAACTTTCCGCTACTAAAATTAACCAAAGTACGATATATCTTCTGACTCATTTGGGTACTCTCCCAGTGTCGTGGCATTGTCGACACGCGTGACCGGTGCTTTCAAACGATACGCAATAAACCGTTTTGTTAAAAGTCCGATACTTATCTCAAGTTCCACGGCACGTCTAGAGACGTTTCCACGCAGCAAAGATTTTGCCTCATATACAGGATGTATATATGTATCATGGATATCATACAAATCATTATATGTATAGAGTTTTAAATATAGAGTAGCGCAAATTTTTAAGAGCGAAAGAATTTTTATAATGATGTACGTTGATAATTTTTTATCAATTTTTCATTCTACATGCAGATTAGGTATTTAAAAAGCATATGTATATATATATATACACATATATACAGTGAGAGCAAGAAGTATTCATACAAGGAAATTTTTTATAAAAAAAAGTCTTATTTGTAGAGAATAAACATAATTAGCAATTTTATACAATGAATACGTTCTGTTCTAAAATAAACAAATGAGCTTCGCATGTATTTTAGAAGCTAAATTTCACGAATACTTTTTGAGCATCCAAAGAATACAATTTTTAATTTTCGTTTATTTTTCAGATGATATATTTTTTATAATTAACACATCTTTTTGATACATATAATTTTAAGAAACACAGTCTGTTTTATTCTTTATGAATAAATTGTTAATTATCCAGCAAGAAATGATCGTCAATTGAACGTTGAATCGACGTCAAATTGGTGTTGAAGTCATCTTATCGATTCGAACATCGTTCAATGATTCATTTATCGCTGGATAATATTTGCTTTTTTAAAAATAAAGTTTTTTTAAAAAATATTTTCTCTGTGTACGAATACTTTTATGCACTTACTGCATATATATATATATATATATATATAGAAAGATGTTTTCGAAAATTGCGACTTGATTTTATCAGAGTTATAAGTGGGAAATTGCAAGTTTTAACGATGAGCTAAAACTGCAAAAAAAAAAGGTAAGTTGCGGAAAGTGAATTCAAGAAAATGCGGGAAATGATGGTTGAAATTGAATTCTGACAGGTGAAAAATGCGCAAGACGTTTACGGGCGCACTCGGAACACCCTGTATAGCACAATGTCGCGCAACAGTACGGCGCAGTCAATGTTCATTACGAAGAAGTCGTCGTCAATGCGCGCGCCGGTCGTCGTGGCAGCGTGTACGCAATAGCGCTTATTTATCATTCGGTCGTGGCACGTTCAGTGGCACAGCCACAGTTGTACTATTGTTGATAATCTCTCGTCACCCTGTATATGCGTATATCGCCTCGTTTTATTCCGTTTACGTCTCCTCCTCTTCTTTTCTTTTCTCTCTCTCTCTCTCTCTCTCTCTCTTCCTTTCTCTCTGTTTTCTCGCGCCTTCGTCTTCTCGCGCACTCTTTCTACGTCGCTCTTCTCATTCAACAATGTCTTCTCGCGTGCGTTCTTACCGCAGAACCGATCTATACTTAACGCTAGACCACCGACATCCGTTGTGGATGCTGCGCCGAAAACCAAGACGTCACATAATCTATCGACTTTGTGTGACCGCAAGCATAAAGTAAGGGAACGAAAGTCGGCGGTTCTGAGGCTGCACTTTTCTACGTCAACAAGTTTTACGACATATTTCGACAATGAAACGCGTGGCAAAAATAAAAATTTGAAAAAATTTAGTGATTTGCTTCTAATAAAAAACCAACGCAATTGTGCTATTTCATTACATTAATACGAGCTGATGTTATTCAACTGACTAACTTAATATAATTGATTATTTTTATACAATAATTATTTTTAATATCATAAAAATGTTGGGGCACACATATACACGTACACAGACATTTTGTTACATTGATACTGTAGTGTTAATTAAAGTAAGAATACGTTATTAAAATTAGACGGAGGCGAGCGAGCCGCGCCATTATTTTCTTCAGCAGTTAATTGGAAGCAACATATTTCGTATCAATAGTAACTCCTGACCATAACGAAATAATTACTCCGTTGCAGCGCTAAATTCCTGCGATATAGGCGTCTTTTTGATCGGAGGTACGAAGGGACTAAAAAAAAAGGGCTGCCGCCGCCGGGTAACGAACCGACACATAGCTGCGGCAGCGCCGAATATTATTTTTCCGAAGAATTATTCTTTCGCGTTCGCACGCACGTCACGAAAGCAAATGCTTGCGCGCTACGTTTAATTGGCAAATGCTTCGAAAAATACGAGCCCTTTAATTATTTCGAACTATAACCAGCCAGAGTATAGCGCGCATATACTGAGGGGTAAAGAGGGGAGGGGGCGCATTGGCTTCGTTATTATAAACAGAAAATATCCGCCGCATTTTTTCGCGTAATCCGATGTTTCGCGTGCATGCGAGGGAAATTGCACGTCGGCGAACTTTATAACGGCTACCGTGTACATATACGCGGATAAACATTTTAGTGTAATTATTGCGAAGCATTTTGTATGCTCCTGACATGCTATCGTCCAATCATCGCCGTCCGTGATGTCGACGTAATCGACACATTGCTGTAAATTTAAAATGTGTTTAATAAATTTACATTGAGCTAAATTAACAAAGAACATCTGTTAGTAATCGAAGTCGATCTTGTGTGTGTGTGGCACATTATCGCGAGTTCGATAAGAATTATTTTAATCGCGACGTTCGTCGAAAATCGTGATCAGAGAACCCAATGAAATAAAAATAATCGTTGTGCAACTATCACATAACTGTCGTCGAACGTTTGATGGTATTACAATTTTTTTTTAACGAAGCATTCTCTTGATAAAACAAAGAATTCAGTGTTTAATTATTCTTTGTATACTTTTCGCTCTTCATAAAAAATGGCAAAGATTTTTAAGGCGTTTTTCGTTCAATAGGAAGAATGCCTTCGAAAAAAAGATTCAGCGTTAAACGTCGACAATTGCATAATTCGTAAAAACGCGCGAACAATTAAGTGATTTCGAAGTTATCTCTCTCTCTCTCTCTCTCTCTCTCTCTCTCTCTCTCTCTCGTAGTAATGATAACATAATTACATGCGACCGCGTTTTATGCTTCTTCGGGTTAAGCGAATACTCGGTTTACGTAATTCGACGACACGTTAGGTACATACAGATGCGTGTTTTTCTTGTATACAAAAGGCGATACAGTGACTTCGGTGCTGCGGCAGTGAGATGCAAATGGCGCCACAGAGAACTTTTCGCAACAACCTTTTATATGTGCATGCGTGCGTGCGTGCGTGTGTTGGCGCGTTGTGCAAGAGAGCGATCCTCTGCACAGTATCTCGGGATCCAAAAGCGCCTCCGCAGGGCCAGCGACCTCGTTCGAACGCAACGGAGTCCGGGACCGCACGGGACCCGGGGCCCGCGGCAGGGTCCACGGTCGTGAGAAGCCCGAGAGAGGCTCGTGAAGCCTCTTCGAGGGCACCACGTGGCCGGTCGTAGCCGAGAGCGCGCACGGCGTCCTTGGATCCTCTCCCGGCCCTTCGTGCAATTTACATTCGTCTCGTAACCGAAGGCCGGACGGACGAACGGAATATATCCGGCAGTGGTGAGAGAGAGGGTCCGAAGATCTCCAGAGACGACGAACGCCTGGGCCCTGCTATTTTATGGTCGCTGCCGGATCGTAAGGCACGCAGCGTTTGGGACTGGTCGGGATTTTTGCGTACTTCCAAGCAGCGCTGAAGAAACACGAAGGCAAACGAACAAAAATTCTGTTCTCAGAATTCATCAAGAGTGCATTGAAAATTCTTATTTTCGTATCTTACAAAATACATTTGTCGTCAATCTTATTGATCTTATTGATTGCTAATTTAAATTATGGTTGTGTCTCGAAATACTGTCTAAGGCAAAACAAAGATTTTCACTTAATTTAGTTCTTAGGACTTGATCTTCGTTTACGTTCTCTTTTTCCTCGGCGAGCTCCCGGGAATTTTCGATTATATAATATTTCCCCAGCGTTACCGCAATTATGCATTTTTCGAATTTTCAGCTTGATGCACATTGTACTGCTTGCGTTAACGCGGAAATGTAATTTATAATTTATATTTATATTTATATTTGAAAATTAAATTGTGAAATTGTAAAATATATATGTGAACAATCGGGATTGAAATTTTGCGCAGATCATTATGGAATTTAAATTCGATATTATACTTTGATAAATGCCTGTCTCACATACATTCAAGATACTATTTATCTTACTATCCTATCTAGAACGATCTATTTATCCGTATGTGTAATATAAAATATCCTCTCTCTCTGGTCGATAGTGTGTTATCTAAAGTTAAGTGTACTTTATCTTTTCTAAATTATATAATACCTCCACGCTGTCACACATAAAAATAGCAGCAACGCGACTCTAATCATTGGCTAGTAACTATCGCCTTCTCGATGTTAAATATAGTCGTGTTTCTCTCTCTCTCTCTCTCTCTCTCTCTCTCTCTCTCCTTCTCTTTCTCCTAAATTTCCATACAGATCTCTCGTACATTTTCGCTCCTTTCTTCTTGCTCTTCCGCGGAGTCTCAATCGCGGTAATCATCGATCACGTTTTATCATTAGATAAAGTGACGTGCGATGTATTTATTTCAACGTACATATTTGCCCGCGTTGCATTGTGCGGAATGTAAAGAGCATTCCATACCTATCGCGTTTTAATAAACCGACTGCAACTTACTGCGAGAGCCTCTCATTATATCTGCGTCGCGGGAGCAGTAAGCCACGTCAAACAGAGCGCACCGATAACGGGCCGATAACGCCCTCGCGATAATGCCCTCTCTCCAAACGCACGGATGACACTGAGCTACCGAAATGCGCCCACGTCGCGAAGGAGGCTCGTTTCTTTCTTTCGTCAATATATAAAGTCGTGTCCGTTACAGAAAAAGTCAGTACGAAAAATTAAAAAATTCAGCCGAATATTGTTATTAACGATTTCGATGGCGAGTCGTTTTCTTTTCAACAAGATATAATTTTTCTGATCGAGAGTTTAGTTTTCTGTCAGCGTCCGCGAATTAATGACCGATGTATATCGGGATACTCGTTTAGTGACTTTAATGTCTCCTAATTCGCCTCTCGTACCTTGTAGTCGAGCTTAACGAGTTACAATATTTCGACTGTGAGCCGAAAACCGCCGACGACGTTGATAAAAATTGCATCGATAGCTCGATAACGCGTTCAGGAGTTCGATTGCCTCTCGTTCGAGAATTTCGATGCTGAATTATTAATAACCGTGAGGGTGAGTCGCGTGAGTCGCGAGCGCATCATTTTCGGGCCACCTGTGGCAGTATCGCGGTACGAATCAGGAGTTGGCCGTAAGCTCGTCGCCATTAAGCCCCTTTTAGTCGAGCCTCGAATAAATACGATCGACGCAGATTTATATCGTGCGCACGATGTAAGTCCGAACCCCGGTGATCCCGACTTCTAATTTGCATATGGTATCGTGTGACGCAACTTTAATTTTCGATTTTCAACAAGCGGATGCGAAGCAGGTATTAATCCTTCGATCTTTTTCCTCTCCTCTCGGGGTTCAGTTTCCTCCGAACGATTAATCATATGTCTCGTTTCACACGAGATTTCAATGGAAATCTCTTTTTTTCGCAGGAATAATGTAGGATAAATGTGTAAGGAACATTACCGGCCATTCGAGAATTTCATATTCTCTTTCTGCTCCTATCTTAGCTTTGATAACAAAAATATCAATCGCGAAACTCAAGTGAGCATTCTCCTTTTGAATAAAAACATTTTAATCTCGCCACGCTGCGCTGCATAATAACAATAGCCACCAGAAAACAGCAAAGTTTTTGTTCAAAATTTTAAGTGTCGTAATAATCTAGAATTATCATTTGTTTTTTAATTAAACAGTTTACTATTATAAAGCAATAGATAAATTTAGATTCAAATATGTACTCTCAGTAATTACTTAAGTCTACTTACATTTTCATAAGAAACATTATAGTTAAATTCTATTTATAATAAATTTATAATACATTTTTTAATAATAATTCTTTAAATTGCTATTAAATATAAATTTCTGAGCTTTATAGATACAACATTAGAACGAAAGGAGACAGATGTGAGATGAGGAGAATAAAAATATTTCAAATGGAGAAAAAATTTTTGAAAAGATTAAAAATTTTGCATAAAATTATTATGCAATACTTAAAAAATTCAAATTTTTTTCCCTCTCTTTGAAATATTTTTATTCCGTGTATCTCATCTCTCTTCCTTTCTCCTCTCAGTCTAATGTTGTATTTAAAGGCCAGGAATTTTCTGTACATTTTTTCTGGCACGTGTGGCCATTGTGTTGTAAAGCTTGACGAGGAACGGAATATGTGTTATGTCGCATCGCGTTGACGCCTATGCATAAACGTTCGTCGATGAAAATAGGAAAACAGGTTTCACGAAATGACGCTCTTTGCACCATTGACGACGCGACGGTTGATGAGTATTTTCGCCGACACGTGTAAGTGAACTGCACGCGCCAAGTAGTTTTTCCATTCAGAGACGGCTACCTAGCACGTCTGCTGTGAGTGGCACGAATATTGTACACGCACATTAATAATTATTACCACTTAATCGTGAATAATAGCCACCTGCCTTGAAGCGCTTTCTTGACGTCGCGATCGTTAAGCTGGAATCGTTAAAATGTTCCAATCCTGGTATCGTTTGCTGGAAAAAGAGAAGGGAATTAATAAAAATCTTTCAAATGTAAATTTTCTCTTTTTTTTTAAATAAATATATTGTATTTGGGAAATGATGGCACACGCGTATTGTGAGGAATTAATTAGACTCCTACGCTTGCAGTTTTCCAGTGAGAAATATCACTGTTACAATGGAGGAGCACCCCCTTTTATCACTCGCGGACACAATGTTGAATAATGATATTGAGTGTTTCCTCTGAGGGAAGTTTAACTACACTACCTCTCTTTGTTGATTAATTTGTTCTGGTCAATTACCGATTAGTGTGTATAGTTCTCTATGAGATTATTATTCAACAAAGATAAGTAGTAGCAAGAATTCGAAAATGAAGTCATACATTTGCATTTTGCGAATGATTATATATAAGCAAGATAAAATTTTAATTAATTAATAAAGAAAAAAAATTGAATTAATCGTATAAAGTTTCGCTGACCGCTGAGATTTAAAGAAATTTTAATTTTGATTTTAATTACGATATGAAATCTCTAATTAAATCATCACTTGAGAAAAATAGTAGTAGAATTCATCGAGAACAATGAGACACCCAGTATGCGACGCCGTGGACTTAGATGACCCGTAGCAATAATGTGGCCGATAACGATTCAAAATTTTTACACCGGTCGTGCAACCAGATTTATCGGCGAACGAAATTTATTCGTGCGGGCCGCGGCTCAAGTTAACGGTCTCGATAAGTGCAGAAATATATTCTATCGGCGAATTTGACGAGCGGTATCCGATTGGCAGGCGGATTATGGTCGAGGTATGGCGGATGTGTCACCCATGGTGGGAGAGATGAGCGACCCCGTGGAAGGAGAAAGAGAACGAGAGCAGGAGTAAGCGAGAGAAGGAAAGGGAGACAGAGAGAAGACGATAACCAGC
This sequence comes from Mycetomoellerius zeteki, assembly GCF_001594055.1. NCBI lineage: Eukaryota > Metazoa > Arthropoda > Insecta > Hymenoptera > Formicidae > Mycetomoellerius > Mycetomoellerius zeteki. The sequence goes on from NW_017257323.1 coordinate 253,240, forward strand.
TCGCAGATAACCGGCTCTTTATCGGCCGAGACTTCATAGGGGTTATCGTACTGACCACAGTTGCCACGTCCAGTAACTTCGAGAGAACACTCTCTCTCTCTCTCTCTCTCTCTCTCTCTCTCTTTCTCTCTTTCTCTCTATCTCTCGCTGCATGTATTTTTTACTTTTAGAGCTAGTTTGAGTTGAAATACGGTTGAAGTTAAAACACGACACGTGACAGATTTCGTTGCGACTGATATCTCGTACACATTCATTATAATTATGATAATAATTTAATTCTTAAAACGAAGATATAATTGAATCAAATTTCATTGTAACTACGCGAGTTCTTTAAGAATTGCTATTTTATTGCTATAAAATCGATGTTGCTATACTATAATATAACATTATAAACATTATAAACTAATTTTAGTAATATGAAATAATAATGCTCATTTTGGTAATTAAATACGATCTAATATTTAATATAATTTAATTAATTTATAGTTAAAATTAACAAAATATTTGACTAATTTGTACATAAGCGTGAGTTCACGAAATTGCAGTATGGGCGGTCTTGTAAATTTACGGGTTTCTTATTAGTCGTCATGTGGATTTTTAATGAGCGTTTGTAACACGAGTAGTTGACCGATATGTGCGCTTTTAATAATTTATAAGCAACGTCAGATACGAGGAAATGTAGAATGAAAAACGATAAGTACGTAGATATGTTCGGTGCCATGTATTCTAAGTATTTTGTACGAGACGTAGATTTCTGTACTGTGCTATACACAATAAGATGTCCGATCGAGACACACATACTGTATGCATCGTTTAACACGTTTAACATTAGCAATTTATAATCAGCATCAAGTATTCGATTTTACATTTTTAAAAACTGATAATGAATAATTTTCGCGATATTGCGAAATTTGGGAGCGCGCGGTATTTCGATATTTATTTGAACTCTCTTATTTCAGATAGTTCGCGTTCATCGTTTAAATTTTATTAACGACGTTCTAATGGACCATAAAATGATATAAACGCTTCGATAAATCGCAACAATAAACATAATTGTTTCCAAACGTGTATAGTACATTAATTTATTCTCAGAAATTATCTAACTGAATTATCTTTGAGATTGTTCTTACAAAAAATTATTTGGATACATCAAATATTATTTAGACAAATTATACTTGACTATTACAATTATAAATTTCATTTTCTATTACTTTCTTGCGAATATCAATATATTATATTTTTATATTATTTCCGAACAATCAGAATTATTTTTCGAAATTGCATTCATTTTTTACATCTTATTTTTTCTTCGTGGAAATTTCGGCGGAGAGAAAATGAGGTCGAGAGGATGTGGTTGTAGAAGGCAACCACTTTACCTGTGTGAAAATGTCGATAAGACGAAAATAAAACAATTATTATCATGCCACAAGAGGATCTTGGCAGATTTCCGGGGGCTGCGGTTATCCCATATCGCCACGTTAACGCAGAGATAGAGACAACGCAACATTCTTTTCTCCTTATTTTAGAGAATTAGGATTCAATTGCAATTATTAAATTACTATTAATTCAATTACAACTATTACAGCAATTATGAAGTCATCTGGATTTATAGTGCGAGTGAAATTTGCGACATTTAAAAAATCGTTTCTTATATAATGGTCTATAAATATGAATTAACAAATTTCGTTTACATACACAAGTGCAATATTTTTTTATTTGTATAATATAACAGTTTATTTTTTTTTTTAAATCTTAAACAATAATATAATTTGAGATGTGTAATACTTTACATAATTTTAATAATTACATTTCATGTGTTTGTTTTTTAAATATATCATTTTTTGCATACTTTCCTTTTTATTAGTTATAATATTAGTTATACGTATATAAATCGGTTATCTAAATTAAAATCGACACTAAGCACACTTTCGAGCCTGCACGTGAAATTTCTGTGACTCATATGCTGCTAATTACTCGATGCGGAGCGCAATATAAATTTCGGTACAATTTAGTACCTTGGATCGGTGCGCCCCGTTGGGTGTATAATATCTCGCTGTAACGAATCGTCGAGTATCGACGCGGTGAAAAAGGGACTCCTGTGAATTAGCGTTAAAGTGCACTCTCCACACGTTCTTGTTGAGAAGGGTCGATGTATGGTGCTACACGCCAGGTGAAACGTGTGTGTGTCCATGTATATCCGTGTGTTTGCGGGTGCATCTGTACGGGTACCTTTGCAGGCCCGTCACGGGTGCCGCGGGACGGGCGGCGGGGAGGCGGGAGGCACTTGGCCCGAATGGGCAACTTGTTGCATTTCGGCTGGGAACGAACGGCTCGATAATATACTGCAAGAGGCTCCCGGTTGTGCGTGTCTTCCTTCGCGAGGAGGAGCGCCGGCGGGATATTGGATGTTTTCGGTGGATGGTGGGTCGCCTTAAAAATTAATTCCCCACCGTGCAGAGAATTCGCCGCTCCTCCCGCCTCTTTCTCCGTCCTACTCAACACTTTAGTCCTTTCGCACGAGAATCCTTCTCTGCTACCCAAATCGTCACGAAATCTTGTTGGTTCGAAATTATTCAGACCAAATATGACGAAAATTAAATGGAAAGGTTAATTAAAATTTTCAAGTAAAAAAATTATGAAGTGCGTGTACATGATCGAAATTTCATTGAACAATTTTTACTTCAATTATTTATTAGTTTATTTATTTTGATAATTGCTTTTTAAATTATGAATCGTCTATGCTTGCGTTATTCTATCTTAAGCAACGTCGATTAAGATTGCAATATAAAAAAATCTTAAAAATCCCGATGACGTTCGATATTATTTTGCGGCGCAAAACGCGCGTTAAACTCAACTTCGCGGTTAATAAGCTATTGTGCGGGATTTTTATGCAGATTAGGGAAGCTCTTCGAAGTGTAACGCTGAAGCCTTGCGGCTAGTCTTGTAAATTAACTTTTTTTCCCGACGAAGCCTTTCGACGCAACGTGATCAAGTTAAATGTAGCTAAGTACATTACTGTAACCACTTAAGCGATCTAAGACGACGTTCATTTTCACTAATTACCTCGTCTCTGGAACTTGTCCATGTCTCGCATGGACAAACTCGACATGGAAAAACCCGTTTGAAAAAAAATCGCAAACTGGAAGAACGCGATATTTTTCTGTATTCAATCAGTGTAGGAAAATAAGAAGATAATTATTAACGAGGGGAAAACCAATTTTCGCCGTGTTAATTCGTGAGGAAAAATAAGAACGGGGTAAAGGATCGTGTAACGCAAAAACCGATAAAATTGGCCCAATCGCGTGTTTTTCCGCGAATTTGGATGATTTCGCCCCATACAGCCCCATATAGCAGTGAGCGCGAACGAGCTCCGTCTGTGTAAACGAAATATCGAATTTTAATTTGCGCGGCCGAATTGTTTTAATTGTTTACGGTCGTGGGGCGGAACTTTTTGCTATTACAGTTGATTATTTATTTAATTACTTGCATTATAACCGCACGCGCGCGCGCGGGCGCGCGCGCACGCTACCGTTCCTTGTGTAACAAATTATGCTACACATCGATGAACCTTATAGCGGTTTGTCATTTCTCCCGCGCTGCCGCGGCAACCGCGGAGGGTGTGCGCATTGATAATTAAAATAATTCAGCCGAATAAATTAAAATTCGACGATTCATTTGACCCGAGCTTGACAACGCTTCCGATTTTACATGCAAATAAATAGCAATTGTTAATTAGAGACAAGCGTTTACAGCACACGCACACGCACACGCACCAAAATAAATTATAACGGCTGTTTTCAGACGTCTAGTGACGTTCGGATAAAAATCGAATGATTTTCCCGTACGCAAAAGAGTATCCTTTGTGCAAAATACATTTGCGAGAGAATAAAAATAACGAAACATCGCAATGATAGAATATCGCAATGTGAAATCGGAGTACAGGCACGTTGATTAGAAAACACAGGATTCAGTGAACGGAGTGAGAATAAAATATTCGCGCCTCCGCTCCATTTTGCTACTTCGACGCTACTTTCGACGCTACCCTGCCTGCGCATTCCTCGCCAACCCACCGGTCGACGTTCAACGGCGCGTCGTCTAACAAAACCGGACACTCGATACATGTTCGATAAAACGCCGCGATAGAGCCGACTCAAGCGATTAAGTGCGATGGCTCGTAAAACCTTGGCGGAGCGGGATCCCACCTCTCGTCGCCGCGGCCGCAAGTTTCCTCGCGCGCGACAGCGGGAGGAAAAAAAGGGTCGCTCTCTAATTCGTCTGATTCACGATACAGACAGGTACCTACTCGCGACTGTTCACGTTTACGCGCGTGTCAACGGAACAATGCGCAGCTCGCACAAATTACTCACGTGGGGCAAACGTGATCCGTCCGTGTCACGCCGCACAGACGAGAGGCGTTAAAACGGCAATCGATATATACCGATATACGTCTTAATTGCTATCCGCGGTGGATCGAGGCTCGCGGGCATCGCTACAATAAAGCGATCACTGGACAGCATGTTGTAAACGATGCTGATTTATGACGGACTCTCATTTCGGAAGTCTTGATACAAACTTTGTCAAGCTTAAACTATTTCTGTTTCAGACATTAATTTGATCCTACCCCGGCTCTGTGTAATCTGATTATATTATCTTCTATATAAAGTATAGCGTTACAAAAACATTCTGGGTTTATATACGAGTACTTTGTTCTACTTGATAAATATATCTTTTTATAAATTAAGTTTTTTTTTGTTAGCTTAATTATATTTCTAATTATGTATATATCATTTTCTTTTTATTTAATTTTTATTAACTTTTAAAGCACAGAAGTCCATTTTTTAAATCTTACAGCTTTTCCTTAAGTAAGTACCTAAAATTTGTTATCATTCGTTATTTCATCGTGATTTTTGACACTTTTACTTGACGCTACTGTATATAGTAGCTTTCCCTTCCTATTAAAGTTAATGTTATCTCTCTCATAGTTTTTTTTTTGTGTATTCTAAATTTCGCTACGACGATAACAACGGTCTGCAGATAACGTATACGATTCTACATTTGAATTCATGACCTTGCAATAAAATAAAATTTCACAGACATATTAGGATTAAAATAAATATTAGAGTGGGATACGTGCGTGACACGAATTTCGTTTAATATGATATACGTAGGCATGAACGTGACACGTGTCGGTCGAGCTAAAACGAATGGTAATAACGTACAATCAAGCGCGATCGAGTTCTATTTATAGTACTTATCGCCACCGTATCGCAACGTTACAACTTCGTTTATTGTGCGAATAGTGCATTCCACAATTCTTTCCTTTATCGCCTTAAGCGTCGTCGCCGATTTAGCTCGACGTATATAAGGCTTAAACACCTCTACAGTGTCGATAGTTTAAATACCCACGTTCAACCTTGTTGCTAGTACGCACACAATGCAACCGTGACAAGATTAAAAGAGCGTATTGCATAATGATACTTGTGTGTTGCGTTTCACGATGCCTGACACTTGCTGGGCTTCTGCTGCCCTGATTTCAGAGGTAGCTTCTACATTTTCGAACCGGTTGCAACCGAGCAAACGTGGAGTTGAATCGCGACGACATGCAGAGAAGGGCATGGTTGTGTGTTTAAGGATAGATCCATCACTCAACATCTCTGACGATGGGATGCGCGCCTTACGGTGTAATCGAGCGAGGGGAAAAAAAAGAAAAACTATAAAGTGGATATGAATGAATTCGTACAAGGTGCGAACACGGTTGATAATAACGGTTTGACAAATTTAATAAAAGGATATAAACGATGCTTAAATTTAAAATTTATGCGTTACTTAACCTACTGTGTGGTTAATTAAAAGATATAATGTTGATTACGTAATATAAGATGCAGTAAGGTTGAGAAATATGTAATACATGCGGGTGAATTAATTTTGCCTGCGCTTTTTATTAAATTTGTTTATTAGAATTGGTTCTTAGAACGCTTCTTAGAAGACAGAGTTTTTAATTTTTTGTATATAAATAGTTCGAAGACTCCTCTCTCGGATTGGTCTAAATTAGCGTTCGGTTCCCTGGTGGAAATCTCCTCATGATGGGAAGATTTGAAACGGGTATATACCCATTTTAGATGGGTATATATCCTTCTATAATGGGGACCCATGGATCATGGGCATTTTTGAAAACTACCTATGGAGGAGATTTCTACTAGGGTTTCTCTATTCGTTTAGTCGGGTTTGCGACTAGAAGAGTCTCGATGAAGTATTATCGAATTAGAACGATGCTTGCCACCGCTCTGCGACGGGACGGATAGTAACCGGATCGAGAGCTACAAAGTTTCTTACGCCTTTATTAGAAGAAAGTGCCGGCATCGTCTTCGTCGCGCCTTATGCCATTTGTTGGCAAAAGCGAGAATCGAAGAATTCGGGCCAACTGGGTCCGGTCCAAGTGCGTTCTCTCTTTCCACGCGAGAGTGACGGAGATGGCGGGTGGGTGGTAAGGAAGCTCATGAGGAAATTACTACGCGATTACATCCCCTCGTAAGTACCTCCGACCGGCAGCTGCGCGAAAGGGTGTGAGAACGAGATTTTTCTCTTTAGGCTCATCGACGCCGTCTTTTTTTCTCTCTTTCCTTTCCTTTTTCGTCTTTCAGCTTTGTTTAAACTCGTAGAATGGAGAAATGAGAGATCTGTTCCCGGACCACTGGCAAGACTCCCGAACTCGATCGTGCTTGCCCTGTAAAATCTCGCTTCCTGGTCGTATAATAAGCAGTAAAATATGATTCATCGTGAAACAGTCGGTGAAGCAAGGAATGTCGTATCTCTCGCGTTCGTTTAGACGTAATTGAAACTGTAAACTAAGTTTCATACGGAAAGAAAAATGACCGCTTGTTTAAGAGAATACAAAACTATCTTGAACGTGTAGGCTTAATATCAGTATCCTTTTTTTTTCAAATGTTATATACGTGTGAACGAAAATTGATTTTTCTCTAATGTCAAAGTTCTCTTTAGTTTCTCAAAATGAACGGTTTCTGGAATCATAAAAATATAATACAACCACAAGCTATTCTATTTAACATAAAAATATTGTTTATTTAATATAAACATAATACTGGAATATTTACGTAAATTATACCCAAGTGCGGGATGTTATTTACGTAAATAATACACTATATACGTGCGATGGACATTGAATAAATGATATTGAATAAATACTTGTAATAAAGATAAATTATCGATACATGTTTTTAAATGCGTGCACTTTTAACCGATAAATTTAATAGCTGCTGCCGAATTCCGTATCTCTCTCCCGTTGCTTGCGATAAACGGCCGCATATTCTCGACCCTCCATATTTGTGAAATATTTATAATTAGCTAATGAATCGCAATGAAATTTGTCGTTGCGCGATAAGGATATCGGGCATTTGTACCGTTTCGTGCTTGAAAAATTTATAATGCGAGCAAAAATGTTTTTATTAATTGGGTTGTTTATTTAACTAATGACTGTAATTATTATTTCTTTTTTGTTTCAGGTAAGTTTGTATTATCTACTGATGGAACTTCTCAATATCACAACGAGGAAAAAAAGATCATTGTTATCGATATTCGTAATCGCGATGCGATAAGATGGTTATTTTATGTCGGTAAGTAAAGCTTTATCAATAAGTGGATCGTCTTGGAAACAGAATATAATATAGAAAATAGAATAAATGTGAAGAGAACTCCGCGCCAGACACACACACACACACACACACACACACACACACAATTATTATGTTAAGAAAATGATCGTTAATCCCTATATTTCTTTTAATTTGTCAGACATCGATAATTAAAAATTAAAAGATGCGAATGAGTTAAACAACGAATGCACGAATAATTAATCGAATTTCTTTAAATAAATTTAATTGGTTTTTACTCCAGTTAAATTTCTCTGAAACAGCGACACGTTCATTACATTTTTTTTTATACGCTTGATATCGCAAATTTGAAAACTGCGCAACAAAAATGTCTTCTTATTGAATTGCCAAGAAATATCAGAAAATTCAAGAGGAGAACACTGAACACCCAACTTCTGGGACACCCTGTAGACGATGGGGTAGCAGAAAGACGCTTTTCTCTCTTCGTCCGTATTTCGTTTTCTTTAATTGAATTGGCGCAGCGAGTCCTCCCGGACAGTGTCAAATGAAGAGAAATTGCGAGCGTGGTCGATCGGATTGTTCAACGTAACGCAGTCGCGTTTCGTAGGCTAATACTGCGGTGATGGCAATATACAAGAAACAAATTAGCATCGATATTAAGTTCGATCCCGTGATAAATGATTACACGAACGTCATCCAGATACCTACGCGATTAACATCGACGAATCATTAATCGTGTACATTTTCTCGCACGTTACGCAAGTTTTCCCGAACGTTGAGAATGCACCTGCAGCTGCGCCTCTCTACTCGTAAAGCTGCGGAATGCCCAGAAAAAAATGCCGAGATACTTTCTAGTTTTTAATTAATTTCATAGTAATTTGTATATCTTTTTCGAAAATTATATTTCGAAATTTATTAAAAAATAGCTTCCAAAAACACTTATTAAGATTATCTCCGATAAACGTGCGTCTGCATCGCGACAAAGAATCCGGATATGAGAGAAAGATTTGACGACTGAGCTTATAGCGCTGAAGGTGAAGAGTTGAGGATTGAAAGCTGAGAGTTGAAAGTCGAGAAATTTCACGATTGAAAATTTTCATCGAGTTAACGCACCGAATAATCTACCGCGGCGCATCCTCGTCGCTCTTCGCGATGTTCCCGGGCATTCGATATCCTCTCCGTGCAGCACTGTGCGGCAGGTAACCGGACCTCGTTCCAGAAAAGAGAGAAAAATGGGTAAACGGAGAGGCGGCGTTTCGATTCATGCTTTTACGTTCCGTGGAAATTCGCGCCTAACGATCGCCGATTATTGCACGTCACACGTAAATCTCATCAATCCGCAAGGAGTCGCAAGCATCTCAAATTTATATAGGTATTAAACAGAGAGAATCTCTATAAACTGCATACTAGTCGCATTTTATTATTTCATTGGATAAATGGCGTCGTACTTGAAGCTAAAACGCTAAAACGCTCCGTATCCGGAAAGCAGCACGCGCGGGATTAATCACGCATTCGAGGAAAGGTGTTCGGCCGTTTTCCATATTTCACTTCGCGACGCGTCGAACGTTTCTTGCCTGAAAATGACGACGATCGCAACTTAATAGACGTTACTTACGGCGCTGTAACGCGATTTGCATTCCGATCGCGTGGCTCGCCTCCACGTAATTTTTGATTAATGAAATTCGAGTCGTTCGACGAGTATTATATTGATTTATACACTCAGCGGATTTGTAAAAAAGCGTCTGTTTCGACGAATATGATGACTTGCGCGAGTATAACGTAATTTGCATTCCTATTGAGATACTTGGTTTCGCAATTCACTATGGTGAATATATTAGCAAAATTTATTTTCTTTCCAGGAGTGAACTTTTAATCTTCGAACATCTGGTTTTCATTTTCTGTTTTCTGGCCAATTTATAGTTTGGAACTAACTCACTTAATTTGATGATGATATAGGGATTGTATTTTTCTGGCTGTGATTGGTCACTGGACTGATAATTTTGTGGTGGTAACTTTTAAAGTTACTACAAAATCATTAGTTTGGTAATTGACTGGAAGGATATAATTTTTACATTTTTTTCGTTATCGATGGATTATATCAAGCCACAGGTTGATCAAAGGATGAAAAATCGGATTCAAGTCTCGCAGTATATTCATTCCAATTATGCAGATAGAATGTAAGATTGTATAATATTCGTGAAAATATCTAAATTTTATACGAAAGATGTATATAATGCTTTAAACTCATCCTGCGATATTCGATGTATACGATGCCGTTTTTTTTGGTTAATTTCATCGTTCATCGATTCATAAAGTGAATTAATAGTTTGCCAGACGACGAAAACGGTTTTCCATGCCTGCGAGTATAATTACCTCTTCTTCGGTGAACTCTCGTAACGATATTGCCTGTAAAGACGTGCAGTTTAACTGCGTAAAATACTTGATCCCCACCTGGCGCGCGCCGACAACCATCAGTGGTCGTCGGTCTCTTTTGCCTTGAAGAAGGTTATGTCCCGCGAGACGTCGCCGAAGAAACGTCTCTAAATATATTATTTCGTTACGTATTAATAGTCGATAGCATGTATGGCAGTCTCACACACACACACACACACACACGCGCGCGCGCATATTCATAGGATATGGCATCACGACGATTGCCAGAATTTACGCACTCAGACTTACAAGGTGTTTTTGTTTTTTTCCGACATTTAGATTCGTGTGATTGTAAATTGGTACATAAATTTATTGAAGTATAACTTTCAACTATTTAAATCATATGTCGTCATATTCTTAATGATTTGGTCATATCATTTAGATAATTAGAAATTTTAATGTATAATCAATCTGTTTAAAAACTGGGGAAAATTATACGTGTGTGTGTGTGTATGTATGTGTTTTTATATACGTATACATATACTTTAAAGATAAGAAAACTAATTTTAAGTTAGAATATTTTCATGTTCTCAGAGAAGCAATAGATTACTGCTGCACTAAACTTACATTTTTCATATACATTGATTTTTCAAATATATTAGATTAATATATATATATATATATATATTAATCCATATTTCTTTTTATTAGGAAGGTATGAGGCACATTATACATATTCGATGACGCATACCTACGTTACAATTAAGTGGTTCTTAAATAATTTTATTTATGGTATGAAAATGTATGTTAATTGTGCAAAAAGAACATCACGAGCAAAATATCGACAAGAAAGTGATATTATAAAAGTGATTACAATTATCATCTCGTTTGTATAGTAATTCGTAAGATTCAGGCCATTATCATGTTTTAAACATTATAGCTCTTTTGCAATTAAAGTATTTAGCTGAAACGACATCGTAAATAGCGGCATTTCAATTATTGTTAAATGTCGATTTGTTACGATAACACGATAATTATTTAATGTCATAAATGGATATCGCCAATCGTAAGATATTATTCCTTGATAAGATGCATGTACGTGTGTCATTAATGATCTATGATGTTCGCGATTTTGTTTATCGAGAGTCACCATTTTGCATTGGCAGTTTAAGTAGTAATACTTCACTTATTTGCTGATATTTTTTTATCCAAGTAAAAAAAAAAACTATTTCGTAGTACATAAACAACACATTTATGCAGCATAATTAATGGGAAATATTGTATTTTGTTCGCATAATATCGTCATCATTATCAGATAATTTATGATATCCGGAGAAAAATAATAGTTTTTTTATGATTTAATAATGAGTTATTTTAAAAAAACGCAATCTTTTCGACTATATAAAATTTTAGATTTTCAAGTTATTCGCGAATTTATATAACAATAATATGATCGTTTAATTTAAAAATCGATATTAATTTATTGATAAATATAACAACAAGCTTTTGACAATTTTTTTTCTATATAATATGTATAACGTTTATAAAAATGTAAAAGAAAGAGAAATAAAAGAAAAAATTTATGAAATATTGAAGGATTCTAATACCTAGGGTGCATTCGGGGAGACACTATTAGTGCTACTTGTATCATTCTATCTTCATTGTTTATTAAACGTAAAACAAAGATAGATGACACAAATAGCGCTAATAGCGCGCTCCTCGAATGCAACCCTAATCATTTAATATGAGCATTATATTTTCTAATCGCCGTGATAGTGTAGATCGCGACTGTCAATATCACATCTACCGCGTTAAATGGCCGTATCGAGTAGATCAGATTTCTTTTCTGACGACGATCGCCGATGAACGACGCGTGTACACGCGCACCCACTCACCTCCGCTTGCATCCGGGGGCGCATGTGCAACCGCGCTGCAAGTGCAACGATACGTTCTCGGGCGCGGTGCAGACGCAGGAGAAGTTGACGTCACCATCACGGGCGATTGGAGGCTGTACAGTGGTTCTCCGTTTTGTTGATATCCCCGTGCACCAGCGATGGCAGGAACGCGCAGAAAATGCACGAATGGGTTTATACGAGTAGTTAGACGGGGCTGCGCCATTACGCATGTTTTAATCGAGTAAACACGCGATGTTACGCGAGTCCCGCATTGTTTACGTCATTGATTCAATTTGCTGTGATAATTGTAAATGCGTATATACGGGGCGTCTCTGATGTTCATAACTACGCTATTTTTTAACGGAGATGTAATTTAGAAATTTTCTTGTAGCGAAAATGTCAAGGCAAGGGATTGCGCGCGCGCGCGCGTGTGTGTGTGTATTGCGATATTATTCTTCCAAGTAAAGTTTTACACGCCAAAATATTAATGTCTCTACACAAATTTTTTTTCGCATTAAGCTGCAAACAGATAAGTGGTTGTGAAATCTCTCAAGAGGTTTATTTTTCAATGAATGTCGAGGAAAAGAAGGTTGAATCGTAAATTTCAATAAACACCATTCGCAGAAATTGCAGGAAAGTATAATCTCGAAAAAAAAGCTGCGCTACTCGTTTACAACGTCAAAGATCACGGGAATTTTCCCGCGCGGATCGTTTGCATGCTCGTATACCTTTGTAACGTTTGTGTCCGCAGAATTTCGAGGACGTTTCTGCGCGCGCCTCGCTTATTCTGAGACACTGGATGGTTTGTTTCTAAAGAAGCGCGTAGCAGTCTCGGCGACGGTGATACTCGTTATTTAAACGCCGGCGCGCACGAGGGTCTTATGCTAATAACAGACGATAATTAATTCATCTCATATGTATGACGCGAGATCATTTGTTCTTCCGCAGAAGCTTGGCGTACGGTCACGACGCCTGGCATATACCGCGCGATTGGAAGTCAATGCATATATTTCAATAAATTGCGAATCTCGTGCGACGCGATCTTATCGATGCATTCGTGCTCTATGTTAAATTGTAAATGCAACAGTTGTCGTACTGCTTATTAGTTATTCGATTCTTTACGACCTCACAACGACATATTGCTATCTTGAGATCGTGTTTCTGACGTGTCCATGAATCCGTCAATCTCTGAATCTCAATATTAAATTGTTGGCTCTTTTGAAAACCTAGAATCTCCGCACATTAAAATTTTAAATTTTTTACTCCTCAAATTTTAGATTCTCAATTAATCAGATTCTCAGAACTTTTAGATCTTCAAATAAAGATTCTTACATATATAAGCATCTGCATTGAATTTATGAATAGTTATAGAGATGCTTATAGTTTCCTAGAATGTCAGATCATCTCATCTATCATGTAATTATAATTTTGTTAATCTATATTAAAAAAATAATAAAGAATCCGCCTTATTTTCTCGATAGTTGCGTTTGCGAAGCATTAACTCGGTTCAAGTTGTCCTCAGTGAAATATCTGATAACACGACGTCCTCGATTTAACAGCATTTTTGATTCACATGATCTGGATCGTTGAGTGATAACTATAGTTAAGGCCAATTTTGCACGAGGTCACATTTCAATCGAAACACATTTGCATCCGAGTTGGATTCTGAATTAAAATGCTTAGTAAACGCTCTTTATGCACGAAGCAAAATACGTTTGTAATTAAACACAGGTCGTAAAAAATTGATCTTTATTATTGCGCTCGAATTGATCGTGATGTAGTTCGTGCGAATCACGTTACTTTATGTTAAACTCGTTAATGCAGCTGCTATTTGAGGTTTGGCGGGCGTGCTTTTGCTTCATCCCGATGTAGCTTTAAAGTCTTCCCGTTTTCAGGAAACCCGTTTGACGTCTTTGATCTCGGGACTTTAATGCCCACCCGTTAGCCTCGAATTCTCGAAGACGGAATGTGAATGAAGAGCCAGCCGACTAGCCAGTCAGCTTGTTAATATTCCGTCTGGCTTGGAACGCGACAGTGTTCTTTTTAAAGATGTGATCCCCATGTCCTCCGCCAACGTATTGTTAAAGGATATACTATAAATGTATAAATTGTAAACGTGCAGGCGCGTGCTTTTTTGCAGCGCTTCGCAATTTTACTTTGATGGAACGTACGTGGTTTGAAGATGCGGATGAGATAATTGGCTAGTCGTTCTTTATCGCGTCATATCGTACGAATAAAACGATCATTCCATATTTTCGATGACAATTAACATGAGACTCGTCGATAGTAATAGAAAGCCAATCTACGCGATGAGAGTTGAGAGTTGGGGGTTGAGAATCGAAAGAGAGAAAGAGAGTTGAAACTTTGAGAGTTCGAGATAACGAGTTAAAAGTAGAAAGTAATAAAGTGCGAGATGAAAGCTGAGTTTATTAAGTACGTTCTAAATTATGTTATTAGAATATTAAAACGATATATGAAAAAATTTAATGCAAGATGAAGGAAAACGAAAATAATAATGATCATCTTTTATTGTTATGTCTATTTGTATTACTGAAGAAAAATTATTTTAATATTAAACAATAAAGTAGGAAAGATTTATATATAGTATATATTATAATTTATCCTAAATTCATCATTTTAATAAATGAAATTAATAGATGTCATTAACTTAATGAATAAATTATTTCGCGTGATATCTGCTTCGACATTGCGGTGATATTGCATTATTATATGATTATTATATTACTAATATTAATTAAGATCAGAATTTCTTAAAAGACGTTATCGTCCTTCTTTGTAACGTATGATGTCAAAGCTTCATATAATGTGAAGCTTTACTCGTAAGGGTCGCAGTCTGCGTGAATAAACTTGCACTTTGATTCGCTTGAGCTGCATTAGTGGTTTATCTTGCATGGTGCAGTATTTTACATTATTATATTATATGAAGACGAAGGAAGAAATTATTATAAAAAAAAGAATATCGCTCACTACGTATCCAAAGTTCGAAAAGAATCAGAAAATGAATCAATGTGGACTTTGATTCGTACCTCTTGAATTTATTACGTTGTCAAGAATCCGATCGAGAATTTTGCATTAATATTGCAACGATGTATAATATGAAGGATATTAGTGTTGTTGCAATATATGCGAGAGAAGAATTACTAATTAGAAAATTTATTTCTTCATCTTTTCAAATTAATCCTGATTTGTAGAATTTAATATATTATTTTACATGTGTTACACTCACGATATTTTAATACAGATATTTTAATACAGATTGCAATAATATATAATAATATTCTTGAAGTGGAATATTTTAAAAAATAATATTTCTAGGAGGATCGCTCGTAAAGATGAATGCTCTTCTACATATTTCAATTTTATATATTATATATATATATATATATATAATCATATCTTTAATCTATCATATTTAAACATTTATTGGTTAGTAAAATTCAATTCAGAAGTAATAGAGAAATTGTAGCTAATTGTAAGATCTGTTCCAATTTTATCTTTTCCATTTATTTATTCCAGCAATTTAAATAATCTCTAAAATTTATGGAAATAATACTGGAAAACATATATATTTTTAGTAAGAGGTCTACTAATTGGCCAGTTTGGTGCACATTATAATTAATCACAAACTTAAGGTTCACGAGGAATTGTCAGATGATAATGACAAATTTATCAAAAATATATTGAGAACTCGTGGGAATACGTTCAATAGCTTCAATTATAATATTTCATAGATCTGTGTGATTAATAGGATATTTTTTGCCATCATTGTTGCGATATTTATCGAGTCTATTTTCCGCGAGCGCGGCGCACAGCTGGATAAAAAAGAAAGGTCATTATATGCACGCGCAAAATGAGTACCTTGATTTCTAGATGCGTTAATTTCCCCGGAGATTCCATCGCCCAGAACTCGCGAGCATGTCCGCGCATCGGCGCGTGTATGCGACTCGTTTAAAAACTAGGACGCTTTTTTGTTTCTTTTTTTCCTTTTTATCAATATTCGTCGGTGATCGACTTTTTCTTTGCGTGTATCGGGCAGCGTGTTGCATCGCTTTTTAAATCGACGTAATTATCTGGCGACGCGCCAATATTTTCGTACAATGTACGAATTATAGTCTCGCCTTCTTGCATATTCATGCCGCGTAATTAAAGTTCTGAACACGCTGCTGCTGTCGGCCGAATTAGTTTTACATCAGAATTCACATAAGCTAGTGCCGATGTTTAAATTTTTTGTTAGCAAGGAATCTATACAAAAAAATCATCGATCAATTTGTTAAACTATAAAATATTATCTAATGTCCTTTGTTCAACACAGAACTAATTTTTTTTTAAATTTAAACTTTCGAATATCATTTGATTATAATCCATGTAAAATTGTAATATTTAGAGGAGATGGTAGTATTATGGCCCCCATTTACATTTTACAATAGCTTGGTTAATAATCAAAATTTAAATTTAAAACTTAACGATTACATTCGTCAAAATGTTGTTCAATCGATTCTAAACTCAAAGTTACGAAACATTTATTACATAGGACATTATTTATAAAAATGTGGCGACATGGCATTAATGACTCGAAGAGAAACAGGGATAGTAATGTGGCCTCTTACAAAAATAGATTTAAAAAATTGATTTTGTTTAAAAAAAACAGTATTTGGTTATAAAATTAACAAAAAAATAAAATATTTTAGAATGTATGCAAATAAATGTATATATGTACACATAACTTCTGCATATAAACTGCTCAGTACTAAAAATTTCATTGTCAATACTAAAAATAGTACGTGTAATATAAACTATAGATTAACAGTAGAGCTACAATCGGTTATTAAATAATTATTTTGATATAAAAACCTCAAAAAAGAGGTAAGTAATCAATACGCACAGAACACTACATCAGCAAAATGCCATGCTATTGTTTAAATTTGCATAACTCAAAATATATACAGTCAAATAAAATGTTAAATAGCAAACAACAGACTCAAAAATACATATATTCGTGTGATAATATGCTCAAGTTTAAGAAAAATGAGCAAGGAGGTGTAATTAAATGCTAAAATGTACCTTAGAAACGTTGCGAAATACTTGAAAGTAAAAATGCATTATAATAAGTGCTGGCTATTGAGTATTGGCATATTAGCGTGATGGTGTAACGGCGAGCTACTGAACAAATAATTCCATAAATAATCATTAGGATTCGCTATATAATAGCAGAGATATTAAGGGAGGTCACGATATCTACATTGGCCATAATATCACCTTTTCCTCTATTGATAATAAGTTATAATCGCATGTGACTTTTGATATTTCTATCTAAAAATGTAATTTTAAATATAATTTGTAATACAAAATTTATTTCTCTTCCTTTCTCTCTCTCTCTCTCTCTCTCTCTCTCTCTCTCTTTCACTCATTCTTTTAAAACAAAGATTAATTTCACAGATTAGGAATAAGATTATAAGTAATCAACTATTTTAAAATGTGTAGGTATATAAAAATTTATTTATAGAATTAATAGAGAAGTGAAATGGGAGATTCATCTGCGAGATATGATAATTTACCTATTTATTAATCTCGTTAGATAATTGAAAATAATTACATCTTGATTGATTATATAAAGCACGCTTGGTTATGCAAGATTTCGAAGCGATGTAT
The DNA here is from genome assembly GCF_001594055.1 of Mycetomoellerius zeteki. NCBI lineage: Eukaryota > Metazoa > Arthropoda > Insecta > Hymenoptera > Formicidae > Mycetomoellerius > Mycetomoellerius zeteki. The sequence goes on from NW_017257323.1 coordinate 270,806, forward strand.
GTAGTGGGTCTTAGCAGACAAATCGCAGGCGAGTTAAGGATAGATTTGCGCGGTTCAACGTCGCGAATCTTGCTGTATCAGGCGTAATGAGAGATCTCGGTGGAAAATTACGTCGACATCGAGCGCCTTCACTTGCCGCGTCTTCACTTGTCGCACCCAAGTTAATCGCCTAATCGTCGCGGTTGTACCGGCGAGGCGCAACGCGTAGTTATCGATTCGCTCTCCTGGATAAATAGTCGAATCGTGGAAGTCGAAAGTGAGAAGGTCTCAATCGAACATCACGTGCCGCCGTCGTCGCCGCGTCGCTGCAGGCGTATAATCGCGATTATATCCGGGCGCATGACCTATGCCAACCTTCGAATTCGTGAAGGTGAGAACTCCCCGACGTGCAAAATGATGCCGTGCCAGACAGCACAGTCGCGAAGAAAGAAGTTAGCGACTCGGCAAATAAGCACTTTTTGCGAAGGCGTTTTATATGGCATTCGTCGGCGTCGGCGAGAATCAAAACGGGATCTTTTTATCGATATGACATGGTATTTTATGATTTTTATTTATCCGCGGTCTCTGATGATCGCGCGATCGAAATTAGTGGAGAAGAAAATATGATATACAGTCGCGTGATTATAATTTTACTACATTACAGGAAACGCCTTGTGATCCTTAATTTTTTTTTAATTAAATGATGCAATTTTAAATAAAGAAGCTATTGAATTATAAATTAAATATTATGCGTAATCGACGCGTGATATTCATAATTACGCGCTATAATTATGCAATATAATATTGTGCTCGTTAACACGATGCGCGATCTTAATTAATCTCGTGACTTTGTAAGATAACAGCAAGATATGGTATGATAACATTTTAGAAACATATCAGAGATTTACGTAATAAAATAAAAGTACAAAAATCAGAATAGCATGGAATCATAAATGCTTACAGCTTATTTTGTTAAAATAGTATTGTAGGAAAATGTGTTTAAAAAGCTCCTCCACCAAATTAACTTTTATAATGCTTGTCTTCAGATATACATATTAAATTTAATTCCAAAACGTTAAAATTTTATGCATTAATTTACGAAATAAGAAGCAATGTAAGAATAGTCTTCGTCAAGACGGCGAGTCTCATTAGTTTATTTCGGCTGATTTTCCGTCATTATGGTCGGATTTGGACCTCCTTCATTTATCCAGAAGCACTAATGGACTCGTTAAAATTTTGATGGCGCGCGGACTATATTTATGACACGTCAGACCGTCAGGGATACGACTCCAAAATTACATTCCCAAATGCCATCGCTGCTGGCGAGAAGTAATGCAGACGTCGGGAATCGATATAATTCATTATGCGACCGACTTTATTTTTGTCCAGCTAATTTACCTTAAATGAAACGCGTATCATCGATTCATCGAACTTGAGATACCAGACGGAATCATTCTTTCATACAAAAATTGCGCTTTAAACGAACCGTTAAAATATTCTTTTTATGTTTCATTGTCTGCGTTAATTCTTCACTAATTTAATTAATCGACTCGGTGAGCGCTTTGTTAATGAGATCATGTCATTTCTAATAGCACTATTTCGAGAATGTTATAATTGTATTCGGAGGATATAATTGGCGAGGAATGGACAGAACAGGAATTTCAAAGACAGGATAACTCGATAATATCGCGAGTGTCTCATAATAAGATTGATCGAGCATTAATTCGAGATAGCAAGGATAACGGTTAAAATTCGCGACACAACGTCATCCGCGATCGGCAATTACTGTGTACTACCAAAAATCTACCAATCTAACCGTCTTATCGACTGGACCATCTGGGATTCGACTAAGATTCATTCACAACGAATGTCTCTTGGTTCTTATCTTTATAATAATAATAATATAATAATTTGATGATGTCAAAAAGATTTTAAAGCCAAAAGAACTATATTGTCTCTTTATATCGGAAATTACATAAAACTGGAGTCCAATTACTTTATATGTATATGTATATAGTGGCTGCCAAAAATTTCTGGCCAACACATAACTTTACAATAATTTTTCAATCTGTTTTTCAGCTTATATTACAAGTTAATAAAATTGTTGTTATATAATCAACTTAAGAACGCGATATTTCAAATAATATATTAAGTATTAAGTGAATCAATAAATAATCTTAATTTTTAAAGTTAATTGTTAAACCACCTTGATTGTTAAGGACAATTAAAGCTACTTATTGACTGATTTATCCTACTTGTATAGGTCTTTATTTCTAAAGATTCTTTATTTGAGCAATACAATAAAATTACTCATTGAACCGGAAACTTTCGGCAGTCACATATAACGAAAGTTCATCAATTCTATTCGGAATATTTTACAAACAAGAGAGAAGGATGAATTAGATATACATTCTCGGGAGCTGATTAAAGTCGAAAGTTAATTAATTAGAGAAGCTAATTAAAATTATAACCAATGTTACAATTCATTTCGACTCGGCATCCAATGGTGATCACTGGTCCTAAAAAACTTACGTATTTAGCGTGAATCTTAAAAGACTATTGAATGGACCTTGTAACGGGCTTGCTCGCTCACTCGCTCGCGTATACGTGTGAAGAGGAAGGAGCCTTCTCACTCTCCCACGTGCATATAGATAAAGCGGACAACTCGTTGTCCGAGGTCGGTGCTCAAGGTTGCCGGTGACGTCACTGGTCCTCTTCCTCCTCCTCCTCTTCCTCCTCCCTCTCCTCCCTCTCCTCCCTCTCCTCCTCGCCCCTAGCGTCACTATCTTACTCGGTGGAGCGTCTGTTCTACGCACGGCTCCTCCGTCATCTTCTAATATGACGACTTGGCGTTTACATCCGCGACACGAGGCAGACATCTAACCTAGCCACCTACCGCCGTCTGACCTGTTCTGTCTTGTTCTCCTTTTGCTTCTCCTCCTCTTCTTCATCTTCTTTTTCTTCTTCCTCCTCTTCTTTCTCCTCATTACAGCTCGCGCGATTGCGCAGAACACGTGACGTGTGCATGAATCAAACCTCACTTCGTCTTGTATCAGCCGACGATCCGGTTGTCTTTATTGCTAGGGCAAGGTGGTGAATTATAGCACTTGCTATATACTGAAGAAGAATCCCCTTCCCTTTCCCTTTCTCCTTATAGTTCCACTAGATAATGAGCTCGGCAGAATATCTACCAGGTTTACATATTTGTCTTATCGCGACTAGTTTTAATGGCAGCTTCTTGACGCATTCTTTAATAAGTACGTACTTTATAAGATAGATTTTTACTTAAATTATTATCCAATACAATTTTATAAATTTTTAATTGACTCGAATTTTTATGAATAATTCTTATACATGATATATGATCAGGACATTTAAAATGTTACAAGCTATGCAACTACATATCATTTTTGAAAAGCAAATATATGTTTTCTTTACACCAATTGATTAATTTCATTACTGTATACATAAAAGTATTAAGGTACGTTTATTAAAAAATTAAAAATTTACGAGATGTTTTATATTTTATGTCAAAATGTATCGAAATAAAATATAAAATATCTCGTAAATTGATTTTTCGTTATTTATACCTTAATATTTTTGTATGCAAAATTAGAGAAGTCATTATGTAAAAAAAAACAATCATTTTCATTTCATTTAAAAAATGGCATAATCTTTATCGTGTCATGAAAAATCGATTTTTTTCAAAAATTGATATTACTATTATTTGTGCCTTGTGAGACCATATAACTTTTGTCTGTATATATTTTTTATTCAATACATATTTTTAAGGATAATAGTTTGTAACACTTTAAATGCTCCACTCTATATATGTATAAACTTTAGTCAAATCTCAATCAACTCTAATCTAGAAAATCTTATACGTCTGTCACATTTAACTTTTTATTAAAAAATATTTTCTAATATACATGTATAGACCCAAGCAGCAAAGCAGGGCATTTTGACAAAATCAAAGTCAGATCGCCCTAATTAAGTTACCAATTCTGGACATAAAAAATGTCTTAAAGGTCAAATATCGTTTGAAGTCTTGTGTATAGGTCGAAAATTACGAAGTTTAAACCTACGAAATGCCTTCAAAGTTCAGTGACTTTAAAGTTACACATTAGCTTATAAATGGCCAAATTTTTATCAAACATGCACCTTCAAAGTGCATTCGATTTAACTTATAAGTCAAAATTAGAACCTTGTCTGAAGGAAATGTGATCTGGTTCTAATTACCTAATTTCAACCTTGTAAGCGATATGACTTAATATGTCAGAATTACCTAATTTTTGCCATATATAAGTCCTTTGTGTTTGACTTGACTAATAGGAAATATTTAAGGCACGAAATAAACCTCGCGGTCGCGTGCTGAAACTAACTACAAAGTTAATATTATCACGGAAAATGACCTATGAGGGAAATTGGTCTAATTTCTATTCAATATTGACCAAAGAATTCTCGAAAGATCACTCGATCAAGGAGAACGCGTTTTTCTTTCTGCGTTAAGGGCCTCTTTCACAAACTCCGATTAACGCTAATCGATGTTAACTCAATCACCACGATTGCCACCGTGAGAACTAAACACAGAAGAGGAAAAGAGAGGAGACATTTTGATACATTAAACTGATATTGGCACTTCTGCGAGTTAATTGTCGATTAATTTAACCAGAAGTTGGTGAAAGAGGCCCTAAGTGTTACTGTTGCGTGATCTCTAACATTTTGGTTATGTATCGATTTAAAGATCTCGACTTTGAAGTCAATCTAACTTATAAATAGGGAAATTGGATTTGGAGATGGACTGTTAATATTTTATTCCGACCTTCCATGACTAGTTGGAACCATATCACGCATGGTTATATGGCTGTATAGCATAGTTACCCGTAGATAGAATTATTAGGATTGTGCAGCGCTGCCATCTTTAGATGTCTCGACGAGCTGAATCGCCAAAAGAAGAGAGGGCATAAATTAGTCAGAAATTGGGTCAAAATTACCAAAATATTACCGATATTCGACTTTCTGCTAGGTTTATTTGACTAAATCCGACTATGACTTATAAGACGAAATGCCTTTCACATTGCCTAATTTAGACCATAAAATTACATCAACTTTATTCCCCATTTACCTTCTTTCAACGTTGATTCGACGTAAATTGGTCGAACAGATTTTATAACCTATCAGAAGGTCGAATAGACGTAATTTCGCCCTATTTTGCTGCTTGGGAATGTTATTCAAATATTATTGATATGTATGATGTAATGTATTAAAAAAATATACGCTGAAAAAAGAAAAAACTTAAACGAATGCTCCTTAAATCATTCTTTTTTCAAGATGTGATTTACTCTGCTGCGTATTATATTATATAAATATATTAAAATAATTAATTTTCGAAGCATCAGGAAAATATAAAATGGTACCTACTAACAATAAAACGTCATCACATACGCTCAGGCGTATTCAGTTTATTTCGAATCATTTTTTCGATCGTCATCGTCAGATTTAGACGTCCATCGTTCATTTAGAAGCATCAATGGACTCGCGTTGTAATCTCAATAATGTGGCTGTATATTGTAGGCGTACAAGGAAAAGGCATTCGGATAATCAAAATCGAGATAACTGGATTGTAAAATTTTTTCAAAGGAATTAAACTTGATGCACTTTAAAAAAATTTTAATGAATTCTTAACGCATTGTTTTGGCGAATATAATATTCAAGGTTGTTAGTAGACAAGGCAAATTTGAAAAAGTTAAGGAATTTATTACATTATTTAAGGAAGCACTGTAAATATTTTAATGATTTTCCAATTTTTCAGTGAGCGCGGTTTGCATGAAGCCACATTAACGGACATAGTTGAAAGGAAAATTATATCTTTACTTTTGCAAATTCATAATGTGTGTTAATGACGTTTGACGTTTCGCAAATCATTCATAGCAAAACTAAAAAAATTATACAAAATATTTGCAATACTTCAGTAATCGCATGCATTTTTTTGAACGCGAACGGAAGCATTGTGAAAGATAAGCTTTTATTTTTGTTTTAGAAGTATTGTTTGACATGGAAGTATCAGAAATATCATTTCCAAATGTAGTATCAAGTAAAAAAATCTAATTAAGACGACAATTAGAATATAGTGTTTCAATGAGACGATTAAATCTCTGTAAGCAATGCGTAAAACAAAAACAAAATATTCCAATTTCTCGAAATTTATTTATCTTTTAACGCAACGTGTAAATCGTATTGGTATTAGCATTTATAATTTGTTCTTTAAGATAAGTAATTCTTTTGGGTAATTTTTTCAAATTTCAGTCAAAGAATCGTTTCAAAAAGTGACTGAAAAAATCGGAAAAAATTAGGAAATATTTTTTTTTCTATTTCACTAACAACTCCGATATACAAAAGGTCCACCATGTCTTTTTGAAGCTTAAAAAAGTTTGGATTAATATTTGTAAAAAATAGTAATAGACGAGGATGTGAAGAAAGTTTTATTTGTTTTGAAAAAAATGTAACTTACAAACAAGAATGCATAGAAATACGATAAGTAGAAGAGCTTTTAAGAATGCTTTTGAAGTATTTTTAGTGTACTGATGGTAATTGTTATAATTTGTTATTATCGGTTACTTTGGATTTAGTAAATACATAGTGACATACTTTCAAGTACTTGAATACTTCTCTAGTTATTTCACAAATACTTGAATATTTCTCTAGTTTTCTGTCTTCCGAATTATTTTTTTAAAACACGGAGGATAAAAAGTAGATTAAAAAGTTTCAGAGAGAAGTTTTTAGATTAATAAGAGTTACTTAACAATTAATACACTGCAATTAGTGCACTGATCGATTCATTTAGGTAATATTATCAGCTATGTACTTGTAATCCAATTTTGTACTTAACAAATTTACGAAATATATTACGTACAGGCGCGACCGAGAGTCTCACTGCTTTCTCTCTTCGGTTCGGAATCAACTTTTCCCGTGACCCCTTACGCAGTAAAGTAAGTAAACAGTAGTGATCTTGCCAGGATCAAGACCTTGCGCATGATTGCTGCCTGAGAGAGAAAAGGCGAAAATATTTGCACATCGCTAGCCTCATCGCACTCTCTTGCTTCCACGCCGACCATCAGTCTGGACGGTCTGGACGCCGCGCGGCGTGTCTCTCTTCACTTCGTGCGCGCAGTCGGACCTCGCCGATAAAATTGCAGATAGCGCACGCAGAGAGGAGAGGCGGAGCTCGACATTATTCGTTCTACGTCGCGAGAATGACGCGGCCTTGAGCGATGTTGAGGGAATGCGAAAGCTCGCTCGCTCGCGAGAAGAGAGTCGTCGTCGTTGGCGGTAGCGGTGGCAGCGGCAGCGGCGGCGCCGCGGCTGGTTATCAGTTAATTAAGCGCTGGTTAGGTGCATTTTCGCGTGTGCATCAGCGCCAGCGTGAAACTGAAGTTGCAGCTCGCTAAAGTTTTCCTTGCGGATGAAATCTCGCTTTCGAAATAGAAAAAAGAACGATCGAAAAGAAGATATTTAGAAGATCCTTTTTATTTCCAGACTCTCTCGCCAATAATTTGATACTGCCTTTTATTAACAAAAATAGGCACATTTAGTGGTACTTGTAACATCATATTTTTTTATGGGAAACTCAAACAATTGTTTCTTTACAAAAAGTGTTGGGATATATTAATAGTTTCTAAGCTGTGATTAACCCTCTAATCGGTGTTAGCTCCGAAATTTCCTTAAAACCTACTGGTATATTCGCAGGTCCCATATACTTTAAATTAATATATTTTTGCTTAAAGTTAACACTTGAGTTAATAAAAATAAACGATTTTTTTTATTTTGAAAGCTAAAATCCAAAGAATAAGTAACTTAAAATTACATTAAATGTATCGCGATAACATTCGAGTATCACATTAATTATTAATTAGTTACATAATATATAACTTAAAATTATCTAAGGTTGTGAAAAACATTTATTCAACAACAATTTTCCACAATGTATTATTTGAAGAGAAAGTACGTATCCCCTCGCCCCCCGGATCCGCTGGATACCAATGAATACCGATTAGAGTTAATTAAAAATAAACTTTTAATTTGTGCTCTTTTCGATAATAATGGAATAAATCAATTTTCGAGTTCTAAGTTAAAAAATAAGCTTAATTGTCTTATTACGATACAAAACAGCATTGATTATTTCAAGTCTAAGTTGTGAAATATCGCTAATAGTTGTATATATTAATTAAAACGCATATGTTTATTCAAATTTAAGATCGAAACGGCTGTTATATTGATTATCTTATTATATTATTTGTTATTCTAGTCATAGAATGACTTGTCCTTTTTGTTTCACATTAATCATTCAACTTCTAAATCGCGGAAGAGATGGTAAGCATTTCAAATTGTATTTATAAAAATGATATTTTAATTTTAAATTGCACCATGAGCATAGCTATTCTAATAATTGCGTCATTATTATAAAAACGTGTTAGATAATGTAAAAAAACGAAGATGTCTAACAGTGTGAGAGAGATTATTTGTCTTTCCTTTTTTTTATTAACACCTCTTTTTTAATTATGACAGATGGAAAGGTTTAAAGCAAAACTAAAAAGAAAACAATTTGTAGACTGAGGTATGTTGAATAACTAATAAGTAATTCAGCGCAAAAAAAACAAGTTTTTGTAAATTGCCTCAATGAGAGATGCCTCACTTTTATATTCATAATTTAATTTTATATATCTCTCAAATGATTTCTTAAGCGTGAGCTATTCATTAAGAGCACCAATAACAATGGTAAACTAATCGATATGAATAAAACATATAATTTAAATATATAAATATCTTTACACGAAACTTTAACTAATAACCCGTAATTCAAAGTTTAATATATAGTTTAAATTAGAAAAAATTATTTATAAAGTGTGTGAGATACATTTAGGAAACACATAACTGCGGAATAAAAGTCTCAGCTTGTATTGGGGAATCGAAAGGTTGACGGCGACTACGGTTGACGCCGATCAGCATAAACCGGTCCTAGACTCGCTCTTTCACTTGCGTCCGCGTGAGCTCCGTTCACGCATAATTTTCTGATCGTGCGTACCTTCGTACGCAGATACGTATCATGTGCATGTGCACGCCTAGATGCGCACACGCATGGGTTTCACGCCAGGCTGCACGGATTCCTTGGGAACGCACGTGTGAGGCCGTCGTCACTGTCGCGCAAAGGTCGTTATCGAGATTGCGGCTTTTATAACGCAAGTGTAAGTTACGCAATCACTCGCTCGCTCGCTCGCACGATCACACGATCGATCGGTTGCGCGATCTAGCTCGTTGTTTAACGGCGATATGAGAGATATACTACACATACAAAAACACACACACAGACATATATATATATATACATATACGCACAAAATATACGTTTTCGAGAAAGAATAATGAAATACATTTGAAGAATCAGATCTTTGAAAATGGAATAAATCCATATTTTGTAAAGAATCCGTACTTAAAACTAAAATGGACTTGGGAAATTATGAACTTTATCGATGGCATTTAAAATATATATTTCACATAATTTAAAAATTGTGAAATTAAATGTCAAGTGACATTTAATAAAATAAATCATGGATTTCTTCATTTCCGCGTCAAAATTTTTGTGTAAAAATACCATTCATTGGCCACGTAGATCCGTCATGCGTATCATTTCTTAAATATCTGCAATTTATATACCCCCCTATGATTAAATTATTTGATAAATATGTAAATACTTTTTGTGTATTTTTATATCTCGAGGAAAACGATATATCCTCATTCGATTCAGGTTAAATTTTGTCGTCGTGTGAGAAATTAAATCGTGTATCTTAGTAATCGATATGCGATGTGATCGGTTCATGAGGTGTAAAAAAATGCCGGAAGGTTAATAGTTTGCATTGAGTAATCTTTTTTGCGCGCGGAATCGTACCTTTGTCTTCGATCGTTACATAATTAGTCATTAAAAATTACCACAGCAATGGATAAAATTACGCGATTATTTCTTTTTTCGCCGAAAATTTATATTATTTCTAAAATGTCTGTCAATTTCACGATTTTACGTGAGAATGCTTCGATTGTTACTTTTATTTGTATTTGAAAGATATTGGGTAACTAAATAATGGTACTAATTAGGTACTATCTATATTAATACAATAAAGTTAAGAAAGAGAGAGAGAGAGAGAGAGCATAATTATTTTTGTTTCTAAAATTTCTTTTGTTTTAATTTCCGGCACTTTTATTTTTATAATATATTTTTTGTTTATATATATATAGTAAAATCCGCAAGTTTATGGAAAAATTTGGATAATTGAAATCAAATTGAATAGGACATTCCATGAATTTTTTAGGCCAGTCATTTAAAATATTTTCTCACGAAAATTCTCAACGACTTGATATCTCCATCAAAATCAGTATATAGATCCTAGACAAGGCGCCAAGTGTATTGTGTATCATTTAGATAATAGTAGATCCCTCTGAAAAAGAATGTCTAATGACGAGCCTCAGCTCATCTTCGACATAAACTACCGATTACATCGCTGTTTAATGAATCTCGCGTGAGTTCTCCAACTAATTATTTAAGGAAGATCCGAAACGGAAGTCACATCAGCGATAAAGACTAGCTCGCGATTACTACATGGTACTATGTTTAAATGGAAGATGCATTAGAGTGACAATTCTTATCGTTCTTATCGCTATTATAAAAAAAAAAGATAAAGTACATTGGAATTTATGTATGTGTGAGTAGAAATACAGATTGCATTATTCGCTTTACGTCATAGTCACAAATACAAAAATATATAGTTATGAATATATACAATGTATGAACATCATTCGTATACAACTCATAAGTATTTATTATTCAGTTTAATATTATTCATAATTATTGCAAGATATTATTCATTTTTGTTCTACTTAATTGTTTCGCTTAGCTGTTTTATTTAACAAAATTGGATACTCGCGTATTGATCGGTAAGATGTGTGTTCGCGTAATGAATCACACTCGTCCAAAATTGATCGTTACGTGAGCAAAGTGACTACCATAATATAATAAATGTACTTGCAAACACATTTAAACGTATGGTGATCGCAATATCCATGGCAACGGCAGCATCGATCTTTATAGAATTTTTTATAAACCCACCCTTATGCGTAGTCACACCGCTCAAGTGCGTTTACGTAATGCGTGTACATGCATATACATGGTGCACTCGTATGTAGGTGGTCTGTGTGCCGCGATATGTGTGTATAATATTGTCAGTGTAACGTATTTTTTCTTTTTTGAATCACAAGAGTAGAATACTAAACGCCGAGAATAATGCTGAGAATTTGTACTCAGATTTGATCTACTTGTAATCGTAACTCATTGAAAGCTAAAAGAAGGAGTGTAAATAATTAAAATTTCATTCCACTTTATTTCAAATCGATTCCAGAATTCTAAATCTCAACGGAATTTGAAATCTGAAATTTAATTTTACGTCGGTAATTGAACAGGGGGGAAAAGTTGAGGGAAAAGTTGGGGAAAAAAATTTGCAAGAATTTAAAACGCAAAAACGCGAGAAGTTTGAGACACCTTTTATGTAACCGTATGTATGATTATAAATGCGTAACGTAATACCCGACAATTTCTGCGTTTCATACTCGCTCGTTACTATCGATACTGGCGCTACTGACGACAGCGTTTCTCAAAAATCCTCAACAGAATTTGACGAAAAAAGCTATAAATGGCAATAAACATTATGAATGATACAGAAAAATGATTTCTTTTTCAGAATATCAGAGATAAATAATACAGAAAATTTTGTAATGCATCATACGACAATTATTTTCGCTGTTCCGATTAAATATTAAGATATTTTTAGGTATTGTCAGGAAAGCGAATAAAATATATATTTGAATTTATATTTGTTTTCTATACATTTAATTGTTCAATATTATATTTGCAAAATTATGAATAGAAGTTATAATTTAGGTATCGCCAAATTAATTTTTAATGATATTTTCGTTGATTTTAAAATCTACACGATGTTTCACGTTGAATCTCGTGGAAAATGTTTTTACGGAAAAACAAATTGCTCTCAAAAATTTTGTATCGAAATCCCATCAAATATAAATCGCTCGCAAATGCGACATACACACATCGTAAAATTTGTGCTTTTGAATGTCTATCGTGAATTGAGAAGCACTGGATCACGGCGTGTCTCCGGCTCCTTTCACTTCGAATCTCCTTTTAGTATAGGTGGAAACATCTACCGTTACCTACGCCTTTTTCGCCAGGTATGTGCCCGCGTGCCATAAAAGCGGAGCACCGAGGTATATATGTAAAGATGAGCATCTCTACAACAGGTGCTCAGTTTCCATGGATGCGGAAGTGCGTCATTTCCCGACGCAATGCAGGGAAAAATTCTCGGCATCTCTATCACGCGCGATCTTTCGCTCGGGAATTTTTTCCCTGTGAGACGAGATCGAAATCGACGAAAGTAAAAATACTTACAATCAGGGAAATGAACGCGCAACAAAATGACGACAATTTTAATATTATTGTTTTATATATATTGTAATTATTGTACTCGAAATTATCTTGATCATAAATTGTCTCCCGTATAATCTCTACGAGCATTTATAATTACATAGATATTTTATGTTTGGAAAATATAATAATGAATTGCTCTTTATTTACTCTTTTATTATTTTTATTTACTATCCTAAAGTAATACTGATTTAATTAACTTGTATTTATTTTGAATTACACAATTTATTATGTAAATTGTCACAAGAAATTTCGATTGAAAATAAATTAGAGTAAAATAACAATCGTTTTCACGATCAACTGATGTATCTCTAGAATAAAATTTCTTTTGACGACTTTCTACATATTTTGAGTTATTCAAAAAATGTAATGTTATCTTTGACTGTCCGGAAAGGTTCTCGACGTGCTTTCGATGTTCCCATTATATCTGTTAATTCCGTTCTTTTTTTTTTCGGACGGAATTTCCGCGGTATTTTACACGCCCGATATCGAACATCCGCGATGTTTATTCCGTACCGTGAATGAAAAAACACCCGGAATAAGAATGTTGCGTGTAAGCGTTATATTAATAAATAAATAAATAAAGTAGTATTGCCGCAATTTTATTTGAATTTTATCCGTTTTTATTTTTCGCGGAAAATACGGGGGAAAAAATGGCCGCTTATCAGAAATCAAATATGCGATGCACTTTGGTAGGCGCATCAGCGATGCGTTTCGCTGAATCGATTTGCTTCGATAAATTTCTACGTTGCGCGCATAATTTGATGCGCATTTCGCTCCGTCATATCCGAAGAGTTATCGTTTTACTGTACCGTTGTGCGTTCTACAATCTCTTACAGAATTCCGTTTCTTAGAAGCGCATCGTTATGTTCAGTAGAATCACACGTTTGTTTGGAGTTATTTAATTATTATGTATTTCCCTGATAACTGTTTTTTTTTATTTGTTTTTGCTATTTTATTTACGCAATCCAATAATATAAATATTATGCTATCTTATTAACATATACGCTTTTTTTGTTATGCATAATTCATGATACAAATTGATTCACGACAGAGAAAAAAATGTGTCTGTGAAAATTAATACATGTTATTGTATTGAAAATGAATATATGCGTATACGTGGAATTTGGCAGGTTGATAGGTCATTCGTATATTTATTAATATGAAATGAGTAATTTTGAACTTCCCACTTTACTTGTCTTTCGCGTAAATCGAAACGTTTTCTATGATTTGCGACAAATAGTGTTAATCCCTTCTCACAACAGGAAGTCTCGAAAGCATCAGAATGTCTTACTTCAGCGACAACTATCATCATGCACCACCCGAGACATCAACTGTTATTACGGTTACTATCAAACTCGCTTCTACGTAGCGCATTCCTTACGGAATGTATATGTGGACCGAGAGCAGGCATTTAATACTATTTATCTCGGCCGCGGTTGGGACATGTGGTTATGCGGAAGGCATTGACGTATGATCCTTTCCATCGTTACGCGCGGAATTCGGCGGGGGGAGCCCCCCCCCCCCTGGTCGCGGACTCGGCAGTGCCCGCACCCTGACGAAATCGTCATTCGACGATAGTCGTGACGCAGCCGCCGTTAGTCTGCTATCCGATGTCCATTGTGGAGGCGTGCATTGTGCCTCGCACGGCATCTGCCCTGTCGATTGCGACACGCGCGTTGCGTCTTATCCCGCGATATGATGACGGACCGAACGCAATCGGGCATTTCGCACGCATTCGACTCGCCCCGCACACACACACACACACACACACACACACCCGCCTTTATTAAACGATCACCACCTCCACTTTTACCTCGTTGCCGGCACAACAGACAAATCCTGGAGGCAGCTGGCCAACCCCCGGAAAGCGGGTTTTATACGAATTTCGGAAAATGCACCGAGAAAGGGTTACCGCGAGCATATCGGAAAGAAGCGCAAAGTCGACAGATGCAGTCGGGGTCGAGACGCATCGATTAAGCGCGGAGGCGAGGATGATATATATATACCGGGTGATTCACACTGAATTCTAAAATATAGTACCTTAAGACCGAAATGGAAGATATATTCCTTATAATAATTTATATATAAATGCAACGTATTATTTTCTATATCATTTCTCGTGTGTGATTTGATATTTGAAATTTAAAAAATATATAAAAATGATAAATAATTTTTGAAACTTATTTTCTTGTAAATTTATTTGATTAAATTCATTTGAAGAGTATATTTAGATCTTCTGAATTTTGATTTAAGGGCGAAATTTATCCATAAACTCAAATTAACTGTCTCTATAATTGTGTTATGCATCTGTTTTTACATAAAAAATTTTTAGCACAGAAACCTTTTAAAATTCTTTAATGCGTCATGATTGACGTGCACAGGAACGAGCGTCCTCCGCTGTCGAAGATGATCTCGAGCCGCGCCACCGTGTATATGCGTTTTCCTCGTACCGCTTTCACGCGGCAATCAACCCTTTCTCTGCCTTTCCTGCAGAAACGTTTCTGCCGTGCGACCGCGGAGACCGCTTCGGGGGTCCGGCCGCGCGATGAATGGCCGGGATTTTTGCATAAAGGACGCGCACGGCCCGGTGATGCAGGGCGCTGCAGCAGTGCGCGTACGACAGTTTCGGAATTAATCCGAACAGCCGCTCTCACGTTCTGTCGAGCGTGGGAGAAATCGGGACGACCGATCTTTCGCCTCGACAATGACAATCGGCGATCTCGTCCGAAATTCTCGAGTCACGCAGCGTGCAATGGAATACCCGAAAAGAGCCGAATGAGCGATAGTTGTAGATCTCAAGCAGATTACCTTACAAATCTGATAAAAGTGTTGCGGTATTTCTTGCAATTACTTGCATTCGATGTCCTTCAAGAATCAATATACATGTATTCTATCTTATTATAAGGTAATTGCACCCAATATAGTATACCATATGTTGATATTATATAGTCTATTTGTTGTTTGTATAAGCAGTTACATGGATAAGCTAAGTCTTCACTCATGTAAATATTGAAAATGTTTCATATTTTTAATTAATGTTTAGAAATCTTTTGTATTTTGAATTTCAATATTGGTCTCAACAAAAATCATAAAACGCTTAGATAGATTATATTGGATTACAGTTATCTTATTATTATATTGTACACTATTTTAAAGAAACCATACAATCTTTGTAAAATTTTTGTTGATGTTATAATAACTTTTTATATAGATAATTATTGGAATGAATATCGAGCCGCGTTCGAGGTTCATGCTCTTTTCTATTGCGATTATCTAGTCGAGCGGCGAAACGTATGTACAATAATATTCGCGCAAATTGAACCGGTTCGGTTTTGCCATACTTTATCGAGGTTGCCGGCGTATGTCCCTATTAAAATTTAGCGGCCGAGTAACAGGCATAGCTTGCGCCGTATAACCTCGAAATAGTTCGTTTATATGCAAATACAATGGGCGATACAACGGCGAGCGAGCGATACGCGAGAATGGTTTGCGCAAACCCGCATGATAGTATACAAATGATAAAATTGCATCAACCATAATAATCGCGCATGCGCTTGTATAATATTCACTGCCATAAGTGCTCGATCATCATCACTTTTTGTTCACCTCGTACTGGTTAATATCGACATTTACGCCTCACATGATCGTGTCACGCGGCGCTAAATCTGCGTGTATTTACCTGCTGCATTTACTCCGCGTCGTTCACGAAGAGAGAGAGAGAGAGAGAGAGAGAGAGAGAGAAAGAGAGACAGAGAGAGGAGGGGGGAGTCACGAAGCCACGTTACTATCGTATCACGGCGAATGCACAAGTTTTCGATGAATCTCTCCGCAAACAAATTTGAATGCCGCGAAATTTATTGGCACGAACGCTCTTATCTGTATCGCGGAGATGCGAGCAGCGAATGATAAGACAATTATAATTTTAATATCGCGAATCGTAAGGTATCGTGGTACGTGTCGCGGACTTTCACCCGAGAATCTCAATCTTTTCGGTTCTTTCTCTTTTAAAAACTTGTCTTTAAAATCTTGAGAAATCAATAATTAGAAGAAAAACGTCTTGAAAGAAACGTATCTCGAATTATTGTACTTTTTTCGTTGAGATAAATATTTTCTTCGCATGACTTTATTTCCATATTTTTATTTTTATTAAATCTTTCGCTTTTTTTCGAAGCTGGCCAATGAAAAATTATTCTGGAGTGGAAATAATTTCTCGAAGACACGCTGTCGCGCGTTCGAGACCTTATGATCTACTACGAAATCGCGCAGCACGCAATTTACCGTTATCAGTGAAGTGTGGAGCGCGAGTTTGCATAGTTTATTCCATTTCCAAGCGAAATTAGCGAAAGAGAGAAGGAGAAAGCGAAAGGGAGAAAAAGAAACAGCGTGCCGATAGTACGCGCGTGAACGCGAAGCGATTCTCGCCATTTGTCATTAAACGGCCATCTCTTTCGAGTGCGGTGGCTAATGTTTTAAATCGGAAGATCTAGCCGATCATCGGCCATCCTGATCTTGTCCAGCTCCTAGTAATTTTTACCGCAACATGTACGTTAGCGCCGTTGCATTATTGATAGGATAATTGACTCGCGCCATATTTATATCATGCACAATATCATGCGACAATAGTACGCGTTAACTCTCTTAGTGCCGAAGACTTACGAAAAAAAAATCAGATTTTTGTAAAAATTATTCTTTATCAGATGTTTTAATGAGTGTTGTAGAAATTTTTAGAAAATTTTTATAATAAATAAATAAATAATGCAATAACATTGTGTAGAAATTATTGTAAAATTGTGAGCAGCAATAAAATTGAGGTAAAGATAATTATATCTCTAATATATGTACACCAAAAATGTAAATAATCGGTGGAAGAAAAAATTAAATGGATTAATAAATTAAAATGGTACATGTAATAAACTACATTGTGCGAAAAACCTAATCTTTCTTACGAAGAAGTGAGCGATTATACAAGCGAATACCGAGTAACGATAAAATTATAGGTGGAAAAACACGGCCGTATAATGGGGTTGGCAAGAGGGTTAATGACATTGCAACAGATTTTACAGCGCCAGGCAGAGAAGACTCGATCGCGAGCGCGACCGCAAAGACACCAATTAATTCGTTGTAAATGAGAGAATACAATCCTGCATCGCGTTCGAATTTTCGGGATATTAATATCGCGTTTTAATACGCACATACAGAGCAACGAAGCGCCGCACCGTTGTGTTGTGCAGCGACGATTCGAAGGTTAATATTGTAATATTCATATTTTATGCATATTGCGCGGTGGATATTTCTGTGATGTTGTAACGATACCCAGCTTCGCGATACATTGCGAAAATCTAGAAATAAAATATTTAACGGCGCAAAATTCATTCGCTTTATATCCAAATCATTTTCGAATAAATTATTACTAGGATGATCCTCAATATTATATATTCATCATTATATTTTAAATATATTATAAATATCTTTATTATTTAATATCCTTAAATAATCTCAGATATCGCATAGATCTTAGAGCCAATTATAGATTACAGATGGAATTATTGCGGAATGTGAATTATAATTTCAAGTAATTTTATTTAAGAATGTTTTAAGAGCGATTAATTGTAGTATTGTTTGCATTGTCCTTCAAGAATTAGGAGAAAATAACTATAATGAAGCTGTCAAAGCTATTCTTACCACTTCAGGATTAAGAGCTTATGGTAATCGCGGTTTGGCAATCGATCCTCGACGCACCCTTCTTCTCATTCTTCCGAACTCGTTTTCGCCGTTTCCCAGCTTTGTACTCGCGGATAATTCGATCGCGGCACGCACACCGTCACACCGAGCGTGCATCATTTTATCGCTATAAATATCACTCGGGATTTTTCCATCTTTGATGTATTGATGTACGGGACAAAGCGTGCGAAATCACATGAATCAAAGAGCCATATTGAAATAGAAATCGGAGGAAAATAAGGAGAAATAATTTTCCTATCCCTATGCCATACCTGTAATTCTAGAATGTGAAATAATCACCAACAATAGAAAATGTAGCAAATTTACCTTCCGACATTTTCTGCGGAATTCGAGCTCGCGATACTTTTCAATTACGAAGAATTAAGACCGCTGCGAGAGCTGCACGTTATCTTTCAAAAACCTCTCCGCGTGTAGACTTTTTCCTTCCTCTCCTCTTATTAAGAGAGAAAGAATTCTGGTACTCTCTTCTTCATTCGAGAGAAGTGGCGGTTCGTGGCGACGCTAATTTTCTTAATTCTATGGTGCTTTGAACGGTGAAAATAAAGAAAATGCGATCAAGACAGAATTGAATTAAAGCGCACGCGACGGAATTAATACACCCAATCTTAATCATTATTAGGCTTAGATTTATGAAGTTTTTAAAGAGCGGAAGAATGGCTGCTTTTTCGAAAAGGTGCTTCCCCAAAGATCGTCGACCGCTTTATTAGCATCCTATAACGCACACGCTCGCGAATCGCACACTTCCCACGCAATGTGTTCCCACCGTTTACTTCGTTCGCTCCTTTGTTCTTCATCATCTTCTTCCTCCTTCTTTTTCTTCTTCTCTTCTTCTTCCTCCTCTTCCTTCTTCTTTTCTTGGTTCTTTTGGCTGGCTTTGTCGAAGAAACGTCTCCACCCGCGGGAAGCCTTTATGCAAATGCGAAGTCTTTATGTACGTCCAGTTTTGAGTTCTTTACTATACTCCTTTTTTTTGTGTCATAATCAAAAATTTTATGGCCCGCCTGCCAACTCTTCACACACACGCACACATATGCATAAACGAAGTTCCTGTCATAAAACTTCATTGAAAACGCGAGGACAATATATATTTGCGCATTCGCTGCACTTTTCAAATAGCTAATGGCTAAAATGAGCTGAATACAATCTCGAGATAATATGAGTATAAATGTTCATAATTTGGCAACGACGCACGTTGTAGATGATATTCTAATCTGCAATGAATCTTTCGCGAATATGTATATAATATGCTTTAGCGTGATGCATGCCAAACGACTGAATGGTTATCGTTAACGTTTATTAAAAAAGGTATTTAATATATGTATGTAAATTTTGCAAAAATCTTTGCGAAATTTGACTAAATCTTTTCTTGCGATTTTTGAGGCTACAGAATTGAATAGATTGACATCCTTAAATTATGATTAAAACTTACTTGCTGTTGAATGAGAAAATAAATAATTTGATTACTTATTTTCAGCTCTAAAGAATTTCATTTCTAAATTTAGAGTTTCTTAAATAAAAAATACAATCCTTAAAAAATTTTAATCAGAAAGTTAAAGGAATAACTCCCACAATGTATATTTTATAATAAAAAATTTGTTTGTGTGTGTGTGTGTGTATGTGTGTGTGTATGTGTGTGTGTGCGTGTGTGTGTGTGTGTGTGTGTGCAACATGAAAAACATAAAAAAATATTTCCCGTTTTAATATTATTAATGCATTAATAATTCTATTGTTATTACAATAATAACATCAGTTATCAATTGAAATATTAGTATTATATGACGATACACGTGTAATTATATACATCATATGTTGTTTTACGAAGTATTACGTGTTTTGCAAAACCCTAATGTCGGTTACTTTATATTTTTTACATCGATAGACTCGAGGAGACGTCTATTTTGGTTATGCACGGCAGACTCGTTAGACTATCACGTTGCAGCAAAAGCGGAGACGAGAAGGTATAGGCGAGTTCGGCACGGCAGAGTAGAGTTAAGAAGATTAGGAGAGTGGTCAGCGAAGCTTCAGCTAACGCCATTACGATTAAGAATGCTTCATTATGTACGAGCTGACCGATTATGGCCGTTGACCGCGCTACAACAGAGCTACCTGTACCATATCGAGTAGTAGTTCGTTAAACATCGGGGATGAGAGTCTATTATGCAATTAACCCACGTCGAAGAGCACTCTCTCTTCCCTTATTCCTTTTTCGACGACTATATCTCCCGCCCTTTTTTCCGCATATCCGTTGCAACGCCCATTCGACACGGAATATTATTATGATATAATATTTCCCTCTCGCTGAACTTTTCTATATTTTTATAATTATTATACGTATTTAACGTACATATATGATATTCTGCAATTAACGTGAAGTAGATATGCGACATTAATCAATTCATGTGAATTTTGAAATCGATTTCAATCAGCGGAAATGTTCCAGACACTTGAAAAAATAGATAATGAGAAGATATTACTTGTTGTAAATTTTTTTAAGTGGACTTTAAAAAAGAAAATTTAAAAGTAGTCACAAATATTAAGATTGATTTTACAATAGTTGAATATGCGCAACGCGCGAATGGTATTTACTTCAAATAAGTTTTAAAGCAAATTTATCGATACAATATGAGTTACGGAGCTAACTAAACTTTCTTTTAGCTGTTCCCTCTAGGTCACTAATTATATTAACACTAATTTAAAATCCATGCTTTATGCACGTGTCCGCGCGAGTGGAAACATTTTAGTTCGTTGACTACCCCCAGGGGAGAGTTGCAAAAGAGAGCGTCGCACCGCTCATTTCCGTCCTCGTCTAATACTTCCTACCGCTCCTTTACAACTTTTTTCTCATTGCCGTAGAAGGCGAAAAGGTGGAGGAAAGCTCAGTGGCTACGTAGACGAGGAAACAGGTGGGATATCACGATCTAGAGATACATCTGAAGAAGGCTGCACCTAAGGGAAAAATGCTCGAATGCAAGACGACGCGAAGGGGGATGAAGAGACCCATGGCGGAGGAGGGGGGGAGGGGAGAAATGGGAGTTACCGCGAGAGACCGATGCTAATTTGTTGCATATTACACGAGGTTTACACTACCCATTCCTTTGCTCCTTTTAAACCTTTATGGTTCTCTCTCTCTCTCTCTCTCTCTCTCTACTTGCAACCAACTACCTATCTTCATTTCTACCTGCGTGGAAGAAGCGAGGTAGCTTTCATCGTTTCGTCATCATCCATCTACTTGAACGCAACGACGATCTTAGGATTTCCTTTCTACGTTTCCGATGCTTGCGCGATGTTTATATGTTGTAAAACAGTAATTTTTTAGAATGATAGAAAAAACTTGACAAAAAATTTATATTTTTTTTATATTATATATAGTTGGAAATGTGTATTGAATATATACTGATACGCAATAATAATTTTTAATATATGTATTAACTTTTTTTTTCTTATAATATACAATTGACACAATACGATATTAATTATATAGAATTATAAATGATCTGACAAAAATACAGATACATTAAAATCTCATTTTAGTAGGTTATATAATTATATTAATGAGGAAATTTTAAGAATTGTGTCTAAATAAGCAAGATTTAATTTTTAGTTTCTAGAAAATTTTTATGTAGAATTTTGATTTATTCATATTATCAAGATTAATAAATTGCCACTAAGAGAAAAAACTAAATTTCCGAAATATATTACCAAAGTATTTCCGAAACACCTTGTATATCCAGTACGAACGTTCGTTATGATTATACGAGTACATGTGAGTGATAAAGAACGCGATGTACAAAGATGCACCTAATGTATACGAAAGCTTCGAGAACGTGAGGCGAAACGCTGATTGAGAGGCGCTGCCTAGCAACTGGTGTCCTCGCAACCTTTTTCCCTCTCTCTACTCTCTCTCTCTCTCTCTTCGCTCTTCTCTTCTTTCTTCCTCTTTCTCTCTCTCTCTCTGTTCCTATCTTTCCGTCCCATTGCAACCCCCTTCTGGCTGCCGTTCATCCCCCTGCTCCGCAGTTCCAACATCGCCGTTTCCATTCCTGTGAAAGCAAACGACGCATCCGCGAATTCACGATGCACCTTCCCTCTTTACATACAAACGACACGAATTCTCGAATAGGATAAATGATACCCTTATTGACGGTTTAGATGGTATCTATAGTAAAATGATTGATACGTAGTCCATTATAGACATAATACGTTAACATGTAATTGAACATGTGACACTTGCATTGTGCCGGCGAATGACTGAATTTTCTTGTTTCTGATATATTCTCTATACGATAGTTTTAAATATCATATAAATACAAAATATTATAAATTAATATAAATAAATTATTAGTATAATATAATATAATTATAATCTTTAAAATAGAAAATTTTCCAACAATTATCCAAAAATATTAAAAGATGCATTTTAATTGTTATATAGTTATAAATTAAGGCAATTGATCGAGTTTGGTAATCGTTTGTTTTTTGGTAATGTCGTTTAAACATTTTTCTTTTATTAATTTAGTGTAATATATTTTTCGCATGCCAATGATATATCCATAGTTCAAACTGTTTGAAAAGCATTCGAAGTAAGTTCATCCATTACACAGTTCATCCATTACGTTATTCGATGCCGATTTTTTGTCAGTATTTACTTTTTCGCCTCGTACTTTTCACTACACTGATTCAGTATTTTTCGATGTGCGCGCATGTTTTGCGCCGCGTATGTTCATTTTAATAATTAGATAAAACGCGCGAATTAAAAGTAATTAAAATGGATCCCGGCGAACATGGCCGCGCATTCGACAGAGATTAATAACGATTGATGCTACACTTGTAATCATAATTAAG
>NW_017257323.1:293926-358561 GCF_001594055.1 Mycetomoellerius zeteki
AGGAATGCAATAACGTTTTGTGTAATGGAGATGGCAAAGTTGATTGGAACATATTTGATGGATTTTACGTGCTTCGCTGATTGGAGCGGGCTATGAGTTCGCGCACGAAAATTGTATGTTTCCCTCATACAATGGGAATCCGAATTCATAATTCTTCCGATTAATGCGCATTATCGTTGAAACTCGTCAAAATTCCGAGATGCGAGAATAAAATATTCAGATCCGAAAGTGCGATCGATCGCCGACGAGAGATTAGCGAGACGAGAGCTTCTCAGATATTTATAATAACGTTATTATATGATAGCGCTATTAAATTTTAATAAGAGCATGCAATATTATTTTGCAGTATCGAAAAATTTGGATTAGTAAACTCTATTAAAAACGCTAAGAATTATTTTTGCATTCTACATTATACACACACACGCGCGCGCGTGTGTGTGTGTGCGCGCATGTTTCAAAGGACTACATACGTAGTGTATAAATTCACAGAAAATCATACAAGCATTTAAGATCCAGCGAGAGCGTTAGGCATTAATTTCTATAATTTGTGTTATCATATATACGGTTTTATAATATATTTTATATATATATGTATTCTTTATTTGTTTAATTTAATTTGTGAATTACATTTTTTTACTTTTTAAATTTTTATTTCAATATTTTAACAAAAACATAAATAATTTATTTGAAGCACAGTTTTATATTTTTAGAAAAAAGTATATATGTATATAGTTAGTCTGAAATAAAAATTCTTTTAAATAATTAATGAAAAAAATATTTTAAGTATCAATTTCATTTATTAGTCTCATTGTAAGTCTTATTTAAATATACACGAATCTTCCATTTTTATATGTTTTGTTTGTATAAGCATTAAAATAAAATTTGTATATCCTACAAAAATAATATTAACATTATTATTAAATAATTATCACATATTTATCTTTTTCCTCTTTCTTCTTTTTGATCATAGTCCAGCATAACACATAGGCTACGTTTACACCGTGCGCTTAGTCCGCGACCTATACGATAAGTGTCTTTGTTTAACCTACAGGATAAACAAGGATATCTATTGTATAGGCCGCGGCCTAAATGCACGGTGTAAACGTAGCCATATATAACCTCGTTAAAAATGCTTGGACATGTTCATCAAATATAAGAACTTATTTAAAATATAGGAAAATATATTTATATCTATATGAATTCACGTCTACCTTAACTTTACCGTAATTACTCACGGATTATGTCGTGGATTTTTGTGATGTACTACCGAGTATGTGAAAGTTTTTATGATTCAGGCTGCATCTCTTGTCTCACGTGCTGTACGGATATTATTCTTCCGTCTCTAAGAGAGCGGGGCTGTATAGATGAAGAAAGGTCGCCCCTCGAGGGTAGGTAGGTCGAACCCGAAGAGTGCCATCGTGATGGTCGAGGGGGGGAGGGGAAGGTAAAAGGTAGAGAGTAAGGGATGTCACACTTGTTGCTCCTTCCTGAAACCCCTCGGTTGCGTTGTGGTGGTATACCAGTCTTTACAGGCGAAAACACGCTTATCCTCGTTGGCTACGTTGACTGTGTATATATATATATGTGTGTGTATGTGTGTGTGTGTGCGTCTGCGTGGTCGCGATTTATGCAACCGCAGTTCCTCGAAAAGAATTGTTCGTCCTCTAATGAGTCTGCTAAATTTGATTACGAACCAAAGATGTTCTTATAGAAACCACATATATGTGGTTTCATGCGCTTCATCAAATTTCAACCTACTTCAGAATGGAATATTGAGCTGTGTTGATTAATAATGATCCCGTGTTAATTTTTGCAACACTTCCAATATTTAAATTATATTATTTTCGCAAAATAAAATATTTTATGATTTTGATATTTTTATTTGTCTCTGAGCATCTAATTTAAAAAAAATTAAATTGGTTTGTGTGACAAGATATTAACGATGGCATGACTTACACAAATATAATAATACCTGCGATTGTACTTGTGTGTGTGTGTCTGAATATAAAAATTAAATCACTCAGATTTTACTTTTGACATCATATTTAATTAATTTTTATTTTTTATTTTATGTATATCAAAAAATAATTTCTAATAATTTAGAAAAATATATTTTTAAAATTCACTTATATTATGTAATTTTATCATGTAAATCTTTTTTATGATATAACTAAATATGTATTTAATAGATACATATATGCAGAGTGATATAAAAATTACTTTGTAACACTTCATTTTAATTTGACGATGCAAATAATTATTTTCCAATGATTTTTCAATCATTACAATATCAAGAAAATGAAATTGTACTTTCTGCCAATGCATATACTATAATTAAAGAAGAATGCTGTATCATGAGTTATTGTACCTTGCTTAGGATATATAATTGATTTAGCTTTCAAATTTACGAGTAGGCCACTTTCATAATCTGATGCGATAACTGTCGTCTATATTTCGATCAACATGCATTCCTATGTATTATCGAGAAAGGTCTCGCAGAGCGATTATATGTAGTTCTTCGGCACGCAGTTGTAATTCATCGATAGATCCGCCGGGTTTCGAGTATTTAATATATTACTACGCGCGCGAATATGTCGTAGGCGAACGCGGCATATTCGCAGACGAGAGCTCTGGTATCGGCGGCTAATGAATTTCATTTGGCTCGTCGCGCTCAGCGCGGCGCGATGCAGTACGATAGAGAGAGAGAGAGAGAGAGAGAGCGAACGAACGCGAACCGGAGCGCAAATTACTACGGGCGCAAGGTGCGCAGGAAATTTAATCGGGCTTAATTACTGCCTGGGCTCTTCCGCAGCGCCATCGATAATCGACTAAAACATGTCGAATCGGTCAATTCGATACCGAGATACGCGGATATATCTGCAATATACCAGGGCGACGTGCGCGTTGCGTCTCTCTCGCGTTGATCGGCGCATATTAAATTAATCGCAAACCAAGAGAGAAAGGGAAGAGAGGAGTTTGAAGGGAAAGAAGAGAGAAAGAGAGAGAAAGAGGCACCGGCACGTATTGTAGGTAGCTATCTGTAGTATCGGTGACAGTACTTGTATCGGCGCCTCTCTCTAACTGTAGCGTGTCACGCGAAGTGCGCCCGCCACAGCTGCTATCCGTAAATTGATCAGCCCTCCATTTTCTATTCCTGCAATTGCACTTGTCAATCTAGAGTTAGAAAAGCGGTGCGAAACGGTGGCGATCATGCTGGCCGATAAGCGGATAATTATGGATTAGTAGGACGTCACTGAACGTATTAATACAATAGATAACGCAGGTGCATTCGACGGTGAGAAAGACGACTGACTTGAAAATTGTATTTAGACAATGTCGTGCATGTGCAATATGAATTCACGCGTTTATTATAAAAATATGATCATTACGATTAAGTTTATGATATATATGGAACAAGAATGTTTCTCTATTAAAAATGACAACAAATTAACAGTAAAATATATATACATGTACAGGATGTGTCAAAACGGTCTGAAAACGGTCGAATATCTCGAAAGCAAAGCATTTTTGAGAAAAATGTTTCAGACAAAAGTTGTAGGGTTTAAAAAGATCTATTCACTGATCTTTGTTGCTTCCGAGTTATTCGACCGTTTCTAGACTATTGACACACCCTGTGTATATATATATATATATATATATATAAAATGTGTGTATACACACACATCTATATCATTGATCAGAAATTATTTTATTTGTATGGGTGTGTGTGAGCGAGAGAGAGAGAGAGCGAGAGAGAAATTTTCTTGTTAATATATCATACTATTATTTGTATTTAATGGATAATATATTTAGTACACGTAATAAGAGGAAAATAATATGCTACGTGTGTAAGATGATAAAAAATAAACTAACAACTTTAAAATACCGTAAATTCCATATCATTCCTTATTAATTAAAGAAAAATTCAGAAATTAAATTAGGGATTATTGATTGTCGAGTTAGAATCTCAAAGTAATTTACGAGGGCAAATTTCTTTTCTCAATAGGAAATTAATTTCTGCGCTTTCAAAGCCAGAGCAGCCGTCTTAAAATGGCTGAAAATTTGAATAATGACTATGTTGTGAGCACATTACCTGCCGAAGGAACATCTCCCTCTTGTTTCGAACCCCGTGATGACTTATCCCTTTATCCCTGAAAAATCCCAACGTAACGAGCCCAAGGAGCTCCTTGCGACCGTTAATTTCCCGACGGCCGAAAACGGCAATTAATCAGAGGGTTCGCTTCATCGAATTGTTTCGCACCGCGTCTTGTTCACCCTTCTTCTTTACCGCCTCCGATGAATTTCCGTCCGAGATAATTTTTCACGAATTTAATCTCCGTCTTCTCCTCTTTCTTCCTCGTACCTACTCGTGTAACGTCATAGCGGTCGACATTCTTACCTCACTTGTTTTCGATCTTGGTCGACTCTCTGTTAACGATAATTTAATCATGCTGCTCTGATATCGTAGATATAAAAAACTCTATACAAACTATGAAAGGCAATAAAGTATAATATAAGTTTCCTAAGTTTTATATTCAAATAATTGAAATAAGCACATTTGAATAATTTTATATAATAGAAATGCTAAAATTTTTATTGGAATTATTATCCTTCTTATTCTTCAAATTTTTGTAAATTATTTGAAGTTGTTTTATTTCAATGAATTATTGCATTTCGAAAAATTCACATCAGCTTCAAGACGTATTCGAGGGTCAACGACATCAGAAGGTCTTAGTGATAATAGATGCATGACGTTGTTTTGTCGGGTTCCGTGCAGCGGCAAATGCATAATATTTTTTTTCAGAGCGCTCACTTTTATAATGTCATTCCGGAGAATCTGATAGTCCTTACTTCGCCGAATGAAACGGTACGCCGAGGGTCTAGGTATTTATCCGTGACGCGTAAGCAGCTACCGACGTGCGATCGCGCCTTAAACACGCGTGCACAAGCACGTCGGTTCCTTTTTCGCCGCGTAATTGAATACGAGCTGAAACTCCCGAACATGATATCGCCGATAACGGGAGGTT
This sequence comes from Mycetomoellerius zeteki, assembly GCF_001594055.1. Lineage (NCBI taxonomy): Eukaryota > Metazoa > Arthropoda > Insecta > Hymenoptera > Formicidae > Mycetomoellerius > Mycetomoellerius zeteki. Next base: position 298,954 of record NW_017257323.1, read on the forward strand.
ACGGATTGCGCAGCGCGTATATTCGCTTAATGAAAACAAATCGTCTTCCATCGCCACCGCGCTACCGCGGTTCTCCGCAAAATTTCACTGCGAACTATATTATTACCAGCGGCGCTGTGCGTTTCTCTCTTTTCTTTTTTTTCCTTTTTCTTTCTCGCTTTTTACTTATACTCGACCACGCGAAGTTCCAGTCGTGGTAATCGTAGCTGGAAACAACATGATTCTTTGTAAAAATATGCTCAATCTTATTCGACGTTTTCTATCGAAATATTCCGAATAAAATCAATAGTATATTAAGACGATATTCGAATTGTTTAGGAGGGAGGAAAGGGAAATAAAAAGTAAGAAGTGAACATTAATGTCGGATCACATTAATATTTTTGCATCATTTATTTAAAACTAAAATTTATATTTCCCAAACATTATTTCTTGGCTTGCGCCATTAATCTACTGAAAACGTAATATCATTAATTAACAAGAAGGAATTGTAATATAAAAACTGAATGTCTTGCAAAAACTGGATATCATATGAAAAATTGCAAAATTACATAAGCTCATCTATTGAAACGTATGAAAGAAATGATCAGAGAAAAAAGATATAGTAGGTGCCGGAGGATCGATATTATAATACATGTCAAGAATTAATATCTGTTGCATTAATATTTGTCGCGTATCAACCTGTAATCAGCCATCAGAAGCTAAGATAATTAATGCCGGCGCGGATTCATGTCGATAACGGTTCGATGAATTATTTGACGCGTAGTCTACCGTGCTATCCGTACAGTCGCTAATTGTCGAGCTTTGTTATAAAATCATGAGATCCCGCATAATTAATGACGATCAATCGTTACCGCCGTTAGAAGCAAGCGTCGCGCGACGGCATGTTTTATTCAGAGGTCACCTAACCGACAGGTTAACGGTAGGGGGTGAGTTAACGAGATTAACGCTACAGTTTTAATCGGGCAATTAGCGATGACGTTAATCGTGATTTAGGGACGGCTCGCACGCAGGTGAACCACTAACTACACTTAAAGCCAAGGCATGTTACATATAATTCAACAGGTGGGTAGTACGAGGTAGGCTTAGGAGGGTCCTAGCCGTGTCGCTTCAGCTTCCTCGGCCCCGACTGAATTACCTATCTACTTACCTACCTATCCTTGTCGTTACCCTCTTTGTTTTCGTCTACCATCCCGCTCGTCAACCCGAACGAATTCGATCCTTATTTGCGTTTCTTCACAGATTAAGCCTACACTTTCATGCATTTATCTTCACCCTTTCCCATTCGAGCTTACAGATTATATTATTTTGGATTTGATTCGATAAGCGCTTTGTTTAATAATTAATATAAATGAAGAAACTTGAGCTTTACAGACCGAAAAATTCTAAAGAATACTAAGAATTAATTTCTAAATATTTCTATTAAAGAAACATTGAATTCGTAAAAGAATTGGAAAGGAAAGATCTTGTTAGACGTATTAACGTGTGATTATTATTATTAAAAATAAAGACTAAAAAACAGTTACGTCAATTTCATAAATTAATAACCGCAAAGGAGAAGAGAAGAAAGAAAGCGAGCGAGAGAGAGAGAGAGAGAGAGAGAGAGGACCGAGTAAATGTAACATAAAGAACACTTACAGAGGATAGAGGACGAATAGGAATTCTCGGATAATGCTTTTCAAACGAGCAATGAACGGGACTCGCCGACGAGTCAGTGCTTTTGCTCCAGAATAGCGGATATTACACTGACGACTATAAAAATTAAATCGGTGAACTTTCAGTTCTACAACGCTGGACAGCCAATGGCGAAAGAGAGAGGAAGTATACGCGGTGCGAGGGAACGATAAACCTTTATTACTTTTCGCGACGGTTTCCGCATCGATGCCGCGAAATGAAACGCTTAGATTAACGCGCGAAATCGTTCCCATCGATTAGCGCGATCAGATTGCACAACTGTGTTTAAGATTACCTAGGGCATAATGTTTTATATATGCTACAAAATTAGCAAATAATTTTAAATTGGAACTTTTTATATTTTTCATGTCATATAATTGCACTGTGGTGAACAAAGAAAGATTGCAAATAGAGGAAGTAAACTGTATCAATAATTCTAGATGATCTGATGGAATGTATTCGTAAATATTTCAAAATTAAATATTGATATTAACCTATTATAGCTTATCTATTTTGAGGCAAGAGATGCTATATTTCCGGCTCATCTTTGATATTCTATATTCTTCATACATACATTCTATATAATAATTCTCGTAGATTCATTATCTCATCACTATTGAGATAAAATATAATTTACCATTCACCTATACGATCATCCAGCAGCGGATTTGTAATACTATATTATGTTATCTTATAAAATATATAATTATATTTAAATATTAAAGTTGACCAAAATAATTAATTAATGTTTCAAAAAATAATTGCTGCTCCCATAAAATTATTTTGAACGATTGATATTATAGAACAAATAATAAATAAGTCAGAATACTCTCTAACTGCATATGACTGTTCCGCCGGCGCCGCCGTTGATATTTTCCTGGATCTTTTCTTCCTCTCTCGTTCCTTCTTGCTTCTTTATAACAAACACATGTGAAAACAGTTAATTACGATTGAACATGTACTAAATATTAGAAATGGTATTTTTGAATCACACGGCATGATACATGACACACCTGACGTTAATCATACGTCACGCGTACTTTATTATATCTATTATGGAACATAATAACGCGAAAAAAGTATAATCGTATCAAAATGTTTTAAAATAGCAATCCTGATACGCGATATGATGCGACTAATAACCAAGATAACAGCTAATCAAGACGTGATAAACAACCCGGAAATATATAATAAAAAATTTGATATTGCATACGTAATATAGTTTCAACATATAAATCCGCGAAATATATTATTGATAAAGCTCATTGTATCACGGCTTTCTGTTATTTGAATTATTCGCGATTCGACAATTCGGATATGCGCTCAATTCGAAAATGAAAAGTAAATTTCACTGAAAACTTTTAAAGCGTGCGTGCGTATGTGTGTGTGTGACGCAAGATATATTTGAAATTAAGCATCCTTTAAGAAATAATTGTCACTCACAGAGCTATCAATAAGTGATTACCATTTTGATAAGTTTATCAAAATGACGAATTTATAATAAGAATTTACCACATGATAATCGCTAAAGAATCATCGTGTTAATCATCATGATTTTTGGATATTTTCGCGATTTCGTCTCGCAATGCAACGACAAGCGGCTAGTGTCGTCATTACCCGTTCATTCGAGTCTCACCTTGCGAATGACACGGCGAGAAGGAGCTTTGTGTTCGTCAGTTCCCAAAGCGCATAGTTCCATTGCCAAAATGAACGCCAACATGTCAGTCGATTTCATTATCATAAAATTTAACATTCTTTCTAAATAACTACTATTCAACATAACTATACTAAGTGTTTTGTTCTTCGCATTTTGCAAGATGATTTCGATGAATAGAGGCTGCATTACTTTACCTCATTAACCCTCTGCGAACCAGGTGAGGCGTAACATACCCCAGCAAGATGAATTTTGTAACTTTTTAAAAAGTACCGCGCGCAAAAGTAGGCGTTGCTGGTTTTGTGCAACTGGAGAGTGCGTTGTTACCAATCATACTAAATTATAATATATTTATGATGAAGTATAGCATGCGAGGTATGAGATATACCCACACATGATCCATGTTGATTTTCCACCTGGATACCTATCATGGAACATGTCAGAACGAATTCCGATCGGAATATTCCGTTTTCCCTAGAAAACACAATAGAAATCTAGGGAATAATTGAATAATTCCGATTCGGAATCCATTCCGACTTGTTCCATGATAGATATCCTGATTCGCGGAGAGTTAAATCTAATGCTGGTATCATACCAGCAATTGGAGATTGCATCTGTATTCGCGTTTGCGTCTTTTGACTAATCAAAAAGAAATTGCCAGCTAGTAGGTCCTTTCTGATTGGTCAAGAGATGCAAACACGAACGCAGATGCAATCTCCAATTGCTAGTATGATACGGATATAATATTTATTATTGAATCAAATTTAATTGATTTTGATCGGAAAAGTATTTGTGCAAGTTGATATCCATTATTAGTATTATTACTCTTTCTGACCTGATTCTTACTTTTATCCGAGAGAGAAAAGAAATTTTAATAAATCGAGATAATAATATTTTAAATCGCTGCAAAAGATGTGTGACGATAAGTTTTCTTGATTTATTAAAACTGTACGATTATTAGTTTTATTTCTCCTGAAATGTAAAAACTTGAAAAATAAAATAACAGCTTTGATTTCTATTTGATCTCTATTTAATCCATAGAATATATTATTAAATTAAACACACACACAGTAACATTATATTTATGAATTATATTTTATTCTTTGTAATTTTTATAAAGCGTTATAAATAATTACAAATGATCATCATATCGACAGCGTTGAGATGAAAAAAGGGATATTTAATATCAATCTACTTCTGAATCTTGCTCTAAGCAAATGTCGCGACTAATAGCGCCATATTTTAGTTTCGTATAATATTCCGTACAATACTTGCACAGAAATCTGATTGAATATAAAGATGAGAAAGGAAGGAGGGATAAAGAAATGAGATTGGGCAGAAGAATGCTATCAGGCAAGAATGGGTTAATCAATATGAGAAATAGGGCGATTGTCCAAGTGGATGACCAAGCAGGATATCTTACTTCTTTTGAAATCATTAACTTTCTTTCTTGAAATCATTACTTTAACATTCTATTCACAATATCGAGGGTATAATATTGTGCAGCAATTACGAAATTTGAAACAGCTTCCGAAGGTTTTATTGATTAATTCTTTTTTTGGGGTTTTGGCAATAATTAAGAAATATTATTAAAATAATCAAATATTAAATTAAATTAATCAAATATTACAGAATAGAAGAATAATTGCTTGCCAAAATTGATTCTGAATCTAATTATAATTAATTGTGTCGTATTATTTTTACGCATTGATGATTATTAGTTCATCTTAAGAGGTTTATCATAAACGAAGAATTATCGTAAGCAGAAATAAAGTCACTTTTCTCACAATTGGGCTTTTCTTTCTGCGAATCGCGCTAAAAGACGATATCTTTTTGTGCGATTCTTGTGGATTTAACGATTTAGAGCGTAACCGACAGAATGACGAACTACTGTTTCTCCACGCGCTCGACAGTACAGGACTCCAATACTACATCATTATAAGCAATTTCAGTGGAGCCAACAAAATCAGGGACTGTTACAAAACTAGTTCTCTATCGGAAATGCCGTTTCTTGTTCTCCTCTCTTGAACTTTTGTCGGGAAACATATTTCTCCGCGTTTATGTCTCTTCTGGCCGGCATTATGTATCCAAAATTGACGTTGCGCTTCCGAAATTTATGAGATGAGCAATGCGAAAATCTCGAAGTTCCGAAATTTCATATTTCCGTTTGATTTCACACATTCGGCAAGCATAATTTATAGGTACGATTCTTTCGATGTATAATATACGTTAAAGTGTAGAAAATTATATATCCTTGACATTTGAAAATACAGAGAAATGATTTTACAGAATTTGATTATTTCTATGTGATATATTAACAAGATATTAAGAATTATAATCTGAAATTAATGTAATATTAATGATAGATTGATATAAAATTCACTATAAGTTGATTTATTTAGATGGAGAATGAAAAATGGGTTACATTCGATTAAAAATTATTCAATTAAGATTTGTCTTTTTAATATAATTTACAATATAATTTCATTTTCTTGCAGCAATATTAGATATTTTATATGAAATATAAAATTAAATATTAAATATATTAGAAACAAGAAATTTCTTAAAGTATTTGGTATAATTTTTTTTCGCTTTCCTATAAAAGTAGACCTGCCCGGCTTTTGCCGGGCAAATATAAGCTTTCGATCTTGCACCATTTTGCACACGACCCTCGTTCTAGTAGATATATCAGGATCCAACGCCGTCCATCGAGCATCTCTAAGTTTTACCCTTTCCCTGATGTCGAGGAAAGTTCGCGGAACTGGTTCGCAGAATCTCGCACACGCAATTCTCCGCGAAGCGCATCTCGGATGTACGGGATGAGAACGAAGGATGAGAAGGGGTTGGATGGATGCATTCAAAATCTGGGAAAGGGAGCCGCGGAGAGAAGTGCATTCGCCGGCGAACGGGAACGGGAAGGGAGGAAAGGAGGAACGCGTGAGCGGAAGATGGAAGTTTCGAAGGTGCAGGAAGGTGGTCGTCGTCGTAGGGGTCGTATCTCGCCGACGACTGGGGTAGGTGAGCGTCGAGTCTCGAGTCGAGGGAAGAAAAATGATCCATTAATCTGAAACCCAAAGTCTGGCGGCGCCGGGCGTCGCGGCGGCGTCGACGTCGGCGGCGTCGGCTGTGTGCGGTGGTGGTTTCGGCGGCGCGCACCCCGACTCGTGCTCTCGCACCCCCTGCCTCCTCCTGCCTCTTCTAACCCTCCTCTCGACACGTACGTGCGAGATGAGTGTGCGTGAGTGCGCGTGTTCGCACACGCGAGCGACACGACGAGGTGGTCTTCTCTCACGAAGTCGAGCAAGTGGAAAAGGATGGCGAAGAGCAGACTGAAGAAATGGATCAGACAAAGAGAGAGAGAGAGAGAGGGGGGGGGGGGGGAGAAAGAGATCGAAACGCGGCCATGTCGAGGTGTCGAGACGAAAGACGACCGGCAGCCGCATCTGAATCCCAAATTTGACGCGGCTACTCCGTGCTAGTGATTAAAGAGTCGGGAGTCGATGTCGATTGGTAGCGTTGGATGTCAGACTTGTGCTTCCACCCCGAGGGTAACAACCGCACCGGAGACGAGAGACTACTGGACTCGTATCAATTATACGATAATTACAAACCAAAAAATCGACTTTGATTTTCGAGTTTGATAGTTTCAGAACTTTTTGTTTAAAAATAATACAACCATTTTTTTCTGAAATTCCTTATATTTACATATCTATGTATTATAGTTGGTAATAATTTTTTTAGAAGCCTCTTAATTTATTTAATTTTGATCAATATTTTTTTATAGATTTTATTATTTCTCGTGTAATAATTCGATTCTTCGCGTATTGCCATAATACGACATTCCCATAGTGGTCAGCATAATTTTCCAACGGATCGTTTGACAGGAACTACGATCGAGCCGCAAAGCATTAATGTCGAAGATCGGAGATGTAGAAGACGTTCAGAGAAGAAGTAGGATAAAAACGCCGATGCTCAACCAGCCGAGCATGCAATCAGTGTCAGAGATATCAAAAGTTTCACTCTCATCGACTTTTTCCAAGTTCCCGGACGAGTTCGACGAGGGAGAGGCGAATCGCCACTTTTTCTCTTTCCCATGACGCTACTCTCGCCCGGCCATAAACGCTCCAGCTCGTAATTTAAAATAAAGGAAGCATAACCGTGCATCTTAAACTCGGTACGGACTCGCCGGCGGCGCTGGCTGAACCGAAGAGAGTGTGAGAGAGAAAGAGATGGAGAGGTGGAACGAAGCCGCAGAAAGGAGCAGCACAAACGCGAAAAAGGGGTGAGAAAGACGAAGAGAAGGAACGACTCGTTGAACTATTAGTGGCACGCCATTACCCCACGATGCATTCATAACAGCCACCACGCCACGGTGTTCTCTCCCTCGATTCCGCGACTCCGAGACTCCGAGTAGAGCTCGTGAGAGAAAGAGAGAGAAAGAAAGAGAACTGACTAAAGACAGGAAATGAAATAAAGCTCGCGCGAGAAGCTCGAAACTGCTTCGACGCGCCGATGGACAAGCGTTCATCTTCGACAAAAAAGTGAGAATTCAAGAGAGAAAAACACGCGCACTGAGTGTTAATCGACTAAGAAGACTATAAATTTTTATCGATATAAAAGGCGTTATATTTATATAATTTATATAATTCGAGTTCCTTATTTTCTAAAACATTCACTGTTACAAACATGTACATATATATGAGGTATATGAATCGATATAATTTTCGAAGAAACAAAACATGATGAAAAAATCCGTGTAAACTCTTGTATAATTTATTTCTCGAATAAATAAATTCTAAAAGATATTTTAGATACTTGGGTTAAAGGGATTCGAGTTAAATAGATGAATTGCAGAAATTCTTTATATGCAAAGAACTCCTCTTTTTTGAAAAATGTGTAATTTGACTGTGTAGAAAAAAATTTTCAAGTACAATATAGTCTTGTAGAAAGAATGTAGCTCTTAAGTGACTCAAAACAAGGAAAAAAAGGAAGAAATTTTAAAACGAAGAAGTGTATCATAAAGTAATACGCTATTGTGTGTGTGGATAAATAAGAAACAGGCATAATCATGTATATGATTATCTCTGAGACGCTCGGAAAACTTGTATTATCTTCTTATCAAAAATGCGATAAACAAAATCGCAGATACGGTATCGACGTGCTTACACTCGGCCGCAAAGTCGAAAGAAAATTAAAATAAAATAGTAATACTTGTGACTCCAAGAATAAATCTAATACCGCGGATGTTGGTGCGTAAATTATTAATTATTCAGAACGCGATAGATACAATTCGCAACCGAATGGGATGTACTTACCAAACGAACCAAAGTTAAAATAAACGCAATCGTTTCGATTTTGAATTTGAGTACTCTTGAAATAGAAATGTAGGTATGTAGCATTATAGTTCGTACTTGACTTCCGTTCTGAAGAGGAATCAAATCCATAGTCGAAGCGTATTTTGTATTACTTCAATTTTGTTTGGTAAGTACATCCCAATTGGTTGAAAACTGTATCTATATCACGTGAATATATATACAATTCACACAACACATCCGCGGAAACTCATATAAGTATTTTACTTGTATTTAAGAGAAAATGTAATGAAAAGTCACAGAAAATTACTATATTTTTTAAAAATAATGTATTCATTTTAGTGACCAATATCTTAAAATATTATTAGATATGAACAGAAACATTTTACTAATTATATGAACTAAATGGTTAATTGTACACTCTGTTAAATCTATAGTGTCTAATTTAAGTTAATTTAACAGTGTACGTCTAATACTCGTTTCTATCAATGTAGACTTTAATCTCGATTTAACTTACTCTTCATCTTTTTCTAATTCTTAGAATTAGAAAAAAATGGAGAATTAGTTGAACCAAGATTAAAATTAAATTACATTAGAAACGGGCATAAATGGCACAACTATTCGCCGTTGGAGAGTATAGTTATACTGCGACAGGAATTTTGGAACGGAGCAACATTTAATGGGAGCATAGCGACTCGTTAATTAAGAGACTTCGCTTATCCGCCTGGACGAAGTACAACAAGCGGCCTTGAAACGTAGGGACAAAGGGATTTGGGTTACTCGCTTCATAATCACGATAAATATGGATTAACTCGACCAGCTTAAACCTTAATTTTTCTGGCTTCCGTCAAGTACTCTCACAGAAAGATTGTTTCATCCTGGAAACATTTTCCCCGACAATTAAAAGTGAGTATCATCGTCAAATTTCGAAATTTTTCGTCATCTGAATGAAATTAATTGTTTTTAAAATGATTTATTGTTTTCGTTTATTAATTTAATTTGCAGTAAATAATTTGTATTATAAAATATTATTAGTATGCGTGATAAAAGAGAATATTGCAATTATTCTCTCGTCCTCTTCCGTTAGTTATATCTCTCATTTGTGTTATATCTTTGATATATTGTAAAATTGTTGTAATAGTACTTTGATTTTTTTTATATCAGGCGTGATTCTCTGAAGATTTCGATTTTTCATGGTCCATGTTTTCTTATTTCCTTACTTCTGTGATTTTAAACTTCAAGGCGATACCATTAAATCACACGGCTCTATTCATCACTCACTGCTTTCCGTTTCCTCCTTGGCGATATCGCGCCAAATCATAAATTTTACAAATCCTTGAACGTGGTTCGCCGCAGATTGAGCAAAGAGGATATCTCGAAAACGGTAAAAGAGATCTCTTCGATCTCTTACACGTCATATTTCACGTAATTGTACTCAGAGGACAATTAGACATGTTACATTTGATACAATTGCATTTACGTGTAATAGTAAAATGAAGTTTCACTGTGAACAGCTTCCATAAATATTAGTTAAGTTTAATTGATTCTCTATTCTAAAACATGAAACAGGCAAAAAATCAGTTAAAGTTTAATTAACTTCAGCTAATATTTAATAAAATGGTCATACATATGATTGGCGTCAGAATTATAGTTGCGACGTTTCCTATTTTATAACTACTGCAGATTTATTTGTATATAAATAAAAAAAATGACGGGAATAGCTATTAAAGTATTACATGATATAATAGCTGTTTAATTTAATACGTTAGTATATTTAATATTCACATGGAAAGAATGATTTTGCTGAAGGAAATCTAAAAATTTAGATAGATACAGATCTGAAAATAATTTTGTTAGATCATCAAATAATTATGTAGAAAACTCAAACATGATGAGTAATGCTGCAAAATTGACATTCTATAGCAATCAATTTGAATATCCTACACAATTATTTTGATAGTCTAATAAAATTATTTTCAGATCTACATCCAACTAAATTGTTTATAGATACTTCAACAAAATCGTTCCTTCCATGCAAATATTTTTATGAAATTTTTTCGAAAAGTTTAATACACTTTGTGTGTTTGTGAAATGTTTAACAATTAGTGAAAAAGTATACATATAATGCGCACCGTGTATTTTCGATTTTGCGCCAATTTTCTTTGGGAAAAATCTTTTGAAATTTCTTAAATTTCTTAAATTCTTTATCCTGACACATATACTTTACTAATTCTTGTCAATTTTCTCTTTTGAGAATAATTTCAAAGTTCAAAACAATGTATTGTCTGACAGGAGCTTTACACACGCGGGATCGATCACGCGCAGTAGTCGCGATTTCGGATCTCGTCATCCGTCCAATGAGTGATCGATCAAGCCTTCGTGCATTCGTGCTATCTAGGTATGAATCTACCGATGCTTCGACATTCTCACGATGTCGAGAGGTGGGCTGGCGCTACCAATTGATCCCCAATTTTCCTGCCACTTGCTATGCAACCTACGCAACGGCATTCCGCGCGCGTCCGCGTGAATATATGTACTTCACCGAGGCAGCAGAAGCGCGCAGCCTCGTGCCGTCGCAATAGTCCCGAGTAGTGGTCGGAGTGAGTTGACCCTGGCTCGCTTGCAATTGATCTCAATTAGGTCTCCCTCTCCCTCCCTCGTGTTCTCTCTCTTTTTCTCTTCCTCCACGTTCGCTTCGTCGCGGCGCAGCGTTCCGCTTCGCGAAGCTGTGAGCACGATTTTTCTTCTCTCTCTTCATCTTCGTCATTTTTCGTTGCGGCGATTTCTCTTCAATCCTCTTTGCTCTTTCTTCTACGCATTGCATCCCCGGTGCGATTCCCTACATCGTTATGCAATTGAGGTATTCGCCGCAAAAGAAGATTGTCTCTCTCTTTCTCATCCAGTCGATCTCTGTCGCTCGCAGGCTGCGAGAGATCGATATCTTTCGATGCTTCGTTTCCGTCATGTTGATTGAGTTTCGTCGTCGTCGAACGGGTTGCCGTCGAACTCGATTAGAAGGAGTAATAACTGATATCTCTCATCTCTTTGCAGGACTATTCGTCGTCATTTAATACGACATTTTTTCTCTCAAGTTCGAACTGAAGCAACAGTAGTACTTTTCGATCTCATAATGTAAAAGCATCATTAGTGTACTGATATAGCGAAATAATTATATCAAAGTATAAATAGTAAATTGTTGCCTATATATAATGATACGAAGTTATCCTTTCATAAATCTTTTCATTTTGATAATTTTTTCGTGATAAGATTGTGAGAAATACTTCCCTGGTAATAGGTATAATATCTTTTGAAAATTAAGAGACATACAAGTATTCTGATTCACACAGTAAAATTTTAATAATAATCAGCCGCATGTTTTTAATGCAAATTGGTTCTGATTTATGCACATGTTGAATAAAATTCAAAAGAACTAATTCATTAAATTGAGCGAATGATACAGGCTGGCTATTAAGTATGTAACGCCAGCCAAATCATGAAATTTTCTTTAAATGGCACGCGTCGTCGGAGTGGACTTGCGTATCATATTTAAGTTCAAGGTGTTTCGAAATTGGACTCTTTCAAAACAAACAAATGCCACTATCAAAAATAAGCAGCTCGTATATCACATTCTCGTTCTGCTCGATAAGCTCTTTCTATTAACGCCGACTTGAGAAAGAATCGCAGAATCTTGCTTGATATGTTAGCTTTGATTAACGCCTAATCGGTTAGCAATTTTCCAAGCTCAACTCAGCAAAGTGTGACAAACGAGCCGAGTAATATTACTAAACTGAACAGTTTGCAGTTTCGACTATTTCTAGCTACTGTAAACAATACGTCATAGAATAAAACTCTACATTGCCGAGTAACTTTTTAAGATATGCGTAGATCGTATAATGGGAATGTAAGTTGTGCTCAATCCGAAAATCTCGTATTCTTCCACTCGAAATATCTTAATTCGCGTTCTCGGACGCAGTGCACTGCGTCTGGGAAAGTGCAGCCGAAGTGGCTCTTATTTCGCGAACATTGCCACATCTTGTCGTCGCCGGGGAAATTTCCCCGAGTAAATCCCCGCCGGAGTTGCTTGGTCGGCTCGTAAGAAGCAGAACGAACGGAGTGTTGAGGGATGGGATGGGACAAGACCGAGAGCGGATGAGGTATCGTTTCGGTAGCTCGAAAGTCCAAGTGGCTTACAAATCGCGAATTTCCGTTGCGCCGGCAGCATGTTCGCGTTTTCCGCGGATGCGAATGTGCATCTAGTGCTGTGCAGAAGAAGGACGAAGGAACCCTCTCTGCACCCCACACTCATCATCGCCATTCCCCGAATACAAATGGCGATGAAAGACCGCGAGCGGACGGCAAAGAGAGCAACTTGAACAATAGAGATCCGAAAAAATTCGATCGACAATGTATCGATAACCGTCGAGTTGTAAGAAACGATTAATTAGAGGATTGTCGAGAGAAACTAAATTTCAGTGATTGAATAAACTTTAAGTATGCCCAAACGGTATTTCAAGCAAGCGTTATACATATATAATGTAGATTAATTAATGAAACGTTCAGAGCCGGAAGTGAAGAAGTGAAGAAAAGTGAAGTAACGAAAATTTAATAGATCAAATTTATAATTTATAAAATCTGCTTTAGATATGTAACTTGATATTTAAATTGATTATAAATTTTATATGATATCGACTTTAATCACTAAAAAATGTAGAAGAAAATGAGAATAATTATGACAGAAATATTCTATTATAACTATAAATATCAATTACATTGTAACTCAATACTGTCGCAAAACAATCAGGACTCGAAGTTATGATATTGTCTGAAGCTCATTTCAACTAATGTTTAACTTTTATATTACATAATTTTTTTATTACGACGTAAATAGAATTAAATAATGTAATGTTAAATTAATTCTATAAAAAAAAAAAGATTGGGCTGCTGCAACAAATTAGATGGTAAAATATGGCATTGCATTTTTAATTAGCTGCAACAGCTAATCTTTTCTTTCAGTATAATAATCACGCTGGGCAAGTTCGGATTGTTGACGGCGAGTGATCTTAACTTGTCCAACTTAACAAAAATTCCACACTTTTTCATACAATTTTGAGGAGCATAAACAAGTCGCACTATTTTTCCGCGCAGATATAACAGCCGTAACGATGGAGAACACTGCGACACGGTCTGAAAAATCGTGCACATTGATAGAATTAATCTTCCGCCGCGCTCGTCGACTGTCGTCGGCGCTTTTAATGCAGAGATATTCCTAACGGACGAACGCGAATACGGTGTTGCGGCATACAGTATTATACAATATATAACAATATCCGAGTATTTCCAGTTGCAAGCCGTGAGTAAGCGAGCGAAGCGGCTGTCGCGAAGAAATGCAAAAAGAACTGTAGCTAGGAGAAGAACTATGGAACTGGAGCTATCAAACAAGCGTGCGACGAGGAAAATGTAGAAGAGAACTGCGAATAGCGGCGGTTCCAAGGACCTGTAACGTTCGCGATTCTTCGTCTTTTGCCTTGGAATTAACTCGTTAAATCTTTGTTCAATATCATCAGTTTTATCACCAATATTTTTCATCAAATTGGAATTTTTTAAGAGAATTATATATCTTTCGAAAAAAAAATATATATATATATATATGAGGATATTTCTAAAATACGGCAGCATAGGTGAGCATGGCACGTGTAAAAATATTTCAAAAAAACTTTATTTTTAAAATTAAAATGTAATTTTTTACAACAAATCGTTAGGTATCTGTAAGATATAAGCTGTACTGACAAACGTAAAATGAGAAAAATGACGAAAAAATAACGATTTCATATGCTATAGAAGAAAAGTGAGACAGATAGGGAGAAAGTACAAATGAGCAATAAGAACACTCGTACTATCTTTATTGTACGATATTCCAGCCAAGGTAATATCTTTTGAAAGAGAGTTTATCTGGCGGTGACGCGCTGGCGAAACAAGGAGAAAATCTCGTTCTCGATGCCACACCGCTCGATCCCCGACTCGACAAGTTCCAAGTCGTTAATTGGCGAAGGGTGAAATGACTGACCAGGGTGGAGAACACTAATTGATCGCTCGAACGAAGGGAGAGCGAGGCGATTTAGCGCTTTTTCGCGACGAGCTAAGATCGGACGGCCGGTAAAAATAGATCGTCGTCGACAAAGGGGAGACCTTTATCCGTGGCCTGGCGATAGGGACGAGTTTACGGACTGGTTGTGTGCAATAAAGGGAATAGGGTTTCGCGTGACGAAGAGGATGAGGAGGAGCGCGAGCGCGCGCGTCGCGAAAAACGATGAAAAAGCTCCGACCGGGATTTGAACACGGCGCATAAAGGGTGCAATGAGAGGACGAGAAGCGCGCGAACGAACGCTCCTGCCTACTGATCCGGATGAGGAGCCGGAAATGCGGACGGGATATAAAAGAGGCCTATGGTGCGCTATTTTGCGTGCCATTTTCTCGAATCGATAGCTATTTATTTAATTTTGTTCTTGCAAATGGGCTATTAAAGTGTTATATCATGTATTCTAGAATATTTAAATTGAGAAAAAAAAAGTCGAAATATTCAGAAGCAAATGTTACTTGTGGCGTTTTCTTTCATATTTTTTGTTTTAAAAAAATTTGACTATTGATGGAATATACATTTCTGTGTGTCTCAGTTTTTCTTACTAATTGTAAAAAATATTTAAAAAATAAACAGTTCGTTTACTAGGAATAAAATTTTATTTCTTCTTAATTTAAGTAAGAATTTAGTTCAGTGAAATGTATATCCCACAAATAAATTTTTATGTGTTTTTTTCTCAGTATAATAAACTATATGTTTTACTGAGAAAAGATACTTACGTAAAAACGTATCTTTGACGGATATTTACGTACCTCCGGTGATTTTTGAACATTACCGTAAAAAAAACGCAGCAGTTAAAAAATGAATGATTTATATCTTGAATGTAATGGTTACTCGTTTGGATTATCCCTAATCGTAGCACTCGATGGCATAATCTGCGGAATCGATCAGCGCAATCTCCGACGTATCGAATCTGGAGGTGTCACGGATGACACGTTTCTTCACTGCAAAAAGTTCGATGTAAGTGATGCCTAGTTTACGAAAGGGAGTAAAAAAGCGGGGTGACAAGGTGGGGATAAGCGTCCCTAATAAAAAAAGAGAAAAGAACCTCTCGAATCAAAAGATGAGAAAGCGAGGGATGAGGAACGCTGCAATCAATCAAACAAAGTTGTCCGAGAAAGGTTAAAGATCGACATGAGGTCCTTCTCCCAGGAGGCAAGAACCGGAGAAGCAAGAATGTATGACCTCTTCTCCCGTGTGATGACCCGCTTTCTTTTTTTAATCTCGAAAAAAGGGATTTTTCCTCGTTTGCAAAATATTGAGGGTCGTGCGATTGAGATTGGATATCACCTTATACTCGATGTTGATTTTAAATTGATTTAAAAATTTCAATCAATTATATAGTATATACACTGAGAAAAATGTTCTGAATGAATCAGCAAAAAAGCCCAATAAGAGAATGGCATTTTGGTAAGACACGCAGAGTAGAATTTCTTTGTGATAGAAATTCAGTTTGGTCTCATCGAAATGCCATTCTTCTTGAACCTTTTTGTTGGTTTAATTAGAATTTCTCAATGGAGTCATTGTGTAACTAAAAAAATTACATGCGGAAAATAAACTGTCATGATGTTATAACATGCATTATAATTATCTACGGTTCATTTCCATAAGCACTAGTTAAAATTATAGTTTGACATTCTTGGAGAGAAAAATAAGTGAAAAAGGGAACCTTAGTTAATTTTAATTAATTTCTTTTACAAAATAGCTGTATAATAAATTCACCTTGAGAATAATCGACAAAAAGACACACACATGGCAAACCTTACTACTGAATATTGTATGGAGTCAGAAAGTCATTGGGAAAATTTCCGAGATAGAAAAAAACTTACTATGCTTTTTTTTCGGAACGAGAAATTATGATAAACGTAATTTACGCATCGCATTGTATATGCGGTTACATTACGCAATTGCGATGCAAGAAACGTCAAAGTGTCGCCGATAGTCACGCCGATATTACGGAACGATTAAGGATCTGGCAACCCTAACCCGAGTTAGGGCGAACGGAAGCCAGAGCTCCGCGGTCGCAAATCACAGATTCGCATCGCTCGGTTTCCCGATAGGTCACCACACTACCACCACCCACAATTCAATCACATAAATATTGAGCGCGCGCGCTGCCAGCCTTGAGATTCCATTCAATAACGAGTGGCCATACGAACGAGACACGGCGACGCACGACAGTCTGGAAATGTGAAACTTATATCAAAAAGGTCATTATATTTCAGCTGGACATGAAATATTTTCAGAAGCTTGAAAATATATCGAGAAAATGGTATTTAAATACCTTCGTAATTAGATAAATAACAATAAATCTCTTTGTATTGTCACACATCAAAATTATTTTATAATATTATATATAATATTTTTTGAATTATTTATTTCTATATTCGATAGCACTTATTATACAAGATATTTTTGAAAAATAATTAAAAGATAGAATCGCGAAAATTTACACCTTAAAATGTTTCTAAAAATTTAAAATATAGAGAATCTTTAAGAACGTTACAAATTTTTTAATATCTAATCATGAACAAAGCTTGGGAATAAATTATAATAGAAATAATCTATGTCTGTAATAATGTATTCCATTTTGCAATATGAGATATTAAATGAGATAATAATTGAAAAGGCAGGAAGTGGATAAGACGATGCTTTGGATCTTCGTTCCCACGTATTAGCATAATAATTGCGAGACTGCTTTCTGTCTGATTTAAGCTGATTCGCAAGCGTACGCTGCACATACTTATACGAGGAAAGCTCCGATTTCACGAGAAGCCGATCGTAGCGTCTCGAAAACGGATATGTCCACGGTTTTTCGGCTGTTTTTGGGCTACCGGGTGGAAAAGAAGGTTACGACACGGAATTCGCCAGCTAACCCACTTGCCGACTCCCAACCGGAGATGCAACTGACATTGCAGTCGTCCTGCAGACTCATGACAGGACCGTAAGACTGGAGAGAATTTGTAGGGAAAATTGCTGGAAAACGAAATTAATGTTAGAAATTATGGATGAATATATTCAATTAAATACAAAAATAACCATTCGTATGATATTCGAATTAGAATAGAAAAAAGGATTTAAATTTAATAAATTGAATTTTACGGCGAAGAAATGATCCGCACATACATCATGCATTAAAATAAACGGAAAATTTGTAAAAAGTAAAAATCATATATACAAATTTGAAGATGTAGCTTTTGATTCGATTATCACAAAAATAATTAAAAATGAAAAACACAACTTAATTCTTTGACTGCGTCGCACATAAATAAAAATATAATTTTCTGCGATATTTTTTGAGAAATTTGATCATGCAAAGTTGATATTCGAGGAACTCAGTTGAACTTGGACTTGAATCTTTTTAAATGCTGATCATGCCAGTTGCCTTATTTTCTCGAAATGATGTCAGGCGTTGATGAAGAAAAGCAGTTTTTCCTGCAATCGGGCGCCTATGATGATAACCTATCAGCTCAGAGATAACCATACTGCGTTTATCATCTCGGATTAATGGAATATTACAGTTTAAGAGAATTAATCGCCTTCACAATGTACCCGGGAACTCCATATGATTCTACAAGCAAGGAATGTCACGTTCTAATTACTTAATGCACACGAGACGTATTCCTGGAGAATAAAGAATTTCGGGAGTGTGGATATGCTTTAAATGCCAATGTAAATTCCGTAATGCCAGCAATATATATAATTAGCGGTATATTTCTCACGAAACTGTGACTGTCTTGTAATTACCAATATCTAGAAGCTGATAATAATATAAGATGATTTTGCGATAACACCGTTTAACTCATGTTTCGATCAGATAAAATTAAGGATAATTGATTTCCGACAAATCTATCAACGCGCTAAACCTATCGTGTATAAAGATAGTAATTGAAATGATCGTTGCGTTAATTTAACTTATGATCTTTCTAATTGTACAACTTGTTACCTTTTGTATGCCAAATTTTTTTAAGTAAAATAAAATAAGTTAAAAAATCGTTTAAGAATATTCTCATGCACATTTTGATGATAATGCAGTTGATATAATGGAAACGATTTTTCGAACGATATTAATAGTCACTTTTGTCGTTAGGCGACGAAATTGCAACGCAATCAGGAAGTCATCAGACACTCTGATAAGCATGGAACGCGCTATTTGATATGAATTCAATGGTATCGAATCTATCGCGAGGAATTGCGATCGTACGACATTTCTCAGAATTACAGTTTCACAATATCGTCCTATATTTTAACTCAATCTAAACGATCACAAATTTTTTTTACATTTTTTCAACAAATCATAACTTTATAAAAACAAAAAATTTATAAATTTCGATTTAAAAAATGAAGATACGAAATGTATAACGTACACAAGTGTCAATTTTTTTATTTTTTCCGTCTCTCGCAACGTTAGTACACGGATGATAGTAATATATTCATTTACTATGTCAAAAAATTCAACGACGAATAACTACGCAGCTTGTAATAATTATCGCGATACAACGTGGAAATTGAAGTTGTATTTTGCAAGTCCATATGTAATAATGAAATTCCATTCGCAACCCGATAACGGGTGCATGAATACGAAAATACGTAAGAATTATACAATTTTAGAATCTTATTCGGTTAAAAACATTTGTGCTTTTTATTGATACGCGTCATGGAACGAAGTTTTCTTTGACGACTCGCAACAAAGGAGAAGAGAGAGAAGCAAAATAAGATTTCGAGACGTCGTCAACGACAACGACGACGACGACGATGATGATGACAATGTCGGGGAAAAAGATTAAGACGAGCAGCGGAATCGTTATCAATGGTGTCAGGGTCCCGTTGGTTCGTTTTATCGCACAGCTATCCGAGTATCCGATCGAGAAAGAAAGAGAGAGCCATTCGTTTGTGCTTACTCGGGGCTTAAAGTCGGCCGCGTGATTGTGGTGATGGTAGTTCGGTCGGTCCCCGCCTCCCATAATCCATTGTTTCAGTGGCCGTTAATTGTTATCGCTGTTATGTGACACGGTAAAAATCGCATCCGATCAAAGAACGAGGTTGATAAGTGTCCTCGTTGCCACTGCAGCCGATTACATCGGCATCGATAAGGAGGCGCATCGTCGATATGATTGCATACGCATACAACGTACAATCTTTAGATTCTCTCTGAGATTCTCGTTGTTAATCAGATAGAAATAACAAGAAATAACAACAAAATGCTGTATTTTTGATAGCACAAGAACGACTGCAAAATGCACATTTATTTCCGTCTATCTAAATCCTTATATTGTTCTTATCTTTTTATATTCACTGTTAATATTATATAAAAGCTGTATGTGTTCACTGTTAATATTATATAATATTTCAAGAATTAATCTGTAATAAATGAAATATAAAAGACTTTTTAAATTTCATTTATTGCGGATTAACTCTTGAAATATTATATAATATTAACAGTGTGTGTGTGAACACATAACTATAATATTATATAATATTAACAGTGAATATAAAAAGATAAGAACAACATTAGGATTTAGATTGATGGAAATAAATGTGCATTTTGCAGTTGATTCATTTGATTTAAAAGCCTTTTAAATTGTTAAATTGTGTTTTAAATTTATTTGAGATTCGTTTGATAAAATTCTTGAGAAATTTTTTAGAAGATTTTAGAGTGCACATAATTCTCAAATATTTCTTTTTCTTTCTCTTCTTTTAAATAGACAAGATATTTCATTTCACGAAAACCGTAAAAATTTCATTGTGTTTTCTAAAGTGTATTAAAAAATAGAATAGAATTGAGATAAAGATGAGGAATTATTTATTGCCGTATTGACTTAAGAAGGATTAATTAATTTATATCATAAGCATATAGAGATAATTTATACTGCTGTAAGCATATAGATAATTTATATGTTGCTTTCTAGCTATCTAAAAATATATTTTACAAAAACCATTATCTCTTGATACACTTGCGATATTTTCGGCCGAAATAGATTTTTACAGTGTTTCCTATAGCATGCAACGCGACACGTGTAAGCGCACCTGCTCGCTTTGATGGATTATCTCGAACGATAATACGTTTATCTAATGAAAATGCGAGTCTAAGGTGCGTACCTTTGTTACGTAACTGGTTACTGAATACGTTCTTGCCTTATACTAAAAAATAAATTCAATTAAAAGTGGAATGAGATTAATCAATTAGATTACATTATTTTTAATGAAATATTAAATCTTTTAGAAACTCATAACAGAATTCTAGACGTTTTTATATGCATAAAATTTATAAATTGAGTGAAGCATTAATTAATACTGTCTGAACATATAAAATATTAAAGCACATCACACATATACTAATTATAGATGAAATAAAATAATGTAATATATAATTCTGTCCGAAAGATTATTTAATATCCAAATTTTAGAGAAGCAAATCACTAGTATAAGTTAAATTCATTTAATTCTTTCTTACATCAAGGTATATCTACATCTCCGCATTTAAAAATTAATTTTTTTATTTTTCTTTTTTACTGCATAACATATATACATGAAAAATTCTTTTAATTATGTACTTTTTGTTGATCCTTATCGCGAGCAGAGAAATAAATTTTTCACATGTGCGGAGTGATCAATGAGCAAGGGGGATCTGATTAGAGCTAAATTTAAATGAAAACAAATTTATGTATTATAAATGAAAAATAAATAATGCACATATACTTATTTTAAAAATCTAATAAATACTCGTTAAAAATTTAGACACACACAGATCGCCTCACAGTCGCCTCTGATAGCGAGCTTAATGCGAAAAGTTAAATGATAACAGCTTCTGTAAATACGAAATTCGTCAATGTGTCGGCCGATTTTTCCGTGTCTCGATTAACCTGCCTTATCCTTCATCCCTCTTCCAAAAAAAGCAAAATAATTGTCCTAGTGAGCGGGAAACACTCTCGAAATCGGCTTGCCCAAGCGGGTACTCGTTCGTAACAGTTAGGAGGATTCGACGTCAACGAGCCGGGCGTCGCGACGCCGCGTGGGCGTCGGGAGCATCCATCATGCCCAGCGCGTGAATTACCACCGTTGCTCCCAACCCAACCTAAGAGATTTCCGAAGAAGGAGGTGGCGGTTGGATGGAAAGCGGGACAAGACTAAAGGAACAGAGAAGTCAGGAGGAAAGAGGCTGTCCCAAACTCGACCTCGCGAGTAGTTGCCTTGCAAACGACAACGAGGAATCCTCTCCTCATTCCTCTTCCGCTTCTTACAAGCTTTCTTTTATTCTACTTCCGTTCTTTTCTCGCGCGCGCGCGCGCGCGCGCGTGTGTGTGTATGTGCCTGGATTAAATAGAAAAAATCGATTTCTGGTTTCGGGAGAGCGAAGAAATTTAGACGCAAATTATCCGGGTAATAACTGAAAAGCGAGTTCTCGGTGATCGAATAAATTCCGCGTTTGAACTTGCAATTAGTTACATGACAACTCGTATTTAAGACCAACTGCATAAAAATTGTACATTTAAGAATGATTCAACTTAACAATAAACTGATTGATTGATACTTTTTTCAATTTAAATTTATATTTAAAAGAAACTTGTGATATACATTCTCTCTCTCTCTTTCTCTCTCTCTCTCTCTCTCTCTCTTCCCTTGCTTCATCTCCCTCTATTTTTTCAGTTTCTCTTCTCTTCCTGTTTATAAGTTAAGAATAATTTCTGAAGGAATGACTCGTAACTTTAGCCTGGGTCAGTCACGCCAACAGTGACGAATAATGGGTATTCCGTCGACGAGAGAAAGAAGAGAGAAAGAGGAATACAGAACAGTGGGAGACGAAGGTCTCGCGCGATAAATTCGCGCTATATTTTTCACGGTGGAACCATCTCGTGCTTCCACGTCCTCATAACCGGCACAAATTGCGCAAAAATACTGCCACATATAAATTGCGGCGAAATCGGCGCGCGCGCCGACAAGTCCGGGAATTTCCCGGATCTAATTTGAGCGAAAGCCTTTCCCGTTCCTCTGTGACCACATCGTCCCTTTCCTTATATCGTATACATATCCAAAGGACAAGTCTCTAGGTACATTTTTAACCCTTCCACTACTGTCAGGGAAGATTACGAAATTATTCCAGAGTGGATCTTTCTGCCGTATTTTAATCTCAACGGAGTAATTGTAATCTAGATATTTATTTTCATTTATATTTTATATTTGTTCTTTTTGTACTTTCATGGACACTTTAACGTAAACTTAAAAATTGTAATTTTTACTTTTATTCATATAAACGCAAATAAGGATATTAAGATAATATAGATTATTTAATTATAAGTGGAAATGATTATTAAATAGATCATTTAATTACAATTAAAATTGGTGACTTTTTTTATGATAAAATCCGTGGATAAAATCTCAATGCATTCAGATTTTCGAGAGTTGTCGGCCTAAAGGCGAAACTTTGGAGAATAAGCAGCGATCAATTATCTGCACCTATGTCGCGGGGAACTTCTGAACTTTCCGGATTGGGGTATCTACCCCGTTTTTCTATTTGTCGATATTTCAACCACGATAAAGAGATCCGAGCACGGTCTAGACTGGCCGAGTCGATAAAGGAATCTATTACCATCGAAAGAAGAAGAGGAAGGAGGAAAAGAGAGTCCAGAGATGTGCCACTGACTCTGTGGAATCTTTCAGAATTTTTCAGCTCTCTCGGCTATTACAATATAGCATTTCTTTATCTGCACGGAAATGCCACGAATATCAGAAGAGGGGTTGGACCCCTTCGCCGTTCGTTTTCGCTGGAGATTGGTAGTTTTTCTCAGACTTTATTGATAGTGCATCGTCGGAATATAGCGAACGTTAATATTGACCGCCTTTTTTCGATAGTGTCCATCGCGGTATCACGAAATTGAATTTATGATATACAGTGACGGAAGAGACGAACGGCCGCGAGTATTTCGGATTAAATCCTACGAGAGCTCGTCGCGAGACGACTGTCTTCCTCGTTCCGAGAAAGTCGATATCGCAGCGAGAAGAGACGTAAAGAGTAGAAATTGCACGCTTCAACAGAACTTTTAAATATCGCAATTTTGTTCCTGATGTTTTACTCGAAAGAGCTATTTCGTATTATTTCAAGGATTTATTTTACATTGCAAAAAAGAGATTAAAACGGCTAAAAATATAGATTAGCTCATTTAAGAATATTTTTCAATAAAAGCTTTTATTTATAAATGCTCTATTATCAAAACTGAAAGATTTCGTTAAACATTTCTGTCAATATAAATTATTTCTATAATTATAACTTCACGATTCGAATTCTTATTAAATATTAAAATCTCATTTAAAACTAATCTAACGATCCTGACATCACCCGTTTCACTTAAGAAAAATTGCTTTTCTCGTTTTAATTCATTTACGAAAGTTCCAGTCTCCTCATTGATTGTCGAGAAATATCGTGTTAACATTTGATTTAATAAAGAAATGCACTTGGTGAAAGCGGTATACATACTACGCGACTTGTACGATCGCGGCGATAAAATTCATGCGAATATGAGTTTTCCAAAAGAAGACCTCGAGGGCTCCGAATCGCGAATCGCCCGCTGCGAGTCTGCGAGGCGAGACGGCCCTTCCTCCTCCTATCTCGCAGCAAGGAAATGGAGAGGAAACTGATTGGAGCTGTTAACGTAAATACGCGAATGGATGTACGCGATCGGAAATCGGGATTAGTGAATTGGCTCACTGTTTCTCCCTTATATCTCCTCCCTACGGGAGATAGTGCTCTCCGCGTGCTATCCTCCCTCACTCCCTCTTTCTCATCGTCCTTGCTCCAGAAACTATCGTTTCGCTTTTCCGATCTTCGCCGCTCTATCTCGCGCGATATCTTCTTCGTTTTCTCCTTCGGTTCTCTTCCGGCTCACCACCGAGCAAATTGAGCGCTCGTACGTCGTTCGATCTTGCATTTGGCCGGCAATCTGGATTTCTGATTTGAATGCTTGCAATTTTCGGACGGTAGAATCCGCTTTATGCCGTTCACACGCTCGAGACTCTTTGTGGGAATTAACCGAATCCTCGTTGTCGCAATAATTTGTACGTTCGCAATTCGCCACTTTTTCGTCCCTGACGAGAAGATATTGTGTCACGTTAACGCGATTGTTCTCCATAGCAAAGAGAAATTATCTGACGACATGAATACAAATTTTCGATGTAATCGAAAATCATTATAATATCAACATTTGCATATGTAGCAATCATAGTGCCATTACTGTGCTTTTGATAATTATAATAGATGTGTGCAATATTATATTGGAAATGCATAATTAAAATGAAAAGGGGAACATGATCAAACATAAAAAAAAATAAATAACATGTCCTTTCATTCAATTAATGTATAAGATTTTATAAATACATACATAGAGAAAAAGATTGATATCATTTGAGATTCAAGAATAATTACAAAGTAAAAAAATGAAAGCTCTTTTTGATGTAAAAGCAAAGTCTTGCTGCGCCAAGACTTGTAACGGATCACTTTACGTCAGCACGAAACGAGTGCCCTGGCTAAAGTGCATACAGGTAGGCGGTGCATGGGTGTATATGTGTGTACATATGTGTGACTATAAGCAAGTGCACACTCGATCCTTCTTCGATCGTTCGGCAAATGCTTTTTACGAAATTGGACTCGTCAATGGAATTGAATTAATGTATACCGAGAGAGAAAGAAAGAGTGAGAGAGAGAGGGAGAGGGAGAGGGAGAGGAGAGAGGAGAGAGGAGAGAGGAGAGAGATAGTTACACGCGCGGATTGGTGGGATGGTCTTGTTGGCAGTCTTCTCGGATGTGATCGGTTCTCGGTCACCATCTAATCACCTGAGAGCACAAACGTCGTCATCGATGTAAAACGATACCGCTTCTTTTGCGAACCGCGTTTCTCTTTTATGCTTACAACTGCTGCCAAAGTTTCAACTAGCATTGACAGCATCTATTCGTAAATATGGATATGTGATTATTCTTTTAAAGAATTTGTTAAATCAAGTCGAAGTAAGTTAACCCATACTGTACATGAAATTATAGAGTTCTAAAAAAATAGTAATTTAAAACAGTCTTTTAATAAAAAAATATATTCGAATTTAATTTCGTGTTAATTTTAAAATTAATATTATCAAAGTCTTGAAAAATGAATTAAGCTGTTTTTCAATCAATCATTACAAAAACGAAAGGTGGATCTAATTTTTAAAGAATTTATTTTCAGTACGTAATTTAACTACATTATTAATTTATAAAATTAATTAAATTAAACATGAATCATATTACGATCTTTTCAACAAAGCAGCCATAGATTTCAAATTTCCATTGCAATCCGTTTGTTAAATTATGTTGAGCCAAGTTCAGAACTCAAGTTCATCGTATACTAAGAACTGACATCAAAGGGAAATCTCTATTGCCTTGCTAAAGAAATGCTTTTGTCTAATTTTAGGAAGTACCCATTCAACAAATTCATTTTATCTTTGTAAGAGAAAAGTTAAAGTATATGTAATTAAATTACAATCAGTATTAAATATAATTAAATGCAACAAGCATATGACTGTTTGATCTTAAATATTTCGTTAAATCATTTTTTTCAAATTAAATTGATTGATAGAATCCTATTTTTAAAATTAATCCTGCTAATATATAGTTTTAATTCCGCTTTTAAAATTAAGTGTTTAAAATCAATTCTATCGAACGACAATTTCATGTACATTCTTTAGTAGAGTTAGGATGTATTTATATTATCTTGTTAGGATGTATTATCTTGAGAGTCTAATTACAAAGTTTTTTATTACGCGATGAAAATCATCGCATAAGATACACGCGCGGTCTTAGACTGGCCGCAAACCACAACTTTGGTATCCACGTCCTTCCGATTAGAAAGACTTCAGAAGCATAAGATATACATGACAAGATAAAAACCACGTCCGTCAAAATTGATGTAGGACTGTGTTTCCTTCCACGATTGTACGGCTATCTATAACAATTCGCTATCTGTAATTATTTTTCGTCATGCACGAGTTAAAAACTTCGTTACAATACGATGATATTTCGCGCAGATAATACGTTAAACAATCAAATTGAAATAGTCAGGGATAAATATCGAATCATTGCGTATATTTTTACATTTCTCTAAAAATTTATTATACTATATTGTACGTATTTAAATTTTAATTTAGATTAATTCGTCGCATTTGAAAATCTTTCTGTTATGTGATACATATTAGTATCATTAATAGATATATTTTAAAGTTACATTTTCATTTTTTTTCTCTCTCATTTCATCGTTAATCTACTGTAGAATTTTGTACATGTCAAGTTTGATACTTCATTAAAAAAATACAAAGCAATTAGACATTTTTATGATAACTCGGTTTACTAAAGAATCACCTTAATATATTATATTATTATATAATATTTTTATTCTATATATTAGATCTTATTAATTTATAATATTTTTTTCTATATCAAATTTTTATCTTCTAATTTACATTCTTTTCTATTTTTGAAAGTGAAATTGTTAAATGGGAACATATTAGAAAAAAAATCCTATTTTTGTAGCTCTCTCGTGTAATTTATTTCGAGAATTTCCTGTTCTTTTCCGTGTGTTCAATGGTACGAAATGACGCATGCAGATCGCGAAATGTGAGTGCATGTCGAATCATTGAGCAAGCGCATCCTCGAAGCTCGGCGATCGAGACAAATCGTTCAAACCGGACCTAGTTCCTTTCTTTCCACGCGCGCATTAAGAATTAAAGCTTCCGTGCTTGTAGTTACCTAACGATTGTGATTTATTATTCAAACTGTCCCTTTCCTTGGCCAATCATCATCGCAAATTCCCTGTGACGAGTGATCGCCCGCTCGTTTCCGCCTTCCTATCGGAAAGGCCATTTGCAATCTGTCGAAACCGAGATGTAATTGATTGCCGGCAAGAATGCCGTCCTCGTTTCACAGGCGCGTTGTATGCATCGTGGATATTATGCACACACAGATTAAAACGCGATAAGAGAGCCTTTTATCAGTAACAAGTTTAGAGCTCTTTATCATATATTAAATTATATAAAAATGTTAGTAGTGCTAATAAATAATTATATTAGTGAAATATAAGTGTGATTGACATAAATTATTGATATCTTTTTTCAGTCACATTTTTTCAAAGATCATTTGTTTTTATAATATAATTGATATACAATATATTAAAAAAATTCATATTCTTGCATGTATCAAACTA
The DNA here is from genome assembly GCF_001594055.1 of Mycetomoellerius zeteki. Taxonomy (NCBI): domain Eukaryota; kingdom Metazoa; phylum Arthropoda; class Insecta; order Hymenoptera; family Formicidae; genus Mycetomoellerius; species Mycetomoellerius zeteki. The sequence goes on from NW_017257323.1 coordinate 326,944, forward strand.
TACTTCTGCATGGACTTAAATGTTGATAACATTTTTGCGATTTATTAAATCGCGTACTAGTACTTCTATTTCAAGAGATAAGGTAGTCTAACAAATTTCAAAGACACATAAAGTTCGCATTACTGGTTCTTGATTGCCACCGTTGTTTGCCCATAATGCTCTATGCCCTGGGGACCTTGAATTAAAGACTTACGAGTAATCGCGCTCGCCGACATCTCGTCTTTCCGCTGATTTTGGCATTCCTTATCATGCGTATTCTGGCTAGTTCACGATGCGTTAACGAATATCGTATAAGTACGAGAATCGGACGAGTACATATACGTATATATACGTTCCATATATTGCGTGTTATACAGTCTATTCGGACGCGAGATAACCGCTCACGTGTTCTCTTCGCTCTTAGTCGACGAAGGCTGTTTCCGCACGGTTTATAGAGATTTCGAAAGCGCTGAACTTTATCGGTGGCCGAGAATCGCAGTCGGAATTCGAAGAGAGAGAATACGGAGCTCGTTCAACACTCTCTCTCTTACCTTATGTAAGATCGACAAAGTGATCTTTATCTTAAAACTCAGTCGAGCAATCTTGATAGAACATCTCCTTCTCTAAAGAACATCTAGTTACATTATGAATACAAATGGTAAATTTAATTAAACGCTAATCGACTGTGAAGAGCTCTGGTTGTACTCTGCATATACAATTCTAATTAATATCAGGAGGATGGCGATGGTGTTTCTCGACGTTGAATACAATATTTTATCTGATTTTCAGCTTTTTTAGTTTTTATTAGAGTCTTAAAACTTTCTAGGTTTTAATAAATTAAAATTTTAGATTTTATTCAATACAAGAAGATTTACATAGAGATTTTTTTAAACACACTATTGCCTTAAATATCTCTGCAAAAGATTCGCACTTAAATAAGATAATTATACATTATAGTAAAATTATTTCACAAATAGATAACATTGCTTTTTTTTAAATATTTCGATTCAAATTGTTCCTTCTATCACGACGAGTTGCAATTGCTTTTTAAAACGTTACAATTTTACATATCTGTCAGCGTAATCCCTCGCAAAAGCTCGGATGGAAAAATCAGAACGGTGGCGCCGAAAATGTCTCCATCTTCGAAGCATAGCACCGATAAAGACGGGTAGATGATGGGGTTATAAACTCCCGCCGTATAGTCCGCGATTGCACGACTGAAATGGCTGATCGTCTCATCGAAGGGGTAGTCTGTCCCTCGAGCGCGAGTCTCTTACGCGGGGGTTAAAGGCGAAAGGAGTCTGGCGCTGGCGATCGTAAAAGCATCCCGTCGGCGCGATACCCCCGACAGCTTCTCCAACTTGTCGATAAATACTTGCGTCTTTCCGGGTATTCAGAAGTCCGGCGAGACGAACGGTCAAGTTTTGAAAAGAGTGTTGGACAATAAAGGCGAGCACTAAGCCGTGATAAAAATAACGAGGAGCTTAGATTTATATTGCGGAACTCATTTGTGACCAACTAATCCGATGAGCTTATCAAAACCGGAAACCGGCACGGTGAAACAAAGGGAAGGATTCGTGCCGGTCTGTTAAGCTTTATTCTATCTGTTATATGGTCATTCGGACTGCAGTATTATATCGGATCAACAACACAAGCGTAACTTATATGCTACATACCATCCTGGATGGATGTGGGTCTCTTTTTTCGCAGATTGATATTGAAAGGGACATGCTGTGGGTGGAAGCAACGAACGCGTCATGAAGGCGAGCTATTTCTTTCTAGCAGTAAAGAATACATCGCTTACATTTCCACGTTATAAATTTTTGGATGTTAAAGCGTCCGGTGCACATGTCAGACGTCCAAGTAAATTGAACGTAACAGCTGGATGATAAATATCTCACAATTTTATGACTTGCCAAAATGTCATAAAGCATTATAAAAATAAAATATTCATAAATAGATCTTATAGATATATGTATATAGATACAAATACAACAAAACTTTTTTTTATCAAAAAAATCCTAATAAAAAAGATATATTTACGATTTGGCAAAAAATCTTTGTGTTCGATGATGTCGATATCGTCCGAGAAAATAGATTTTTATGATTATTTCTGTCCATGTTTAAAGGCTAACAATCTGCGACTCTGTTTTAGAAGGGCGACTTAACGAAACGATAAAACGTCCGCGTCGTGGTGCGAGTTTAAGAAACTTCTTCGAAGTACTTCGCGTCAACTTCCGCCTGTCTCGTTCGCGATATAACGGCCGTTTTAAAGAAGCCATTTTTATTTATCACGCTGTCTTCTGCGTGTATGTATTTCGTCTGAAAGCATCCTTCGACGCGCGCTCGTCTCGCCGATTCACGCATCGGGAGATGAAGACGAAAGGAAATTGTTATCGCTTCGCGACACGAGTATTCTCGCATTAGAGTAGAAATTTTCCGAAATTTTTCGAAAGATCCGGCTACTAGCTGATTCAATTTGCCTAATGAAGAAGGCAGGAGAGACAACGGAGAACTATATAAAGCGCAACTCTATGATTCACTTCTCATGAATTGATTTTTTCGTGTCCTGCATTCTGGTATTTCTTAAAGAAACTATCGTACGCGAATAGTACGATAGTATATGGATCTCGCTGCGAAAGATAGAGACTGCAATATAATATATATTAAACAAGACAGTTCTCGCATATAATTTATGCAGAACAGCATTTATAAGTTTGCAATGGCTTAGGAAAAAATTCGGACGATCTTAATCGATTTACAAATGTATTATTGTTCCAATATTGTTTTATAGCATTGCTTTTCTATCATTCTGCAACACAGAGACTATTCGACAATTATATTTTAATAATTTTCATTTGTAAAATAATGTAAGATAACGAAATCAATTACTTAGTTTACGATAAAAAATTGTTTTAACAATTTTGGTTGTTTTTAAATTTACCTGCTGAAATTGCTGTTACGTCATAATTTTAAGAAAAATGATGCCAAGAAAGGAAAAAAATGACAATTGTGAAAGTTTTTATAACATTAAGCATCGGTAATAAAGTTTTTTTCTAAATTTCGTTAATGCCACACGAAAGTATCAACTTTTAGCTTAACAAATGCATTTTGTCTCGTGTCGATATGATTTTTCATTTTCGAAATATAGTAATTTTAAAATAAATCTTTTCCCATGTAATACGAAGAAAAGGCACTTTATTTCATTTTAATGCTATGGAAAATAATTAATTATGTGAAAACTAAACTTTTTGTACTTATATAATAGTATGATCATATCCTACTAAATAAAAAAGCGATGAAATTGCAATATGACTATTTTTACATTGTTACATCTCGAAAATGAAAAATCATATTGAAACGAAACAAAATACATTTTAAAGCTAAAAATTACTTTCACGTGGCATTAATGAAATTTAGAAAAAAATTTGCTACTAATGCTCAACGTTACGAAAATCTTCAAAAGTTGTCATTGTCGTTATTTTACGTCATTTTTCTCAAAATTGTAACGTGAAACTTAGGAAATGGATTCGTATTCAGCACTTAAAATACGGGAAATAATTACGTTCGTTCACAGGCAATAATACCAAAATGTAAATTAGCAGACTAGTAAATTATATTTAATAACAAGACTTATTTTCCCTCTTTCTCTCTTGTTGTTATTTTATTGTACAAATCATGTTATTCTTTGTGTTCACAGAATTCTATACGTCACAACTTGTCGCTGCACAGTAGGTTCATGCGGGTACAGAACGAAGGAACCGGCAAAAGTTCCTGGTGGATGATCAATCGCGACGCCAAGCCGGGTAAATCCGCCCGTCGCAGGTAAGTCCAGATTGCTGGCAATTTGCCTTTCTTTCCGTTTTTTATTTCTCTTGACCTCGAACTGTCAAGAGTACCGTGTGTTTTGTATTTGTGGCGCAGAGCTACTACTATGGAGAGCACTGGCAGTCTAGAGAAACGACGTGGCCGCTCGAAGAAGATCGCCGAGGCTCTGAGGAACGGCGGACTGCTGGCCGAGCCCACGTCCAGTCCCAGTAGCAGCGTCGGAGAAGGTCTGGACCTGTTTCCGGATAGTCCCCTGCCACCTGCCAGCGGATTCCAGCTTTCCTCTGACTTCCGGTACGATAGAGCTTTAATATTTTCGTTTGAAAAAATAAATGACGGCGCGAGAGCGGCCGTGCTCCTTACGTGAGAGCCGGCGAGTTGCGGCGGACCGAGATTATCGGATAAAATTTACAAAACATGAAGATTTAAAGTCGAAAAACTGTTTCAAATTATGTTTGTATGTCCGTTTTTAATGGAATGTCATAACAGTTGATATGAATTGAGTAATATCAAAACTGACCAAATCGATCTCTTTTTAATTTCGAGAGAATTTGAAGTTTGCAAGTATTAGTTACAGAGGAACAGAATAGAGTGGATTTAATTGTTTGGCAATATATGATCAAACGTATAGTATAGTTAGATACTATATACATTATATGTGTGCGAATGCATATATTTGTATTATAAAAAGATCTTTATTATATATATATATATGCAAAAAAAAAATTAGAAAGATATTAATTATAAATCTCAAGAAGAAACTTAAAGCGTCTTCTTCAGATTAAGTAATTAATTATTTATATTATTCAAGTCCTCGCGCCTCGAGTAACGCTTCCTCCTGTGGCCGATTGAGTCCTATCCCAGCAGTTCTCGGGGAACCAGATTGGACACCGACCTATGCGTCTTCTTATAGTCCGGATCAACAATTAGGTACATATCTAACGATAATCTCACCTTCTCTTTTTTTTTACCTTTCTTTGCTTTCTTGATAATTTTAGGATTTGTCTTTAATATATATTATAAAAAATTAGATTTCATCTATCTCACATATATCTGATAAGACGATTAATACGTGGTGCATCGTATTTGATAGCAGATACGATCCTAGCAGGCAACCTGGCCGAGACAATGAAACTAGAACCTTACCAAATATACCAGACATCACCGCCGGCCGGTCACCAACAGCAAACGGGCCCGCCGCCACCTTACTACGAAGCGCAGTATCAGAGGAATAACGGCCTACGCACTTCGTCATCCGCATCTTATGGCCTGCCACCTACTCCGCAATCGGCCAATCAGCAACGATGTCCGATTCACGGTCTGCAGCCGTGCGCCTGTCAGATGGTGAGTCCGAAATTTTTGGCGGATTTTTCGCGCGAGGATACCACAACTCTCCACAAAGGAGGACGTCAGCGTTTTTATGTTGCGCATGTTCGGCCTGGCAATGTTGCAAAATCAATAAGGATCGCGATGTATGTTTTACACAAATACATACACAAACGTACAAAGCGTCTCTATAGCTTCTATATGTGGCTTACAGAGAAAGACAATGACGTTAATCATAACGGCCGAAAAGATGAATCAATATCATTGCACTTTTCAAAATTAATTATTTCTTAAGATCAATTATGACCTAATCGGAAAATTATTATCAAAGGAGTCGAGGAATCTTTTCTTTATGAAAACTGAGCTCGTTATTTTTCACGAGGCCAATATTTTCACAGCAATATTTTTGTTGTCTTGTGTGAAAAGATTTGCGATGGTGCGATGGAAGCTTATTTACATTTTATTATTGAAACTGGCTTAAAAAAGCACCATACGCTTATGGAATTGTATTGGAACGTATTTTCAATAACGGTACAAATGCAAACACATTCGAGCTAAATTAAGAACAACCTGCTTAATTGTTCAATTCACAAGATTAAATTTGCTAAGATTAAATTATACTAAAATTTACTTCTATTTATATTAATCATTTTATTACGCGCGCTACGCGATTATATTCGTTGTATCTTTATTAACAAAGTTCATATATTTATCCTAGAATAGATTAAAATATGAAATCTTCAATTTTCCTGGATTCGTTACGTTTTTAATAAAATTCCAGAGAAATATAAAGAATAAGACGACTAGTATAGAAAACTAATATTTGTACAAGGAAGAAGGTAAATTGTACTATATTTCACAATATAGTTTTAGAAATATAGTTATAGAAATATATTATATTTATATTTTATTTATAAATCATTATTAATCAATAATATTTGTATTTATGTAACAAGTTATATAACAAATTGTACACAAATACAGATTGTTGCGATCACGCTTTTGTCTTCATCGCACTTTCTTTTTAAATTCGATAATTAGAACTTGAGTCCCGGCATGTCACCGTCCGGTATGTCACCGTCGTATCAACAGAGCGAGCCCAGTCCTACGGCACTGAGCAGCAATCAACAGCAAACGCTGCAATACATGATTCAGACGCAACAGCGTCAACAGCAACAACAGCAGCAGCAACAGCAACAACAACAACCGCCACATCAGCCACAGCATCAGCCAGCACAAACTGGACCAGCTGGTCCCAGCCCACCTAACACGCCGACACCCTGTCCCGCCACAGCCAGCACCATGATGGGCCAGCTGATGGGTGCGCTCAATCATTCCGCCCTCGATGACCTTAACATCAACATCGAGGCAATGCACGGCGGGTTCGACTGCAATGTTGAGGAAGTAAGTCTGATAATGCTCCGTCCGTTACTACATAAAAAATATGTATTAATATGATATTGTATTAACAGCATTATTTTAATTGAAAAATAATCTTGTCAATTCAATAACAGTATTAATGAAACAAATAAAATTTTTTTATTACGAGAGTATTTGTTTCATCAATCGTTGATTGAATTAACAAAATTTATTTATTTACAATTATATATATATAATACAAAACAATTACAATTAAAATAATGCTGTTGATGTAACTTTTTTTTTAATATAATGCCGTCACTAATAAATTTTTAAGAATTATTATCAAATTGAGGAAATCTTTTTTTTCGCACCACGAAAATTCTGAGAGCCTAAATATTAAATATAAAATTTTTTAATAAAAAATAAAATATAAAGAGCTTTTCAGTCGATCTTTGACTGTTACGTAAAATCTGTATATTTCGATCGTCACGTAAAGTATTGTGTTAATCCTTATCTGGAAGATTTATTTTATTTACCAAATCTATATAGTTAACATTATTAATTTCTAAGAAATTATAAGCTCCTCTGTATGTATAACTATATATTTACTTTACATATAGTGAAGACAAAAATTTCGTAGCTACTGTTAGATAATAATTTTAGGAAATAGTTTCAGTTTAAATTAAAGAATTTAATAAACTCATGTTACCGGATAAGGATTGCTACAAGAGAGAGAATATTGCTTCGTAAAATATACGTATAAACATGCAATTCGATATGTAAATTGCAGGTAATTAGGCATGAATTGTCGATGGGTGGCACGCTGGATTTTAACTTCCAGCAGGGAGTGATGGGCACCGTGCAGGTCAGTGACGGCAACGTCGTTGGGCAGAATGGCGGAGTCGTTTCCCAGAACACAGGCGTCGTCATCGGCACAACGACCGGCAACGCGCCGGGCGTCTACGTAAGCACGAATGCGGCAACCCCCGCCGCTACCCCTTCGTGGGTTCACTAGCAGTTAACCCCCCTGCCCTCGACACCCCCGTCGTCCTTGCCGATGTCGATGTTGTCCGACGGATCGCTGGATAACTTCTGTGGGACGACCGAAGGGCAGTTTATCGGTGAGTTTCTTCAGTTTGAATTTCTTGATTTTCAAGTTGACGCTTATAATCACAGTTATCATATATCAAAGCGAATTATCAATAGATTAAACAGTGCAATCATTGGTCATTCGTATTTCGACGCGGCGAAAAGTTTGTGCTTATTTTTTAGGAAAAAATTAAAAAAAAATTATAGATTTGACTGTATTCGGTGATAATAGATTTAAGTAGAATTTAATTTATACCTACTCCACGTAAGATCATCTATGTAAGATTTTCTAAAAGTATCACTTGTTTTATATTTATCACTTGTTTATCTCTGAAGCTAACGATGAAAAAGAATTCGCTATTACGATATATTTAATAATTATTTCACACACATTTAGACTAAACGACGATCAATAATAACTTCATCATATAATTCATTCTACTTTTGTCAACTTTTGTAAACAAAAGAAGTCGGATTAATTTCTAGATTCTAGGCAATAGCTTCACTTAAATGCATTACGTAATCGTGAAATAAAGGAAAGACGTAAATCTATGTCATCCATCTGTTAGATGTTAGAGTCCGCGAATCGATATATCATTCTCGCGTGGCTGATTAATCATCCGGAAGTTCGCGCAGGATCTTTCGCGAACTTTCTCGCACGTCGCGTTTTCGATCATGGAACTATGAAGGGAGGAAGATATCCGGCGGATGCAAGAGGGAATGGAGAGCAGAGAGAGAGCAGGTCATTGATTGCCCCCTCGTGCACGCAAAATAATATTTGCATACTCGTGTCATAACAGTGCTCAGCCGTATGGTATTTAATAAATCGCTTCGACGTTTTGTGCCTCCGTCCCCCGATCCTCTCGGTCTCCCGTACCCCCGCCTTCCGCCATTTCGTACGTGCCGACACATTCATATAGCGGCAACCCGTGTTCCGACGATGTTTTGTGCGAAATCGCTATTGACTTGGACGCGATAACAATTACATCGCCGCGGGCCGCGAATTTTATGGAAAGCCTTAACACAATATTGCTGATCGCGATCACACGAAAACAGTCGCATTTTGTTTGACGAAGAAGCGGAGCGTCGAACAATTATGCGTTCGCGAAAAAACACTCGCGCAGGGCCTCGATTTTCTCTCGAGACCCGAATATTGTTACATGTTTAGCGATAAACGCGAGTTCTCTATTTCCATGACTTACTTGTGCCCGAATGTAAATTTTATAATAGATAAGAAACAATGTATCTAATTGATGGATCAGTCCATAGCCCGATTACTGAATAGTGTATTGTTGTGTTGATAATATAGTTAATAGACAATACTTCTGAAACAAAGAGTAGTCTAATTCTTAGTATTTAGAAGAAGGTTAGAAGATATATGTTACACACAATCTGTATAGAAGTGTAATCGGAAAATTGATTTTTTGGAAATAAAATTGATAGATGAAAATACATATCAAAAGTGTACCTGTATTTTTATAATACCTACAATTTATACATTAGAAAAAAAAATTTTAATCAAGTCGAAGTACAATTTACGAATGGCTCGACTGTTCACACGCTTACGAGACGATAATCCCTTCTACATCATTTCCTAAAGTTATATCTTAAATATTCACGTCGCTTTGCAGCGATCTTGGACAATTTACATGAAATTACGTTGTATAGTAATCGCATCCGAATTTTGCGATCTGTCTCTTTCTGCAACCGAGTGCTCTGGCGTGCATAAAACTTGCGATAAAAATTAAAATATTTTTTTTATGTTTTTTACCGATTTCCTTTTTCAAGCTTTGCTCTCTCTCTCTCTCTCTCTCTCTCTCTCTCTCTCTCTTTCTCTCTCTTTCTTTCAATAACGGAAAAAGGGGAAGAAGATGGTATAGAAATGTAACGTGAATTCTCAGAGAAAATAATTTTTGCTACTAGTGTGACGCAATAAAGCGACTAAAATAACTCCTACTTCGCTGCCTTTTAATCTTGCAGTGCCATGTAATTATATCTTTATCCTATCATTTCATCGTTGTCCTCGTCGTGATCGTTATTGTCGTTGTCACACTAATGGAGATAAAAATGCTATATGAATGCACGGATAAACGATCGACGATATATTAATCATACGCTGATAATCGCGTTCTAGCGTGTGCTTTCCGGCGGTCAATTGCAACTGGCTGGATATTGGCTTCCTCTTGCAATCTGCGCAGTTGCGTGATCGACGTAATAATGTTTTTCAAGTGTTACAAAAAGAAACGTCGAGAATCGTAATCGTGAATGAATTCACACATGATTCATTCACAAATATGTGTAACGATTCGCAAATCGCTGCGACATTATATTCATCTCTCTTTAACAATGACGTAAAAAAATATAAAATTAAATATATATAATTAAGGATTAACAAGAAAAAAATGAAGGTAAAAATTCTCTCTCTCTCTCTCTCTCTCTCTCTCTCTCTCCCTCTCTCTCTAAAATATAATAGGTCTAAATGGAAGAAGTCGATAAAATTAGTAAAACAGAATATTCGTATAGGATTGAATGCAAGCGCATTCATTCACACTCATACTTTCACTGATACTTTCATACGATCGTCAACGATGATCCCGTTTTCGTCGATTTTTCTTGATCTTGTATATCGTCATTCGGCTGGAAGCAAAGCGCAAAGCGGCAAGTAGGCAAGCAGACAGCGAGAAAAAATGACGTGAGCGTTTGGCCACACTAACGGCTCATTTTTTTCCCCGGACAACCTCTTTTGGCGATTGCACTCACATGACAGCCTACTTTGTTGTCCCTACGGGCGCGGATATTATTTACACGGCGGAATATCGGCCCGAGAGAGATATTAGCTTTCAGAAAAATATTTTTCAGAGCGGCGAACGCGCGCGAGCGGCGAAAAAATACCGCCCCCGGGCTTACGCCCCGGTATATTAACGCCTCCGGCCGTTCCAGTAGTTTGTTGTGCGTATGAAACCGGTATGCACGCCGATCTCCGTTAGTTCCGAGGGGGATCAATGTCTTTTTGTTTCCTCTCTCTTCTTTCCCTGCTCTCTCTCTCTCTCTCTCTCTCTCTCTTTTTTGTCAAACTGTATATCCATTTACCGTCTGGCGGAAAGGGTATAAATTCGAGGGTTTGGATAAAACCGATACCGCCGCAACGAGCGAAGCGCAACGCGACGCGTAAGAAACGCGCTCCGAGGCACGGACGTTTCAACGCGGTGGTGGTGCTGCCGTGACGGTGACAGGAAAAATTCTGCAGTAATTCTTTGTACAGCATGGAAAAATTTTTCCTATCGCTTGAGAAAATATTTTCAATCATTTTTACGGGGTAAAATTCCACCTAAGGCGATAGCAGAAATAAATTTATTGAGCTTGAAGTCTAGGATTCGATCGGTAATAATTAGTATCTCGTCCTAAAACGTATTTGTTTTATATGTATAATCATGTTAATCCTATCTAATTGTAAATCAAGAGTAGATAAAAATTTCTATTCTATTTTCTATATCTAACACAATGACGAAACGCCATTTCTTCTCAAACAACGGATAACGAGAAGAAGGTTGATAATGTGATAATCCGAGAATCGCTCCGTTTTATCGAGCGCAACGATAAAGGAATAAGGAGAGTCCGGCCTTATCTCGTCATCGCTCTGTAAAACTACTCGCGAGAGTAGTCTCGGCCATGGAGCGGAAACTGCGAAACTACGAGAAGCGTCCCTCATTAAACGAGAGCGCGCTCGGTGAAACTTTTGTCGTCCGAAATAACAATGGAGTCTCTCGAGCGCCGGATTATTTCGAGATCACACGGTACATGACTCTAATTGAACGACTTCCGGTCGGCGTCGCGCTAATGGAGAACAGATTTTCGGATCCGTGCTGCTCGTAAACTCGCGGTCGAAACTCTAAACTCGCTCGCCCCCGATCAGTTCCTTCGCGAAAACTTCCAAGTTAAAACAAAAAAGCATCAAGAAGAGAGAGAGAGAGAGAGAGAGGGAAAAGAGAGACGCGCGGGAAGGAGGCAGCCAAAAGGGGCGAAGAATAGGAACAAAGTGCGCAGATAGGGGGAAGACTAAGGGATGCAACGATAGATCGAGGTAGAGAGCATGTAGGTTGCGGAATGAGAGAGGACGGGTCGCTCGCCTGACAAGGTTGGGTGGCAAGGGAAGAAGTCTTTTCTTTCTCCTGTCCCCTTCACCCCTGTCCTTTCTCTTCTCTCCTCCACCAACTTTATAATTCTTGCGACGTTTTTGGGGAATGAGATTGTCGGTGGCAGGGGCGAATGGAGGCGGCCAGGGGGTGGCCGGGCTTTAAGGTAGTCCACTGGCGCCAGTGACGTCTGCCGAATAGCTGCTGACTCCCAGACTCCTGCAGTTTCGGCTAAGTGGTTCCCTTTTGCCCCACTTCAGCGTTTCTAAGCGCACACCTTCTTCCTCCATACCCGGGAACGCACCTATCGACGATAAAGGCTGATGAATGCTCTTCTATCGATCGCGGAGAAAACTATAGGACGGTTTAGGACATCAAATACATCAAAACTTTCTATTAAAAAGATTTCAGCCGTGTAGGTCAAGGTTTAGTCGTTCGTGACGAAAGATTGCTGTTTTTGTACGTGAATAAGAACAATTTTTATCTTAAAGGAATCCGGAAATGATGAACATTAAACTTACTTTATTTAAGCGTTTTTCATTGTTAAAATGAGAAACTTGTAGTATTACAAAAAGATAAGTATAATCGTTTCCTCTATTTTAATATGCATTTTTTCAATACACATTTTTTCATAGTTAAAAAAGATACTATCAATAAGTAATAAAGGAAATTTAATGTTGAGCAATTTGAGAAATTGAATTTTCGAAGTGATCGATGTTATATGTCGATATTTTTACATACATCTAAAAATATATCAAGTTATCGAAAAATACAGAAAAATTGTAATTAGATCTGTTAAAAAACTTGATAATTTATTAACAAAAATACGTTGTGTTAAAAATAGTTTAACATAATACAATTTAATATACATACATTGTAGAACGTATAGAAGTAATTAGTAGAGAACAAAATGCTCAAACTTCATTTAATGGTTAGCTGCGATTTTGATGAATTGATTATAACAAGAGTGAGACGCGCCACACGTGTCAAAAATTAATTATATTCTGCAGACGATGACTGACGTAATTGGATGCCAAACGGTTGGTTTATTAAAGTTTCGAGTACTGCTGGATCATCGCCAATCTTATATTAGTAAGCAAAAGAGCTCGTGAGTCATTTAATCTTCGAGTTAACTCATTACTATCTCATATATTCAGGGTCATTTTATTATGTTTTTAGTTGAAATAAGCTGCAGGTTGATAAAATATAAAATCAAAGTTAAGAGATGTTATTCATTATTAAGATTTAGGCAGTTTTAATTTAACTAAAAATAATGTTTGATATCTTTAAAAATTTTAATTAAACTACAATTTATATTTGTATGCTAGTAATTTAGAATCTTTCACGGTAGCAGATTGCAGTTCATGTATACACACACGCACAAAATCGACACTATTCTAAAAAAATTAGCATAAAAAGAAGAAGAAAAAATATAAGAGTATATAAATTATAATGCCAAAGGAAAATATAAGCATAATTCCATAATTTTTCAACCGATTTTTCCGCCTCTATGCACAAATGCGTGCAGTGACTTAAAATTCAAAAGGTTCTAAATCATAAACTGGCGTTTATAATCTGCTCGACCTCAGTACTTTATATTGAGAAAAGTTACACGTGCAGCTACGTGTATTCCCTCAGTGGAACGTACGAGTCGACGTCACTCGATGAAAAGGGCTTGAGTTTTCTTTCTGGGTCAAGGCTCAACCCTTTTGTATTACCTACGATCTCAGACAACGTATTTTAAAAATGAAATGATATATGATATAATCATTTATTTTCTGTCAAAACTTTGATTATAATCTTATAATTTATCATTATAATCTTATGAAATATTAATAAAAATCTTCATGTATTATCGAACAAAATATTTCTTATGCTTGTATTTTCTTTAGTATTATTGTATAATTTATATGATTTTGTATCGTTCCTTTTTCTTTCTTTTGTACTTTTTAGAATTAGAATATATATACTTCAATATACACGATTTGCAATCTATATATTACCGCGTCTTTGAGCTTAGACGTGATTTTCTTAAATACATACTTTGGAAATTAAACAGTTGTCCTTAATGACCATTATTGTAGACTAGCAAAGGGATACATTACTACTATAATACAACAATACTCCTCGTTACGGCCAATTAATCTCCCCTGACCCAGAAAGGAATTGAACTATACGTTTAGAATCGCCAATGTTACCGGGAAAACCGGCAAGGGTGACACGGTTATAGGCCGCGCACAAGATCGCCGTTAGTGTCACCGCTCTGGTGTAGGGATGAATATAAAAGCAGCGACGATACGTCTCGTCGACTGCGAAATTTAAGATGAATCGTTCTTGGCCAGTGTTCCAGTTTTGGAAAGTTTCGTTTATTCGTTTTCTCGGAAGGACAAATGTAGTTTTGAATGCAATTGGATAGCGCCTGCGTTGAAGTATTTAGGTTGAGTTACGGTCGCACAAAGTTAAACAAGTTGATCAAATGAAACTTATAACAACTTTATAGCATAAAGAAGAGATTATAAATGAAAGATCCCTTAAACGATTTAGAGAGAAAATTACACATGACAAGAATTTTCTTTTAAATCGGAGATTACTCTAATATCCTGTGCCATCCTTTCTGTTATTTATTATTGTAACTGATCATTTTTTATCAAAGAAACATCTCATAGATGTGATCTATGAAATATTTTTGGTGAATCGATAGATCTAAGATAATCATGAATCATACACGCAAAAAAATATTTTGTTGCTCCAGCTAGAATTATAGCTGTTTTTTGTATCTGATAGAAAATTATATATCATACGCATAGAATTTATAGCACAAATCTAAATTCTCTGTCATTTATATGATTAGATGCAATACATATCCAATATCGCAGTACCTGCTAGAAATTTATCTATTCCAGCTATTTTTCGTACTTAGATAATTTTCGCTGTAACTGCAAGATCACTTTTTTCAGTGTGTAATAATACTGAATTTAGCTGCCATACCTAATTTTTAACTGTAGCAGCTAATCTTTTTTTTCCGTGTATGGCACTCGTCATTCAAATGTATATAAATCGATCCATAGGTTTCAAACGTGCTTCAGACTTCGCAATGACTGCCGTGTTGTAACGACGACGTCGCAAAAAGCGTATACATAAAAGAGGCCTAACGCTTCTTGAGACTTCTTAACCCACTTTTCTATGGAACCTGCGATTCGACGCGAGCATCGCTTTCCCGATCCATCGATCAAACATTCGATCCGGTTCTTACTCTAGAAAACTGCGGTACGTCCTTCGTTCTACGTTACCACGGGTTACCACGGAATCGCAACAACACTTTTTATAAACTTTTCGTTTAGATTCCAAGACATTGGCATCTTCCTTAAAAGAAGCTTTATCACGATGAGGCACAAGACAGATTAAGACTATATGTGATATTCTTTTCCACATTTCGGACAACAACTTATCCAATTTGAGAAACTCGAAGAGGGCGAACTTATGGTAGACCGATGTGCGCGAACTCCGGAATACGTAAATTCGTTTGAGCATATTTGACCGACATGCCGCCGTGGTGACTCGCCGTCCGTTCTGCGGGTCGCATTCTTCTCCGTTTAACTAGAGACTCTCTAATCAGAGTCTGTGTGTGGCCACCTTCTCTCCCGTTTATGATTGGTTCGACATTTTTCATCCATTCCATTTAAATGCATAATGAAAATACATTATGCTTTTACTTTAAATGCATGATGAATAGCCATGGACTTACTGTTGTAATATTTATGATTGGACACTACTAAATTTTTACGTTTCTTAAATTTTAATCGCCAGCTAGTCGCCTGAACATGCCAGAATGTTTGTCAAAAACTATGAAGCTTATAGAGCGTCTCTATATAGAGCTGCAACTTACAACGCCACTGTAACGAGATGAAGTGAGATAGCACGCTTTTTCTCTCTTGCACAATTTCGATGAAAAATGGCGGCCATTTCAAGTGGCCAGACTGATTAGAGGATTTCTACGTTTAACATCACCCGTTCTGGTCGTTTCGTCTCTTCCGTACTTGCTCCCAAGCAAGCTCCCCGTAGGAGTGGTACTCGAACTAGGCGGCCTCGACGTTTCCTCCGTTAATGCCAATAAGGAATGCTGCCGAGTGTACATTCCTTTGAGCAGAAATATTGCGATGTTGCCGGCAGGGAGGAAAGGGGCGAATGACGTAAGAAACCAAAAGAATCGTTAGACGGACGAAACACAGGGATTGCATAAATATTGTAGAATTGCAGCTTCCTTCGTGCACACATCGAGCACACGTGCGCGATTGTCGTAACGGCATACGCCGGTCAATAACGGCATACCGATTTACAGGAAATTAGGAATAACCCGCGGGCATCTCGAGACGTTCAGCTTCTGCTCTTAATCAGGAATAATCGCGAGGAGAGGTGAGGCAGGATATAATTGGCGAGACGCGAGCCGCGTTTTACTTCTTAAACAGATTCTCCCTCTCGGTATTTTGTAAACTTATTTACCAACGAAATGTTAATAATCCGACATAAATCTTCATTGTGTTCTTCACTGATTTGTTTCGTGATGTTTTGTTATAAAGAAATATTTTTCACACACACATGGGAAAGTTATATTGATTACGATTACTGCTTTCAAAATTATTGTTTTCCATGAAAGAAAAATGTTTTTTACACAGAGATGACTTTCATTTACAGAGATTTCTGTATAAAATAATTATCTCAATTAAAAACTAAGGACTCATAAATTATAAATGAAAGTTAAAGAGATGTATCTATTTATAAGTAACTTTGAGTAAATTATATGGAATAATAAGAGGCGTTGTATATGTATATGGAATTTAATTTTTAATTTTCAGCCCTGGATTATGGAAATATGTAACGAGAAAAAATTCATAAAAAATATTCGCACGCATAACACAGCATATTTTGTTGCAGCATGCGTCGTCAATACGATGCGATTCTAATTATTGCTTGACACGCACGCTTTGGTTAAAAAGTATATTGCGGCATCATTTTTTCATAAATGAATTGTCAACATAATCCTTTTTCAAGTCAACTCTTTTTCCTGTGAATTGACATGAAATTGACTATCGCGTGTCTCCGGCAATCGGGATTTCCTTTCCGTAGCCAATTATCTCGCTTATACCGCTGTTACTGACCTTGTCCTAAGAAAAAATAATATAGAGAAAGTATGTAATCATAAATAATATAAAATTTACTGATGCAGATTTCCGATAATCAAAATTCCATTCTGCAATTAATTTTTTTTATATTTCCGCATAATTTTATTTTAAAAAATTACAAACATTGTAAGGTATTTTAATCGCAATAAATTTTTTGCGGTCATCAAATATACTCGAACGAAGGAAACAAAATTAATTAGAAGGAAATTCACGTTTGCTAAGAGTTGATTTTCTGGAAATTGCAGCTAATTAAATAATTTAATTACGCGTTCACACAAAAGATAATAATGTCAAATTAAAATTAAGAAAGATCAGAAATTTCCAGAAATATATTATCATGTAATTATTATCTAGTATGCCTGACAAAACTTTGTCTATTTGCCTTGATTCTTCATGAAAGTAACAAATCGTGATGTTAGGATTATAATTCTTTTCCATTTGATTTCACATATTAAGGAATGATGCCTGATGACGATCTGAATATCCCTAGTTTTCAGCCCTTCGTAAGTGTAACTATAACGTCGGCTGGTCTGCGGGGGTTGAAGCACGAAGAAGGGCGCCAACCGACGTGCGACGCTTCTAGGTGGGGGTAACCGGGCTTGCGGTCTTGCCTAATCGAGCGTGCATTTCCGATGAATTATTCAGGATCGAACACTCCGAGCTGGCTGTCCTTAGCCGTTAGGCATTTATTCTCATTATGCGGCTTGCCTGTCCTATGTTTCGTACGAACGCGTCGATAAGACGCCCTTCCTCTCATTTCCCGCATCCTTCTGGCTCTCGCGTCAACCCTTTCAAGATTTCAGGGGATAATATATTTCCCTAGAAAATTTGTTCCTTTCAAATAATTAAAACTGAGAAATTTATGATTTAGTTTAAAATTAGATAATTAGGTAAGTTGCAAAATCGTTCATAGGTATAGAAAATTTATAAATGTTATCCAATGTGAATAGAGATCAAATCTGAACGAAATTAATAAATTTTAAATTATGTTTTCTTAAACTTCTTCCTAATGCAAAAGTCAAAGCTCATCATTGTGGTCAAAGTGTATGTCTGTATAAAAAAAGATAAATTGAGAACGATGTGTGTCTGTGTGTTTATTACGCGCGCGTGTATAATAGAAAAATTCTCTTGTTCCAGTTTGATTTTAAAATAAATATACTCAGAGAAATAAAGGAAATTTAAATATGTAATATCGAATTCTTACAGTCTAACAGCAATAGAATTTTTATTCAGTTTTCAGTAACAGATTCAAGTTTTCTGTATCCTCAAATTATGAATTAAATTCGTTTTCTTCATCGAACAGTAATATATATATAAAAAATATTCAAATTAGCAATGAATCATCTCTATAAGAATTTTTTTAATGACATGAAAGTGAGCAGTCGACAGTGCGATGCCTGTCGACTGCTAATAACGCGGAAAAGTTACTGAAAAATACTCGCGGAATTCCCGAGCAATATTTATCCGACACGATCAAGCAATAGACGGCCACGCGTTTCTGACGCGTTGTAGGCGCACATGGGCTCACATACTACAGCGTGCCCCATTAGAAATTCTAATCGAACTGCGACGTTTACGCACGCCTCTCGTACGCGCGCTCCGATTGGTCGACTGGTCGTTTGCAATAAACCTGTCTGCCGCGTTTCAGTCGTAATTGCGCGCACGATCCATAAATCGCGCGGCGTAAGTCTCAGCCTCTCCTTTTTCTTTCCCTCTCGTAATATCGTTAAAATTTTCTACACAGAATAATTTCGTAGTTATCAGTCTCATCAATAAAAATTGTCGTTTTTTTCCTCCTCTAGTAGATACCTATTAGCGATATAGCGATTAAAGAGATACGTGGAATACCCTATACATTATTTCTTATGCATTAATAGTATAATTTAATTAAAATAAAAACAAAAATTAAATTTATTTTCTGTTCATCTTTTTTCTGTCATTAACTATTTTTTATTTTTTTATTTTTTGCGAGAAAAGTAATATTATAAGATATATAAAATAAATTTCTAATTCTATCTTCTGATTCTTTAAACGTGCAGAAAATATTCATAATCGATGACTATATTTATGATGACCTAACTTGATGAAAAATTGATTCTATAATGCGGCAAGAGCAATTGAACGCGACTGTCCGATGATCACACAGTGGGACGGACGGGTAAAACGGGAGGAAATAAGGAAAAATCACGGTTAAGAGTGGTTTAATTGATTTTACAACGATCGACGTCGCTAAGTAGACCGTGATAGGTTCTCGGTGTCACGCATCGATAACCGCCCGGCTGCTTTTTAATACACTCTTACGCCTTTCGTTACATAATTTCGCGTATGTGGGTCGCGAGCAGAAATTAAATCAATATTGAAAACTACAGCAGAATTATTTCCTACTATTAGACTCATTTTTAAGAATTCCAAGCTTAACGGAATTTTTAATTTGAGTTAAAAAAACATAGTTATATGTATATAATTGTGTTATCAATAAATTGAATTAAACAAAGCGTAAAATATTACAGGCTATCGTAAGAACAATCTGTCTGCTCTGTGTATCCCGTAAAAAAGAATTTTGTGAAAAAAATATCTGAATTTTAAGTCAATCATTTTTTAATTTATTATTCATTTATTTTCTACGTTTCTTTATAATTTAATAAAAACCACAATTCACAGAAGTAAATATCATCAGTTTGAAAAAAGTGCAACAAATCATAATTAAGTTAGATATTTTTATTTTTCGTGAAGCGATTTCAGAGTTATGATTTGGGATTTGTGCTTCCAATTGTTGGGGTCATTTAAGAGCATTTTCCTTTTGTATGGTTTCTTTTTTCCACAATATCAGTGAAATGTTTTTTTCTTGTAGGAATTCCGGTGAATTAATTACATCTTTCAGCCTTTTATCTTTTCATTTTTTCCGGATCGTTATATAAACTACTCGTTTTGGTCGTCGAACGCCGTCGAGATTCTTACGTAAGTGGCGTTTCAATTTACGCTTGATAAATAGACATCGCGCTTTATGTGCATCCAGCCAACGAGCAATATCCAACAAATTGCGTGGACTTTATCCTGTAATTCGGTAATTGTACGTTCATATCATAAAGGTATCAAATGTGCGAAACGAAATTTGCAACTGTGTAATTAGTATGATAATATGTCTCTTCTTTGCTCAAGAACGTTTCGTCGATCGTTCGGTTAGCTCATAAACGGACACCCGTTAGATATCATGTCATGGC
The DNA here is from genome assembly GCF_001594055.1 of Mycetomoellerius zeteki. Lineage (NCBI taxonomy): Eukaryota > Metazoa > Arthropoda > Insecta > Hymenoptera > Formicidae > Mycetomoellerius > Mycetomoellerius zeteki. Next base: position 347,062 of record NW_017257323.1, read on the forward strand.
GCCTTGGCCTACGCACTTTGCTTGCGTAATGTTCGTGACGCCATCAGTGTTAGACTCCTCAGTCAAGGAGAACGTCGTCCAAAAGAATATCTGTGGTATGCGTGCGTATTCTGTATGGTTCACACGCACGTGTATGCGCGCGCACATGTATATAATCGCGTATGTGTCATCTATACTCGTAGATCGAAATGCGTATAGATTTTTGTATACGTGAATTTTTCCATGTGTGTATGGTTACAAAAGAAAGTTCTACGTACGGTTGGTTTCACAAGAGGCGAGACTAACTTAAAATGCGCCTTCGTTATCGGAGCTTTTGGCCGAGCCAGTCAGTTCTCCAGCAGTGGGAATAGAGAGATGTCGGCGACGATAATTTCGAGCGATAAAACGCTGCGGCGTTTTAATAAAAATGTTCCTGGACCCGATATTTTATTTATTTTTGATATCCAGCCGGCCGCGTGCGTTCTGAATGTGTCTACACTTGACGTGCGTAAATATTTGTGACTGGTACGCTCTCGCTATTGTCGGGCTGAACGGTTGATTAAAATTTTAGGGTAAATATATCCGCCGGCGTATTTTTACGCGTCCGTTTCCGCGTCCGCGTTCCGCGTTATAATATACCTTCATAATATTTAGTTTGCGCTTTTATATCCGCCTTGTAATCCCTACAGTAATGTACATACAAATCAAAATATCTTACACTTTTTCACCGTAATCATTTATAAAAATAAGAATCTAATAAGTTTTCTTTATCATTTCTTTCTAATCTTTCTTAACTTGAGAAAAATATAATTGAAATATATAATTATGCTTAAATGTTGTGATAATGTAAGTCAAATATTTCATTTCTTATTGAGTATAAGAAAATTTTCGTATTATACAATTTTGTTTGTATGTATAACAATTTTCATTTAATATATTACGTTGCAATAAATTTTCCATATAAAGGTTTCAACGTTACTCCTGTAAGTGCAATAAATTCCATTCATTTTTGTATTAAATTGAATGAATATTATTTTCACAAATTTTATAAATCTGGGGAAAATATAAAAAGAATTTTATTATACAATACAAAGTAGTGAGTATACCACGCGCTATTGACGAGGTAATTGTTGACTACTATCCATTGTTATATTACTGACTATACTACACGAGTCGAGCTTGTAAGTGATAAGTGTATGATACGTCTCAATAATTTGATGTTGCCGTCGTTTGTGATAAATGTTAGTAAATACGAGCGTTATACCTGTGCGCATGTGGCTCGAATGCGCAGCAGATTGGACTGACATTTTGGCGACTACTCAGTGCGGTTGCACTTGCTACGCACGTAGTGATGCACGCGGGCAAAATACGCAAGTCATCTCATTAGCTAGTCATCTCATAGCTGACTATACCGCCGAGAGTGTAAGTCTCGTCTTCTCAGTAGTTACATTAACTGCGTTTTAAAAGGAACAAAAGCTTTTGCTTTTTACGTATCATCATGAATCTTGCCACTTTATCTTGTATCCTCGCAATTATTACACATGAATTTCGAGCAGCATATTAATATATCAATACAGTTGTCTATATAAAGAATATTATTTTTTGTAACGTTATATAGCTGTAAGTAAAAGCCAGACTATTAATTTATTTATATAAACTTAAAAATTTTGAAAAGGGAAGAGATTTTTATATATTATTTAATTTTATATATATAAATAATGTTTTATATATATATATGATGTTTTATATATATATCTATAAATAATTCTATAAAAATATTTATATATATTTGAATGACTACATTTTTTAAATAAATTTCCGATTATTTCTTTTGTTGAGTGATTTATGATATAGGTACTTTTAACTATTTGCAAATTAATTACGAATATATTCATTAACGATGTATTATATTTTTATTACATTTTATGCCATATAATATCCTAAAATTTCTAATATTATTATATAAATACTTTTTGATAAGATTACTTCAAGACCTGCAAAATTATGCAAAATTGTGTAGTATAATTATACTACATAATTTTGCATAATTTTACAGGTGCCTCGAAGTAATCTTATATAATTGTATAAGATTCAACATTTAGCCTCCAAAACTATCCTCAAGAGAAATATTCTGATTTGACTCACGGGTATTTTTAAAACATGGCGAACAGATTTTATTGCTTTACAGCGAAAGATTAATATCGTTCTAGACTCACAATTTTACATTTTATAGATCATAACTCATTCTCACTCTCTCTCTCTCTCTCTCTCTCTCTCTGTGTGTGTGTGTGTGTGTGTATTAGTACTTATGTATATATGTATGTGTATGTATGTAGGTATGTATGTACGCGAATAGAACGGTTTTGCTGAAGTATCTAAAAATATAGCTAGATACGGATCTGAAAATAATTTTGTTCGACCGTCAAAATAATTATATAGGACACTCAAATTGGTTGTTAAATTGTCAAAGCTTCTTGCAACATTATCATTGTGCTTGGACGTTCTATAATGGTCTAATAAAATTATTTTCTGATCTGTATTTATTAAATTTTTAGCTACTTCAATGAAATTGTTCTTTCCGTGTATGTATACAAGTATGTATATGTATATATTGAGTTAGGGAAAAAGTCCCTTTACAAGTTGATAAAAAGACATTTTCCCATCAATATCTTCGTTAATGATCAAAATTTAAATTTATAAAAAAGGATTTAAAGCTTGGAATCTCTACTTTTGAATGGTTACTATATTTTTTGAATTTATGTGAATAGTTTTGTAATTTTTACGTATAGAAAACTACGAGCTGAAAAAAATAAAAAATTTTCTTTTCACTTTCTAGATCTGTAGCGTCAAAAAAAATTTGAGCAAATTTTCGACTATCTATTGTGAAAGCTTGAAGTTTTCCCTAGAAAATCGTTTTATAAAGATGTTCCTACGATTTTTTGTTCCTGAGTTACTCGCTGATTAAGTAAAAAGGAACATTCTGACTTTATTGCTCGTAACTCCGTTAAAAATCATCGTATCGCAATTAAAAATACAGATTCTTAAAGTTGAAACGTTGCTCTATCAAGTGGTGTAATTGCTAATTTTTTAAAAATATTGTAAAATATATATGGGTTGCTATAAAAGTCTTTTTACCAACTTGTAAAAGGGCTTTTTCCCTAACTCAATATATAATGTGTGCGTGTGTGTATGTCTGTGTGTGTGTGTGTGTGTGTGTGTGTGTGTGTGTGTGTGTGTGTGTGTGTGTGTGTGTGTGTGTGTGTGTAATATGAATATATGTATGTATAAAGCTCACCATAGTTTTGTAATAGATACACACTACTCACTTAGTTATAACTATAACATATAACAGCAGCTTAAAATGTTATTTTGTGATTCACATACGTATGTTTTATCATTCAGTAACTTTACAAGATGCGGAGAAAGTATTCGCGAGTTAAGGAGCCGATACGGAATCTGCAGTCAAGTTTTATTTTAAAACTATAGTTTTATTTAAAAAATATAGCTCAAATCAAGTTATGGGATTTTGAAGCTAACGAAACAGATTAACGTGTCTATTCTGGCCTCTCTTAATTAAATAAAATAAATAATTGAAAAGTAAAAAAGTTGAAAAATTGATTTAAATTTAATCTCCCCATAGAGAAGATCATATTTTTCAAATTCTTGATAAAGTTAAAAATTGCATTATTGTACTGTTATCTTCAAATTTCATTTTTCGTAGATGATATTCACGCTCGAGCTTCAAGTCATGATTCAATAATAGAATAGAATTATTTCCATTAAGACACATTTTTTTGTCAATTTGATTTAATAGTAATCATATAGTAATCATGTAACGTCATCATTGACAAGTTTCCTCTTAAATAATTAATATCCGCCTCGCAAACAAACAATACTAGTAACATGTGAATTTTGAAAATTTCGGTTTTGCAGTGGTGACCACAGTTATTTGTTATTTTTAATATTCTTATAACTAGGCGATAGCTTAATGCCGTTTGCTGGCGCTTAAAGGCCAATTTATGTACATATATGCGGATGATATGTTTGGAATCTCTTGATAGTCGAGATCGAGCTCTTGACAATTAAAAAGTAGGCCAGTTCGTGCGCAATACATGTCACCGATGATATTTTTCAAGTCACCCTTCTCGCGTATATTCGGTTAGTCGTTAATTGAGTGTCCATACCTACATGAAAAGTGAGAACTTTCCCATCAGCAAGAGGTCTTATTACTTGCATCACATAACACACTTTATCGTATTAAAAGATTCAATTAATTAGACACTGCTATGCAGTATAAAATTTAAACGACGTTCTATCAAACTTCTAGATAATACATATAAATGAATATAATAGTAGAATTCGTATAAAATTAATAATACCCGCATCTCACTGAAAGAAATTTATATCATGATGAGACAGAAAATTAAAAGAGTCAAATAACTATAAGAAAATGAGAAACAATCTGCTAGCAAATTGTTAATTCAGATTCTTATTCAATTCATTCTTTTCAATTAGGTTCCATGGACTTAAATCTTTATGTGGCGGTAATTAAGCATAATAATCACATTTTTAAAAAGGAATGGTATATGTACAATTATTTTTAAATAAAGTTCCGACTGTTATTTTTAAATATTGATTTTTTAGTATACAAAATTGAAAATTGAAAATATGGCGTGCTAGTTACGCGAATTTAGCACGACATTTTTCCAAAGTACAAGAAAAAGATAAATATTTCCACTTTTAGCTACAAATTCCATTAGTCCTACTCGGGTTCTATCAATATATGTATAATTTGAAAATAAAATTTTAACAATTACCGATTTTAATACACTTCGAATATAAAAGACAGCACAACGCTTGGAGAAGGAGTATATATGGTCGTGCTGATAATTTATCGCAATTTTAGCGACATTTCTCGTTAATTCTAACAGAAATCTATACTCTAATAATTTTTTGTGCCAAATAGTTTAAATATTAAATCTGCTATTCAAAGGGGACATTGCTTTTGGGTTTTACTTGCGCTTCTCGTAGATATCGATAAACTCGATAACGCGACACGGCAGCACGACCATAGAATGGATCGTACATTCTACTTATAGCACACGGCGAGCGAACACGCATGCACGTACGCACGCACGCACGCATGATGTCCAGCGAGTCGCAATCGGTGCACATGCGTCCACACTTTCTCACGCGTATATACGTGCGTGCAAGCACGCTTGGCTCCACTCGGTAAAGTTCTAAAATAAGCCGCGAATATAGGCCGTCGAGGCACTTCATCTGCCCATTGGAACTCCACGCACCGTTTATTATACCTGCTCGCCTTATCAAGGAAGGAAGGGGCTCTTCCTTTTAATTTTTCGCGTGAGAGAACGATTTGCGATTTGAGATAATCGCGTGTGAAGTAGAAAATTATAAGAAGTTCATCTTTTAAATATGAAAATTTCTATCTCTTTTTACATATCTTCATCTGGTAACTTTTCATTAAAAAATTATTAAATAATGACAAAATATTCATGTAATGCAAATCTTTTAAATATCCACATATCATCTCCGAAATACGTCATCCGAATACATGTACACACAGGAAAATTATTACAGTTCTTATTTTTATAATACATTCTCACTTTTAATCTTGCTCATCGATTCGCTGTTCATGTGTGTGCGCGGTATATTCTATAGATGAAAACTTTCAAATAATATTTCTCTCTTTCAGATATTAATCTTAAATCTTAATATATGCGTTTTAAAATACGTTTACGATTGATTATTATTGATATACTACTACTCCGTTTAATGGCCTATTTATCATTTTGCACGATGAAGATTATGTGATAAATGTGTGACGATCGAAAGTATATTGATTGTGTATCGTGATGTAGGTAAGAGAACTGTAAAACGTATCTCTCAAGGTTACTTCATATTCGGTCGCATGTATGCGAGAGCATGTACACGAGTAGATCGACATCGAGCACACATGCCTTGTACGCAGTGTGTACGTATGCGAAATAAGTGATGACGTACATGACGAATTAGGTTAATCTCGCAGTTAATTGGTCAAGCTGATGCACAGAACCGCGCCCCTCTCTGCGCGGGAGGTAAAACGCTTAGCCTTTAAGATTTTTTTATTAATGTTTTTCCAAGTGGCTTTTACCTACGTAATGTGTACTGACAAATAATTTCAACGATCCAAGCAAAACATTCAATTTGTATAGCTAATGACCTCAGAATTAATTTCCATGTTATTTGTAATAACAAGTAGATATTACACGACACATTGCTTTACACTGTTTTATATCTAATCTAATATCTCTTGCTAATTGTATACATATGTATATCGAAGAAAATTAAATTGTTATTTTAAATTTAAATCATTATTATTATTAATCACAAAGTGCTTTTATGACGACAATAAATAATAATTATAGTCAATATTAATTGTACTTTAATTAATTAAAAAAAAAAGAATCACGATTAGAGAAAATTTCGAAAATATTAGAAAATTTTAAATATAAAAAAATTGATGATATTAAATAATAAGAAAGGATGAATTCTTCATGAGAAAAATAGAAATTCCTAGCATTCTGTTCGCGATTAAAGATCGTATTTAGGCCGCTAGACATTAGACGAGCGCAGGTAATCGTTTATAATGTGAAATTTAAATAACATAGACGGAAAGATTTCAGGCAATCGTCGTTGCAAAATCTGGCTTTAGGGATGGGATCGTTCGCGTCTCTCTCCCCTCGTCGGACAGAGAGGAATTAGGTGGGAAATTATTTAAATTATTCCTTTCCAATGGGTGACAGGTCGTCGGTGGTAGTGGCGCGGGGGTCATGAAGGCGATGGGACGAGGGGTGAGCGCAGCGGGGGCGCCGTCGCCGCCAAGGAGGACCACTTAATAAAGAGCCGCTGACAGCGTGACAGTAAAGTAACTTCGTTCGCCGGAATTTAAAATTAGATTCATAAAAATTATTCTAATAGATTCTCTTGCTGGCTGGCTGGTGGAGTCGCCGCTCAGGGCAAATGAGGCAAATTCGATTTGACACGCGGGCCGTTCCCGCATTCTTCTTCTGTTCTTCCACGACCTCTCCTCCCTTCTCTCTATCGTCACCTTCCTTTTCTTCTTTCTTTTTCGCGTCTTTCTCTTCGGCAGCCTTGTCTTTCAGTTACCTCGAGGTGCATCTCACGAAAGGAGCGCAGCTGGAGCGAGCAGGACGAGTTATGCAAATGCCAACAATAACCGAACGTCAATCAGGGAGAAAGTTAACTTCCGGGGATATGGCTGCTAGTTCGCTTCTCCTTCTTCTTGTCTTTTTCTTCGTCTTCTTCTTCACCTTCTTCTCGAGAAGAGAAGGAGGTCCGAAGAAAGCGGTGCGAATAAGCGACCCCGTCTATATAAATTAAGGGAAACCGATGACGGGGCTGCCGCGCGAGGACGAGCTCGTTCTTCGCAGCACTGACAGCCGGAGGACGGGTGCTTCGAATGTAATTTAAAGTTTGTCGGGCCAGAATTCTCTCTGCGCGAAGGGCAAAAATGACCTCATCTTGAAGCAGCGGTTTTTGCGTTTTGAGGATTCGCCTGACTCTCCATCTTGGATGAATGCGACAATACTATGGATTCATGTGATACTAATACGAGATAATAAATTTCATTTAGCATTGTTGATGCGCAAGTTAATAATTGTTATAGAAATGTATCGTCTGATTTCTAAATTATATATAACAATTAATTAATAATTAAACAATCATTGCAGACAGAAGTTGCAGGGATTTTTAAGTAGTGATTTAAATTTTCGAAAGTCAGTTAGTTAAAATTTAATTAATATTTCTATTTAATTAAGGAAATATTTTTATTTTCATACTTCTTTTGCGATTTTGTTATATTACTTATCTTAATTTTCATTTATATTATGTCGAATCAAATATGATTATGAGAAGTATATCAGATATATAGTAATATAAAATATATTGTAATTCAATTTTTGTTCAATTTTATTGTAGTTCAATGGAATTACGAGTATTGCCAAATATTTATTATTGTATAATTGCGATATACTATTCTACTTGATCTTCTTATAGCTGCGACAACGAAATGAAACTGGATTAGTACCGAATCGCGATTACACGCGAGAATATTTAGAACTTTCTCGAGCACGTAGTCGAGCCATTTGAGAAGACAAGGATCTCAGTTTTCATGGCGTTTGAAACGGGGCTACGAATAACCAGCATAATCAGTGCAGAAATTAAGCCAATTAGTGTGAAGATAGCGGCCGGTCGTTGTGGGGATCAAATGAAGGAAAGGGGTAATTTAAGCGTACTCAAGCAAGCTCTTTCTTTCTCATCTCGTACCATTTAGCTCCAAAAATAAAAGCTGCGTGCTTTGTGCTTTATGAAACGCTCGCGACTCGACTGCACCTTTTAACCGCGATGCGAAATCTATGGTAAATCACGATTATGTCTCCATATATGTAGGTACGCTAATTTACTGAAAATTTCGCCAAGTACTGTTCTCTCGTTTAGGAGATCGTTTTAATCTGCTCAGCGTTGTAACGTTTTTAGCTATTTTGATTTGGTACGAACAATTTAAATTAATATCACATTAAATACTATTCGCGAACAAAATACGAGTTAAGCCCTGTATTTCGCGGGGTACGCTCGCAAATTATACTCACTCGACCTCGATGCGAAATCCGCACAGAGTTATGACGTTGCGCTCGGTATATGTGCTAATTAACATTACATTTATGCAGAAGAGCCCCATCGTGGAAAATAATATATAAAACGTAGTAACGTTGACGCGAAAGAACGCACATCTTTCTCGTAGTTTCCCGTGAATTATTTTACTAGTTATATTTCTTACTCAAATGTGTAATTGTGATTAAAGCAATAAAAGTTTTAGCAGCATCAAAATTTATTTGATTTAGTTTAATATATCTCTAATATCATAACATTATGCAAAATTAACTATTAACTGCGTTTGAATTGCTCTAATCTATCATTTAACTATATCATTTTGTTTTTATCGATAACAATATATTTAGGACGTAATACACTTGAATCGCTGCCATTCGATTTTATCTACCATAGCAATCTATAGTTATCATTTCATCTAATAATTTTTTTTATAGCTCATCAATATTTTCTTCGCTTCATACTTTTAATTTTAATAAATTATTTTTAACTTTTCTTATTTAAAGGTAAGATAATTTTTTCGTTATATAATTTTTTGTCACAAATAATTTATACGGATTTTGTCATATTATTATGAATCTATAATGTCAATAAATATCATAAAATTTTTGCCTGCTGTCTGTATATCGCAAACCGGACATCTCGAATAAGAAGGAATCGCGGAGCGCATCCTTCCGATATCCCATGCCATGAATCCAAACTTTACAAACCGTATACGTCGATTTATAACGCTCTACGGAATGATCGCGACAGCAATAGGAAGCTTGAATCACCGGGTATCCATCGCCGGGACCGTCCGTTGTATTTCCGTTGGAGGAAAGTAGCCTGTTGGCAGCGTCGTCGACGCACTGGTCCATCGTCCACTCCTGTTCTCGCCCCACGAAACCGACGGCAACGGCTTCTTGCCAAAATCAGGGAAAAATTCTTTCCGTGATAATCTTGCACGGCCAAAAAAGAGCGAAGACGCACTACTTGCGCTCGTTATATGATGACGTCTATACATGAACTTCAAAACATATTTGCCACATACGAAATCGATCTCGTTTAGCGTCTAATTTCTTTCAGATCGGATGAATTGCCGCGTTTATAGAAAAACAATTCTTTCCATTTATATAAATAAAACAGGCACAATATTCTCGTGTTTTACAAAACCTTAAATAATTAATGGCAATCAATATTTCATAATTTATAAGCATTACCTCCTATATATTCATAATAACGTTCTCTTACTTCAAAAGTGACATAACTCAAAAAATGTAATTTTCGAATTATTACATAAATGTGTCAAATAGAGATTACTGAATCATTAAAAGTAAACTAACTTAATTTTATAATCCGTCCACCAAATAGCACTTTGAATTGTGTCGTTTTTGTAAATAAAAAGAGAGTCTTCTGCAGAGAACGTTTAGAGTTAAGATTTTTGGTGATTGAAATTCGAAGAAGAAACTATTTTATTTTGATTAGTCATTTTAATTAATCGAAATAAATATAAACTATTGGTGGTATTTTGAGTTATGTCACTTTTGAAGTAAAGGAACGATAAGATGGTAACATAAATTCAAATTTAACAAGCATTCCAAGAGAAGAAAATAATATCTGCAATATACTGATATAATAAAAATAAAAATTTTAAGTTACTTGGTTATTTAATCCTCACTTTAAATTAACGTCAAATGCAATCTTTTTTTTTCAACTAATAAATCTCAAATCAAGTTGACATACTGAATGCTAAGGATGGCGTTAAATCGAAATGAGAATTCCGGTCATGGCGGCTTTTTATTCCGCCACAAACTACTCGAGATATTCGGCTTGAGTGCGGGTGCACCTCCGACTTTCCTGGTATGTACCCTGTGTACAGGCGAGGTGTAAAGCCAAGCTGCTACTCTCGGCAGTAGTATCAGTGGGCACTTGTTGCTCTTCTGGCAAACCCCGTGAGTGTTTACACGCTAAATAAGTGTACACAACACCGTTACGACAACGACCACGTTCCTCCGTCTCGACAATACTTTTAGTGTATACCCAGCGTGTTTGTGTTGTCTTTTGTGCGTACGTATACGTGATATAATCTAGTCATGACTGTCGCGTTTCCTTTTGGTCGGAGAACATCCTGACGAATTGGTGTCTCAACGCGAAATTCAGAAAATACAATTTATAATATACCTATCTACATATTGTTTTATACATAAATCTTTAACCTTTCCAACGCCATGTGGGAATGTACACTTGCATGGAAAGAATGATTGTGCTAAAGTATTTAAAAAAAGCTAAAGACAGATCTGAAAATAAATTTTGTTAAACAAAATAATTACGTAGGACATTCAAGCTGGGTACTAGAATATTAAAACTATTATATTTTTGAGTTTTTGATATTTCAACATTATTTTTAGATAGTACGTATATCTAGCTGAATTTTTAGATACTTCAGCAAAATCGTTCTTTCATATGAGTATGGCATATCCAATTCAATTCGATTGCTTAAAATTTTCATTAGAACGTACGTATTATTGTAAACAATTTTTTTTCAATCAAAACATCAGACACTAAGAAATAACAGTATTAAAGTAAATGTATATATCTTTATTAATAAAAAAATTACAAGCACAATGGTAGAAGCATTAGAAAAAAGTCGGGTATGCTATACCGAAAAAGCGTTTAAAGATTAATATACATTTGTAGGGGAACCTGGGGTATAATGGTTATAGTTAGATTTTTTCAAGTTTTAAACATATTAAAGATAAATAAATCAACTTTGTTATATATTAAAATATTTTTTGAAGTATTTACTATAAGGAAAACTTAAGTTTTACTGCAAAAGTATAGATTAACAGGA